>NW_028274820.1:106618168-106925668 GCF_037043125.1 Eumetopias jubatus
ATTTCAGGGAGGGGGCTACCAGGAGTTCCCGAGCAGAGAGCCACTGGGGGGCTGTGAGGCGCTGCGGGGGGCGGGGGGGAGGCACTTGCCGTTGAGACTCTGGGATTTCTTCCCAGCAGTGTAATGGTCCTAAGGACAGTCTGTCTAGAGAATTCTAAAGAAATTACCTTTCAATACTGATAAAAGGCTATTTGATCTGCTAATATCCCCATTTGGGGAAAGCTGAATTCCTTCCCTCTTTTCTCTTTGTGCATCGTCAACTCCAGCCTTGTCAGAATACTCTCCACAGAACCAACTTATTTTCCCTGGTTTTACCACCAAGATATTAGCAAGAAGCCTCCACTAGGAATTTCCTAATGGATGGTAAATCACTGTTTGGGGCGTTAAAGAGACTAATTAGGTCATTTAGTAAAAGTGCTGTCACGTAGCGAGTCTGTTGCTGACAACCATATTTGGAAACCCACAGGGGGACAAATTAACGTGACTAATTGTGTCCAACTTCAGGGCAAGAAATGGAAAGACCTCTTGTTATCTGAGGCAAAAGCGAAGTTTCTCTCTGTCAACTGCCCTTAAAATAAGATAAGTCCAGATGTAACTACCCTTATTTGCAGTAGGCTGACGACTCGGCTTGTCAAAATTGGTTGAATGTCCAAATTAACTTGAAGTTAATCCATCCCTCCCCCAAAGGTCTGTAAGAATCAGATCACAAGTCTACATAATAAATTCTTTGTGCCAGGAAATTGTTTTAAAGTAATAATGTTTAGGTAAGTAAAGGAAAAAAGGCTTCCTACTGAGAGATATTTTCTGAACAAAATTAAATATTATAAAACCATATTATTAAATTCTGTCAAAAAGGTATTAGTCTTGTTACTTTGGCATGGAAGTCTTGGCTCTCTGCACTTAGGGGCCACTGCAAACTTAACCTTTCCTGTTATCTCATAGCCAACATGCAACATGGGGTTGGGAACAGTGAAAGAGAAAAATCAGAAAGATTTTGAAGCATCGTGAGTGTGACCATAACTTTGTGAGTGTGGAACTTGTGAAGTTTGCATTTAAGGGCATTTCGGAAGTCACAGGAAAGGCAGGCCATCCCTGCACACACGTGTGCGTGCACACACACATGTACACACACCAGTATGCACACATGTGCACATGTACCCATACACCTGTGCATGCCCCCGTGCACACACCCACGCACATGCACACACCCACGTGTGCCCCTGTACACACCGTGCATGGCCCATACACACACGTGCACACACACGCACATGCACCCATGTACACCCGCACACACTCATGCACATGCATTCCCATACACGTGCACGCACACATACGTGCACACACCTGCACATACCCCGTATACACGTGCACACCCCCATATACATGTGCACACACCCACGCACACATGCACACACCCATGTGTGCCCCTGTACATGCTGTGCACACCCCATACACACACGTGCACACACCCACATGCACATGTGCACACATGCACACACCCGTGTGAGCCCACACACACCCGTGCACATGCACCCACATGCAAGTGAGCATGCACACACGTGCACACACACCCCCACATTCTCTTTTCTTGTTGTTTCTTTTCATCTCACCCTGGTGAAAATATGTGCATTTTCACAGTCACCTGTGAAGACCACTGGCCTTTCAAATGATACATTCTGGTTGAGCCCTGGTGATGGCCGACCATTTCTCCACGGCTGTGATCACCTCGAGCAACATCGCTTTGTCACAGGCTGTGTGCAAACTGATTATCAAGATAGGTTAACTCTGTTTGAGATGACACCTTCCCTGAGCACCCATTCCATATAGGTGCTGATGTGGGAAAGGTCAAACATGCCCCTTCCACCCCTTCAGACTCAGGATATAGTTGAGGATTTAGGACACATTTATAAAAGGGAAATAATACTACAAGATTGCAAATGCTATGTGCCGTATCAGCGTTGTAAGAACTAAGTTACTTACATACTCTGTCCTGTAGGAACCTGACTTGGACCCAGGTTTACTGTGGCCACAGGAAATCATGTCTCACGCACAACTCGAGGTAGGTTGAATTTCCTGCCTCCGCTGTGGGGGCACCAGGAATCACGACATCTGTCTTGGTCCTGTCGTGAGGTAAGGGTGTGACAGGAAATCACCTAAACTCTCGGTGCCCTTGTTACCTCATCCACAGAACAAACATGGTCACGATAACCGCTCCTTTGAGGTCTGAGATGCGGGGTCCACCTTTCCTTCTCCTGTGTTTCCGGTCCTGGCGCGGGGCCCTCGCCACGCAAGCTGACGGAGCCAGGGGCTGCATAAAGTGATGCTGGACGGCACCAGGGAGGTCTGTGGTGTGTGCCGCGGGAGAACCCACCATGAGAAGCGTTCTTTTCTAACACAAATTCCTCTCTCTAATCTGCCCTTAGCTTGTGTTTTCCTTGTTGGCATGCCTGATTTATTAGCTCTCAGCCTCTCCTGTGTGTGCCCATCAGGGTTCCCTATGCTTAATTGAATCCACATATGCCTCATTTCGTTATTTCTGTCGGTGACTCAAGCTGGATTTACCATAAGGTGACTCATCAAGCCCAGGTGCCAACTCAGTCTCCCAGGACTACAACGAGTCAGAGATGCACTCACAAGGTCCCCACTTCACCTTCTGCTCACCTCGACGGGAACGTGCCCAGGTCAGCTCACATCCTACGGCTTTTCCAGAAACATCTGCACTTGGCTTATTCTTAAAGGGACCAGACTGCCATTTCCTAAAACAGAGCTCGGGTCTGGACCCGAATGACTGTGAGACGTTTGCTGCAGAAAACAGGACCACACTGGGGACAAACGAACAAACTAACGTGATACATGTAATAAGTAATTTACACATCACTTGTGCCTGGAGCACATCACAGGAGACACAAGGACACTGGTTTGCAGTTGATCAAGAGAGGAAGAGGGGACAGAGGGGGCCTGGGGAGGAAAGTGGGAGGTTGTATTTTAAATGAAGAAAATATGGGTCTAAAGGAAGCTGAAGGACGGAGGCCCCAGGAGGGCACGAAGTGTGTTCAGGCGTGCCTCCAAACTGCTCCCTGATTGATGTGAGGGGTGCTGAGTGTGCCACCCAGACCTGCCGCCCAGGAGTGATGTCCTGGGCCCCCAGCTTTTGGGAGTGCCACCTGAAGACAGCCCCCACTGTCAGCTCGTCGGGAATGGCCTCCGTGAGACCACTTTGCTTAAGCTCACACCTCCCTCCAGGAACTGTTCATAACCAGAGACTGATCAACGGCCACATCCCTCACTCAGCCTGGACACCCAACCCCCGGGGCTCCAGGGCCGGCCGTGGGCTCCCGGCCTTCCTTGGCCCAACCCTGCTCCCCATGGGCCCCGCACACGCCCTCCTCAACGCCCTGCCCAGCCATGTCTGCCGCAGGCCTGGCCTCCAGGCAGCCTAGCCTGCGACATGTCCCCATCATATCCACTCGGACTCCTGTGTTCCAGAGCTGTGTTCCTCCACGTGTGGCCTCTAACCACCAGCGTGAGACTCACCACAAGCCCTTGTGAAAACGCAGCTGCCTGGGCCGCCTTGTGAGCCATCTTCTCCAACAACGTGCCCTAAGCACCTAGTTCCAATGAGCTCGGCCAGTAGCTTCACCGCAGATGGAAGTCAAGAACCACTGTTTCAGAAAGTGCAGTGCGAGAAAGAAGAAACATCACAGGGTTTCATCTCTAACTAAGTCACCCGCAAAGGAGACTGGGCACTTTATAAAGTGCTCGCCCCATTCCAGGAGAGAGGCTCCTGACGTTTTGCGTCATGGCCGCTGTTCGTACTGCAGACTCTGGGGCGTCCGTTTTGAGCGAAGTCTGTGCGTGTGGGCTTCTGTGAGCTCTGCGGTGGGGGCTGTCACTCTCCTCCTTCCTGTGTCCCCTCCTGGGGGGATGGCAGGGGATGGGTGTCCTTGGAGGGTATTTTTAATCTGTTTTGGTGGCAGGCAGATAACCCACTGAATCCTACAATGACGTCAAGTGATTATAAACCTGAGTGGTGTCACACGGCCAACCAACCGTCCTGGGCCACGGTGACGGCTCCTTCCACGGCGCCCATGCACGTGGCAGACAGCCCGCTTCAGCCGCTCCCTTTTCCTACAGCTCAGGTCCCCACACACCGCACACGTGCTGCCCCAAATGACTCTCTTTGGGCCGATAGCTGCCATTCCATTATTGCGTCTCCCTTTGCTGGAGGAAAGAGGAAAAAACACCCCTGCATCATTTGATGTCATGTTGTTCTGAAGCCACCTGTTAGGACTTGTCTACAGGTGGGTGAGTCAACCTCAGTGTTATGACTCTTGCCCTCTGCGTCTTGGTGGTGACAGGGGGTTCCGTCTCCCCGCTGGGACCCCACTTTCCAGGCTGTTACAAAGTAAGTGAGCAGAGCAGGTCCTTCTTTCCAGCTCTCTGGCTTCGTCTCTGACGGCTGCAGCTCATGGGTGCCTCCTTGGGGTCCTACTTCAGGAGCTGCAGGGTGTCCAGTGACCTCATGGATTAATTTTCCTACCAGCAATGTATCCGAAGAGTACATGAAAGGCAAAGTAAATTACAGGCACCGCCTTCCCAGCACGCTTGTCTGAGAAGCCCAGGACGGCGGGCTGTGGGTCTGGGTGGGTGTGCAGGCACTACCTTGCTGTCCCGCAATCTGAGGGGCGACTCGAGCCAGCTGGGGGCAGGGCCCCTGGTCTGGCACTGCGGCTGGTGCCACGGTGACAGTGATTTGCTCCGGCGTATCTTAATACGCTGGTAAGCGGTGGAGTTATAAATAGAAAATGGTGGTTTTCCCTTTAACCAACCTAAAATTGTTATAAGGAGGATTACCTCAGACTTTCCAGAGGAGTCAAAAACAAGACAGCAAGTTTCTGGGGACCAAGAACGACTCCTGCTTTTGTGTTGTGGGAAGTTAACCCAGAAAATTATATAGAAGAGGCAAAAAGGACAAACGATGCAAACCAGGTCTCAACGAGAGAAATAACGTGGGCACAGCTGAAGCAAATCTAGGTACTTTAGTTGAAAATAATGCATCCGTTTGAATATCCGGATAATTTGGGGAGAAGGATCAGAATTATTTTGCTTTAATTAACTCGATCTCATTAACAAAGTTAGAGGGTGTTAATGAACCCCAAGAATTCTCAAAGAACGTCCAACACTCTGCATCCACGGGTCCTCGAGTGCTACCTGATTGTAAAACAAACAGTGCACTAATTCCCTCTCCGCTGGATGGTCCCCAGAAAATGTTTGTTATCCATTTGAGGCCAAAGAGCAAAAATAAACACGAGCATATTAATTCACGGTGGGAATGCAGGGCCTCTTGAAATGCAAAGATGAAAGGCTGTACTTTTTTTCTCACCTTTCATCCTGAAGTTAACACCTTCAGGAAGCTGGCTTAAAGAGATGCTGATATTTAAGAAATAAACGAGAGGCCTGTTATTACACAACTTGTTTTTACATGGATGTTGCAGAGATTAAATCATGCCCTTCAAAACCTCACAGCCCTCACCTCCAGAGTCAGGAGTAACAGATTCAGTGGGAGCTGAGTTCCAAAGCACACCTTGATTCCGTCAGCGGTGCAGACAGTGCCATGTGGGTGAACCGGTTCTCTGGGGCCGGGGGGCGGGGGGGTGCCCTGATTTGTAATATTTTCCCATTTCTGCGGTGTAAACAGTCCCAGATATTTAACCGTGGGGCCGCGTGAGCTGTCCAGGCCAGCTCCAGTACACACTGGATGCTCCGAAGATAATCAAGTGATCTCGTTGTGCAGGGAGTCGACAAATAGTCTTTAATAACTGACTGCATGCATCTACTCATCAGCCCCAGCCTCATCATTAACGTCTGACAACAGCAGAGTTCTTCGATTATTCCCAGCAAGAGTTGGAGTTACAGATGGAGAGGTGCTGGGGAGTATATAGAGGGCCCTCGTGAGTGGCAGACCCCTCACCTCGGATGGCACATGGGGCTCTTAGTGGGGACAAGCGGCTACTGTAGATGTTTTAGAAGCACCTGCCAGGCCCAGCCTCTCTGAGGAGACGTGACCCAGTGTGCGCGGAGCCCCAGTGCCCTTGTCCCACTGACCCATCAGCACAGCCCCTGCAGGAAGACACTGAGTCTCCATAAGGGCAAGAAAAAAATACAGAGCAATGACTTGGTCACCGGCACCTTCGCTTCCTGCCTTAGCCCAAAACAGCAAATCAGACCCAAGTCTGAGAGGAGGGCTCCGAGCTCAGGGTCAGGCTCTCGATGGGGAAGCATCCCTACGGCAGAGTTGTCAAGAAAGAGAAGACCGGCTTCCAAGTGGAAAAAAGAACAGTCAGAAGAAAGGTTACAGTAAGAAGGAATTACATCTTTCCTTCCGCGGGCATCGTGCTTTGTAAACAAGGAAAGGTTAGGGGCACACTTTCTGGTGGTGCTTCATAGACATCAGAGGGCAACCCACCCAGCTCCACACGCTCTTCAGGACCAGGCGCCCCACCTGTTCAGAGCACCCCCTGCCCAGGCATTTCCCTGATTTCCTCTCTCTCTCTCGGTGCATCTCCGCAGTCAGGGGGACCAAGACCGTCCAAGCAGGGCCGCCACGCGTGGCCAACGCGTCCATCCCGCCTGACGATGCGATTTGTCTTCAAAGAGCTGGAAGCACTACTGAGTCGCAGGCTTGCTTCTCCTCATTTTCCGCCTCCCTCCGCTGAACAGAATTTACTTAATTAACGTTTTTCATGGGAGTGTCTCACTGTTCCCATATATTTACTGAACTATTTGCCACTGCAAAGGAAAATGATTGTTTTTATTTATCTGAACTTCTGAATATCTTCCATTGTCTGTTTTACTATTCAAAACTCCTGCACTTTAATAACCTTAGGCTATGTGAGTTGAAAATCTGTGTATATTCATAATTTTATCAAATAATTGTTTACTGGGATTATTTCAGTCTGTAATTGTTTCTCTTTTCCCCTGTGAACATCCAGCGCCCCAGCTCTGCTGTCCGGTTCTCAGGAATGGGAAAGCATAGCATCAGTTCTCCCCCAGAGATGAAAGGGAACAGGGATGCGTCTTCACCCCGTGCTCTGTAAGATGCTACTTAGTTTGTCTACCTGTTGATCCCTGGGATTGAAAGCTTTACTTAGCGCCTGAGACTGACATGGTGAGCTGTGGGAAGTTACCCTTCCGAAGCGTGGTGTTTAGAGGTCAGGCCTGCAGAAGTGTGTCTGAGTTCGTGAGCAGGCAGGAAGGTGCCCGGGGCGGGAGGGTTCCGGGAGGCTGGGGGGGCGGGGGGAGCGGTTTCCGGCGCTCTCCTTGCTCGCCAGCAACAGCACCATGCCGCCTCTGCATGGAAAATAAAGAGCGACGCCCTAGCCTCACAGCTGCAAAATCTAGCAGGGCGAAAAGTGAAACGCAGACAAGCAGGGGTGCCTTCTAGCCACGGTGGAGGGTTGCATGCTCTGTCCCGTTGGTTGGATGTGCTTTGCCTTGCTTGCGGGTCAGGTGGGCGCTGGAAGAGGCGGCCAGCTTCCCGGAGCTTCGGCCACACCCGGGACCCCTGGGGCTTGTCTTGTCCATGGGCCCATAAGGCAGTGTCGGGAGGCCTGGGGGAAGTGCGTTCACTGCGGAAGAGGGGTTGCCCGTGTAGAGTCTGCCCCCCGAGGAGGCACCCCCACACCAGAACCGACCTGGTCTCTCTGGGGGGCATCATTGCATCACACAGACCAGATCGATTCAGAGGCTCCTGACTCCGCTTCCCAGCTGGGCCAGTGTTGCCAAAATTCATCTCAGCTTCGCCTCCCCGCCCGTCCCGACCTCAAAGCCCATCCTGACCCACATCCGCGTGGATCTCCCCGGAGAGCTCGGGACAGTGGGTTTTTCAGGAGTGAACTGACAGGTATTTTTCCAAATCCTCCGTCTACAGAAACATCTCCACGGGCAGAAGGAGAAGGACTAGAGGGGACCTGGTACCCTGGCTAGACTGGGCCAGCGAGCCGGCCTGTGCTGCCCTCCCACTGCGAGGCCCACACTGACTGTCGCTGCACCCTGCCCCCGAGCCCCAGACCCAAAGCGGAAGGAAGAGCACCGCGCCTCGGTTCTCCCAGGGACGGCACCGCAAACACGCACATGCAAATAAAAGCACAGGCCTGTCAGGGAGCGCTGAGCAGCCCGTCTGCCCCACAGACCTGACCTCAGAAGTGCCAGGGCAGCCCACGTCTTTGTAAAGAGCCCTCGATCCGCGTGGAAGTCAAGCTTGAGTGGGCTTCCCAGGGAAGGAGTCCTGTGTGTGAACCGCCTGGTCTGCCCAGTCAGATTACCTTCTTCTCTTGCCAACAATCTTTGCCTTGCACTTCCGAGCGGGGCCCCTGATCCTAGGATGGCCTTTCTGGCCCCTCAGCTGGTGTCCCGGCCGCTGAGCCTCTGGTCTGCAGCCCCCCTGCCCTGGGCAACCCCTGGCCTCACATTCCCAGCTCCTCTGTTTCCAGCACACCTAGAACATGTTTCGGTTGCTTCAAAGTTTCAGAATTCCATACGAATTAAAACTAATAAAAAGCCACATAAATCCTGGAAGGAATAAAGAGGGCAGTTGAAAAGTGATTTCCTGAGGCTCTAATAAAGGGTTTAAATTGCTCGGGAGGATGAAGAGTAGCGTGGAGCCAGTTTGGTTCGCTGTTCTAGCTCAAAGGACAATTAAGTGATACTTAAAACTTCCGAGGGGCAGTAATTACGCCACTTCTTTCCTCTTTCCTCTTTACATTAAAGATTCTCTGGTCCGGGCGTCTGTGCTGTCGGACAAGTCAGTTCCATATCAACAGGGAGACGGGGTGTTGCGGACGGCGCCTCCCTCCAGGAGGGCAGCTGAGATAATTCGGTCCTAAACTTAACTGTTGTCCTTCCTAGAAGAGCTTTCGTTGCTTAAACGCTCAATGTCAGTGCAACTTGTTAGATAGTCTTAATTTTTTCTCCGCACTTAGTTCCTAAGTGCAAGGCCACTGGAATTGAGGCAAATGTGGAGAGCACAAAGGATGTGCAGGAGGACTGGAAGGCACAGCATTCAGGATGAGGCTTATTTTTTGAGAGGCTCGCTGTCCTGTCTGAGGAAGGATTAAACATACGTCCCCACTCACCACCTCGGACTCGAGCCTCACTCACTGCCCCCAAAACGAGCCTCTACTTTGGCCAACCATACAGACACACATTAGAATAACAGCCAAACAGGTAGAAGGTAGAAGGGCAAAGGCAAATTAGGGACTGCCTATAGCATCTAAGGTCACCCTTGCTTCTAGATACTTCTACCGGGCAGGAGTAGTTGAAATTTCTTTAACTGGGGATATTCTGTTCCCCAATGAGAGGAGCTTACTAGCAAACAGTCTGCGTGATGGGAGGACAGATGGATGGCACCTGGCGCTTTCTCACACAAAGGTAACTGTGAAAGGGGGTATGAGGAGTCCCTCAGGACAGGGTGAACACCCCAACGGCAAGACTTCCCCAGTCCTATAGTTCTGTCCCAGGCTAGCCCGCTGGGCTCCTCGGGGCGTGAGCATCTGCCATCCCCACTCTCTTCCATGTGTGCCCCCAGGGCAAGGGTCCCCACCGACACTCAGGTCCCATGGTTCACCGGACTCAGACTCTGCTTTACAAGGTGGAGAGGACCCTCATCTCCCTGCAGCCCTTCTGATGGCCCCGACCTCTCTGCCTGGTGGCTGAGGCCAGGCAGCGGCTCCCACTTGGGATGATCCCCCCAGGGCCTCCATGGGGAAAGTCGCCTCTGGATCCAAGCTGCCCTAGGTTCTTTCCCGTGACTGCCTCGGGCAAGAGAATTACCCGTTTATGTCCAGAGACACCCAGGCCCTCCAACACCGCGGGCCTTTCCTTAGGTAACACGACTTCACAAAACCGTGGAGCTGGATTTATCTGAAAGAAGACTGTGACTCAGTGGCCACCACCCATCCCCATCGACGGAGGCTCTCCCACAGAGGCTGCTCTCCTTCTAGCACCTCCCGCTAGCCTGCTCCTGGGGACGCAAGAGGCGATGACTCTCTCGGGGTGAAATCCCCTGGAGAAACCTCAGAAATGTGCTTCCTGCCCCTGCAGTTGTGAGCTCTGAAGTCCAGACTGCTTACTGTTCAGGAGGTGGGTTTCCTCCAGGGTCCAGGATCCCCCTGCCCTGACCTCAAAGCTCAATCTGCCCCTAGACCCACTGAGGTAAGCAAAGGCTAACAGGGGGGATTTCATTCCTGAGGATAAAGGACACGTCGTATTTCTGCCTCTGGAAGTGAGGGGCCTGGGTGGAATAGGGGAGCCCCAAAGTGCCCCCTCATGTTAACACATCCAGTGGGAAAGTGGTGGGAAAGCACCACAGCCCTACACAGAAGGAGCCAAGACCCGGACCCTGCGGGATCGGTGCACGGGCCACCCTGCCAAGCACAGTGCCCAACCAGGGGGCGGTGCACAGAAAAATGGGCGAGGGATGGATGGACCGCGTGCCCGCTCCAGCCCAGCTGCTGGTGATGGCAATAGGCTTCTTGGTTCTGTCTTATCTGCCCTGCTATTTCATATTATTTAAAAAGCACTTTCTCTTTCCTCTTCCTGTGTACTACTAAAAAATTCAGTGTGTATTGATGTTGGGAAGATTTGCCGTCCATGGGGGCAGAGCTGTGCTAGAACGATGACAGAGTGCCCTTGAGTGCACTGGCAGCGCTAAGCACGAGAACTGCGTCTTGGCAGGGGCATCAGCACAAAGGAGAGTGGCATCGGGCTAGGCAGCCATGAGCAGGAACCCACGGCCGGTCCCTGCTTCGGTCAGCCAGCAACACTTCCTGGCTGCCCTACATCCTGGCCGTGGAGCAGGCGTGTGCTGCTGACCGGGGCACCACTGAGTCTTAAATCCCAGCCAAATGCTCTGTCTGTTGGGTGAACACAGGATGGAACCTGGACAGTGGGCCTCTCTCTCAAGAACTTGAGTTGAGCACAGGCCGACAGAAGACCATGCTGAGACACCTGCTGACACCACCCAGAGAGAAGTCCCCTGGACTCCCGCTGCAGAGATCCCTGGGGGTGGCCCTGGCCCCCGCCGCTCCTGGGGACTGGCAGCTCAGGCGAAGTCAGTCAGACTCCATGCGTATGGCCTGCAGAACAGAACATAATCTAACACGTAGGACCACCCTGCTGACCGAGAAGCAATGGCCTCAGGATTCTTCAGGGAGAGAGAGAGAGGGAGGGAGGGAGGGAGGGAGGGAGAGAAAGGGAGGGAGGGATGCAGAGCGCCTGAGGAATGGCTCTTTAATCCTGGAATTGAGCTTGGCTGGTGCACGGAGTTCATGGCGGCCTTAATTCTTGGCTGTGCAGGAGACACCAGGAAGGCAGGTTACCCGGGACGGCCCAGAAGTTTCCAGGGAAGAGCTTTTCAGTCCAAGATTGTCATTTGCTTTCAGCAAAGTCCTCTCTCGGTGGACCATGAAAAGAGCCCCAGGAGGATCATCAGCACCTTCCTAGGTCCCAGAACTATAAACAGATGACTTCCAGATCCCAAACTCATCCCTCCAGGCACGGGTGCTTTACTCTCTCTGGGGCAGTGGCAAAGAGGTGAGCCTGGAACCAAAAGTTACCAGACATGATTCTCTGGGTCTTGGCTGGTCCTTCAGTGCGAATTGCTTTTAGGCAACTTCTCTTCCTTATCTTTGGAGAAAGGCCAAGATCAGAGGCAAAAACAAAGTCTCTGAAGCAGATTGCTATCTTGGTTTTTTTGGACTCAACACTTCTGTCTTCCATGGCTGGAAAATAGGGAGAGAATACCACAAGGAGGAAGAACATAAAAGAGATGTGAAGGTTTGCCCGCTTACCTGCCCATCCACGTGGCCACCACATGACCCTTCTAGTGCCAGGTTTCTGGATCCTGTTGCCCAAGGTTTGGGGAAATTTTCTATGCTTTCACCCAGACTCCAGGTCTGGCTCTGAATTTCCTGGGATCCCTGATCTGGGATCTTGAGTCCTGCTACTGTATCCCATGCCCCAGGGCATTGCTGTTCCAGCCAAGAGATAAGAGGCAGATGAGCTGCCTGCACCCAACCCATTTAAGGACTCTGGTACCTGTCCACTCTTCAGACCCTTCTCACGGCATCCACTTTTGTCCTCATCAGGAACTGAGTTCTTGGCCATGACCCCTTCTTGCCCAGACCGTCCGTGTCCCTCAGAGCATGCTGGTCTAAATAATTTCATTGTTTATAAAAGCTGTTGCCTCCTGTATCCAGCCAGGACCTGACGCAACATTTCAGTTTGCAAGAGACCATGGTCTGCAGTCGGATTTTTCCTACAGAAAAGGTTTTAGAGAGTGAGACACAATAAATATTGTTGAATGAGTGGAAGATTGAGTTGAATGGATTGTAAACCATGTCAGATTCATTGAAAATTATAAAACATGACCCCACCATATGAGGCCTTATACCTGCAGGAGGAAATAGCTGGGAAAGAGTACAGTGTATTACCTGAAAGTTCCGGTGTAGGTAATGAGAAGTGAGCATCGGAGCACAATGCCTGGCACACAGTAGGTGCTTGGTAATATCAGTGCCATTTGTGGGTGAATAAATGGTCAGACGCAGGCAGGAAAGACGATGGGGAGGTTCACAAGGAGCTGGGGAAACAGTGCCGTTCTCGGGGCCCTGGTTCTACAGAGGCTCAGCTGACTTTGGCCCATTGTGCACAGTAGGTGTAGGGGAAGGGGTTGATTTCCTGTAGGATTCACAATAGAGACGTAGGAAGACAAGGGAAGGGTGGTTCTAGTTCACAGCCATGGTGACAAGACCTCCATCTGATAGTGATGGATATTGATTTTTTTCCTCCTTTTCTTGGCCTGTAATGTCCTAAATCACTTCCTTAGTGCAATTGCCCAAACACATACCCTGGCTTCCACGGCGAGGGACCTGAAGGTTACGGCTCCGGGGGGCGGGGGTGGGGACGTCCGCATGACGAGTGGTGAGGAGGATCTCGCCAAGACGGGCAGATGGTGCTGAGACAGAGCTCCCCATCCTGCACAGCTTTCTCCATAATGGAATCCACATTAAAAATGATATTATCTTCACTTTTAAAGGCCCTAATGGATGATATTTATGTCCGTGAAATATGTCCCTGGCCGAACCATACATGGCGTTATGAAGAACGAGCTTGGGGAGATCACTGCTTCAGAGCAAGAAAACAGTTGTGGGTGAATTTCTTTTCCAACCAGCCAGTTAGTAAAATATGTTTTAATACACGGCAAAAAGTGTTGTTTGTCAGTTTTCCCCACAGAGTATGGCGAGTCGTTGGGCTTTAATGTGATCTGACAGCCTCGTGATATTTTCCGCCATCCTTGTTCTTCTCAAAGTGCTCTGAAAACGCAGCCATCATTTATTTATGGGGTCTGCCAGTTAACTCATGAATAACCAGAGTGTTTCCCAGGGCACGACGCCTGGAGTCTCCCTCTTCCCTCTGGGAAACGCTGCCGTCTGCATCTCTGGAAAATCAAGGGCCGGCTCCCCGTGCCCTTCGCCAGACACAGAAGCAGACGAGGACTGGGGCCAGATGACCCATGTTCATAAGATCGTCTCAGGGCTTAGACTATTAAATTGAATAAATTACAGTATTTACCTAAAACCTCAGATGCTTCAACTCCTTTTCATTAATGACCTAACATTTACCAAGAAGCAAAATGATCAGTTGGGTGCTGAATTAATAGCATTTAATATTAGGGAATCTCTAACACCCAAAATGTCAGTAAAAAAACGGCTCTCTCTCAGAAATTTGAATTCTGACTCCACAATTGAACTCCTGGTAAGAGGGGCCTGAACTAAGTCTGACTCACTCACGTAGCTACAGGTAGTGTTTACCTGAATAAGATCAAGAAATCGTAACAGATCCACAAAATACTTCCATTTTTGAATGCCAAAATAATAATAATAATAATAGTAATGTCATATTTTGCTCTTATTTCAGACTAGGACTAACTATACTCACAAAACAAAGAAAAACCACTCCTCAATGATTATGGCTGTTATTAACAACCAAACCAAATCACTAATAAATAAGAATTATCCCCCCCCCCCAATCTTTAACAAACAACCAAATCGTGAAAGGTGAATGGAAGTCAGTGTGAACCCACTCGGACACCCACTGCCGCTCGGCGGCTGGCAGACCCGGGGCTCCGGGCACTGGGGTTTGGTGTGTGCATGTAACTTTCACAGTTGGGTATCTAAATCTGCACGTTTGCTTGAACTTCAGACCTGTTGCTTTAAATACCCTCTGTGTGAGCACAGTGGCGGTACTATGCATGGACATCCCTTCATTGATCCAAGCGTTTCCATCATAATTCTCCATTTACAGATATAAGATACAGAGGCAATGTGTCTAAAATTTACATCATATGCACCCTTTGTCACAGACGCCAAACATTTTATTGAAAATCCACTGGAAAGACCTCCTATTTCCCAGGAAAGAGCTTGTGAGACGTGAGCTGGGGGAAGTGGCATTTAATTAGTGGACTAGGTACAGAAGGATTTGGGGTTCTACCACTTTGCCCGTGAGTCTTCGCATTTTAGTATGAGTCTCTACCACACCAAAACCTCTCCTTAATTCAGTCTGGATTTACACACTAGCCCTGAGTGTATTAAAATGACGATTAAAAAATCATTAATGATTCAGCCCTTGTTAATAATCCCAAATGATTGATTTCAGCCCTGATCAAACTGGGCTTGTTCTGTATTTTTCTGCCACATTATGGACAGTAACAATTTGAGAAGTTGGTCCCCTCGCCTGGCCGGCCAAAACTTCTGATGATGCTGGTAACAACTGTAGTAACAGCCAAGGCAGGGCTGCGGGTCTGGCCCGTGTCAGGGGCTTTACCACAGCCCCGGGTAGGCGTGTCACGACGCTCACCATACAGAGAAGGATACAGACGCTGGGAACCGTCCCCTGACTTGCCCGAGCTGACCCCACAGTTGGTAAGAGATAGGAGAGGGCTTTGAGTCCCGGCCATTTGCTTCTGAAACCTGCTCCCTAAGAACTACATCATGGCCTCTGAACCCCGCATTAGCAGAGCTACATCTCTATGTAACTGACGGTCAGGAGAGAAAACGCACACACGAGTGCTTTCCAGATTTTCATGGGTGAGGGCGGGTGCCCATTATAAAGAAACGAGATGCCACGGTAAACACAGAGCTTCCATAGAGTCTTATTACTACACTGCACAGGTGGGACAACTGAATTACACGTCGTAAGAAAAAGGAACCAGTGATGAGCATCTACCCTGGTGCATGCTAGCAATGCGTGAATGATAGTCTCAGATCCCGACTACACTGCAGAGCCCGTGCGTGTTAGGCCGGGGTGAACTGCCCAGTTCATGGTACTGATGCTTTCTGTTCAAAATTCTTTCACAGGAAGAAAAGAGCTCCGGAACCAGGCAGCAAGGGCCCCCATGATCAGGCCCAGCCCTTGCCCAACTGTATTTTTTCTTCCGTGGTGCTTTAATGATCTGGCCCCCGAACACAGTCAAGCATCTGGAACCTCACGTGGCTTTCCACTAGTCATTCCGCCCGTCTGGATTCAGTTTTTTTGACCAAGACCTGCCTTCAGAAATAATAAAATATGCCCGAACTTACAGAAACCTTACAACCTCTTGTTGGGTTGATTCTATTCTCATCACAAAAAGCAGACTGAGAGAGGGTAGGCCGCCAAGCTGATGGAAGAAGAGCCAGGATTTGAACCCGGGTTGGCACAGACCCAGAGCCAAGTGCTCACCCACTGGGAGCACGGCCTGTAGCCCACTTCTCCCAGTGGGGCAGATAAGAGCTCTCGGGTCCGACTGACTTCTCTCTCTGAACTCAGAGCATTAAGGACAGACTAGGCTAGCAGCTGCCCTTCGTCCTGGAGCCACTCCCCCGGGAGGAGGTTGTCTGTCGTTATAGGCTTTGTGTGCATTGCTGCTGCCAGGCTGGCAGCTCCTTGGGAGTGGAACCCTGCACGATCATCGCCGGTCTCCGCTGCGAGCACCTGCGAAATACCCACCGACTCAAGACTGTCCCAGAAGAGGAAGATTCGATTTTACAACTTGTCCCAGTGCGGATTTTGGTCGACTGTTCAGTAGTCAAAAAAGAATTTGCAACTTCCAAAATGACCCTGAAAGCAAATGTTTCAAGTTTCCAGTCTTCTGCCCAACACACGGAAGCCAGCTGCCTCTGCACTCCCAGCTTTGTGGTGCTGGGACCCTGTGAGTAAGCGACAGTGTTTGGGGGAAGCCCAGAGCTGGTGCGCGGGCCCGCACGTGGTTATGTGGGGCAGGGATGAGGGGGTTCCTATGTTGGGCAGGCTGAGCCACCCCCTCCTGGGGCTTCCCGTGTGTGGTGTGGTCAGAGAACATGAGTGAGGTCCTCAACCCAGTTCCCAATGTCGGGTCAGTTAGTGGGGAGGGGATGGAAGAATTTTGGATCTGAAACATCTTGTGAAAGACAGACCCCCAGTTGTGTGCGGAGGGTCCCCAAGGCCACACTTCTCTGTTTCAGGAAAGTCACAGGCATGATGACTCCCTCGATTGGGAGTAGGTGAGAATGTACTTGTTTTAGAAGTAAATGGTTAAATGTTGCTGAAAATTCTGGTGAAATGTATGGCTGGGAATGGCTGATTGGTCCATTGGTGGGAGGTTGAGGGAAGACCCAGGAGACAGACCCTGAGACCCACACCTGACTGGAGTCCATTCACTGAGTAATCCAGGCAAGTCGTGCAAGCTTTCTGTCTCCATTTCCTCATCTGCAGATGATGATAATAAATCATGGCTCTGTCCATTCCACAGAGCTGTTAGGACGTCAAATGATCTAATTATGTAAGTTCCTTAAAGAATAAAGATCGGTGAAAACGTGAGGTAGAATCTGCATGGTCATCACCATTGTTGGTGTTCGTTCATTCATTTACTCAATAAACACTGTTCTGGGTTGACCATAGATCAAAACTCGGGGCCATTATGTGGAGCTAATTCCATCAGCATATTCATTCCAACCACGAATGGAAGAGAGGGACCGGCGGCTTCAGGGACCCCTCACCTGTGTTTTCTGGGTTCAGCCAACACCTCCTGGAGCTGAAGACTTTCTGGGGACATCCCAGTGGTGCTGAAGAGGGCTCATGCTGGCTTGAGAGAGCTAGTCCTTAATACTCAGGAATTCAGGGAGCCGGTTAAGCCTTCAGTAGCTTAAAACCAGTGTTGGTGAGTATATTTATGTCATGGACATGGACAAATGATACAAATAAGGGCCCTCCCCAGCCCCCCTGGTGTGCTCCTTGGGGCAGCGGAAAGGCAGCTGAGGACCTCCTGGCTGCAGACACACGCTTCTTGCCAAGTGAGGGCCTGACTCCATGACAGCCTTTCTGGGAGGGGGACACCAGGGTATGACCACAGAGCCTTTCAACCTTTCAACAGAGAAGTCTTCTTGATTTACCACCTCTGATCTCCATTCTCTCGTTTTATTTTATTCCTCGCCACATGGGGGTCAGTGGTCGCTATTTCCCTTTGCTGGGATGAGGACCTCACCCAACTTAGCAAGACTCGGCTGATGGTTCTTTCCAGAAATGTTTATTGACAACCCACAACATAGCTCAGCATCTTATGCTAAGCCCCATGGAAAAGCCGGAAGATGAAGAAACATTTCCACATCAGAGGAGTTCAGAATTGGTTGAACTGCTCACATAAACACACACAGGGCTTTTCCCTCACTGGTCATATTTCCCAGAGCTGTGGCTCTGTTTGGGGTTCTTCTTAGGGGCTCCCCAGAGCTCTCATGAGTGCCCACTCTTAAGACACAAATGGACTGGCCCCTGTCCACACAGAGATCAGAGCTCGGCGGGGACTCAGACCCACAGAACCCAGTTCCACCAGCAGCTACACGACTCTATGAACAGCCACAGGGTCCTCTCACCTTCGGGGCCCCAGATGTGACATGGTACCATCCACAGTCGCTTCCTCCCAAATCCGACCGCAAACCCCAAACATTTTTCTTGCTCATTTAGTGTTAAATTCTGTCCTGAACTGACAGGAGGCTATTTTTAGTCTATTTATTCCACTTAATGTGAATATTCATGTTTCACTGCAGAAGTAATCATGTGCTTGATTCTGGGGTGCTTTTCCACTCCCCTGGGTTTGTTATTACCTTTCTAAAACCTGCACCATCTGAGTTTGGAAACACAGCTGGGCCACGTGAAGCCCACCGGATGCTGCATTCACCAGCCCCAGAGACAGACCAGGTCCCCGTGTCCTCGGATGGCTTGTTCCCCCACGCTCCGCATCTGAGCTCCTTCAGCTGTAGGATTTCAGACAGAAGCCTGAAACACCCACCCAGGAGGCTCGTGCTACAACATTTGTTCTCCACTGTTCTGCCCATGGGGTCAAAGTCTCCTTCGCCCATCAGTCAGTGAGAGTCTGATGTTGCACACCTCAAGAATATGGGCAAATACAGTGCAAATCTGTTCCAAGGAGACCCTGAAAATATGACACAAAGGGTGGATTTCGAGTCCTGAAAGGGATGTTAGGAGAGCCATCCACATTATTAGTAAACTGACAATCTTCCCAAGAGAGAACATGGCAGAGTTCAACCAATTAACAACTGGAGGGAAGAAACTTGAAAAGATGGGGGCAAGATGTGTACTCGGAAGAGAATGATTTGAATATAAAAATTTTTAAAAATCTGTTAGGAAAATTGATGCTGCTGTTAAAATTTCTTTTGTATGTTAAAAAATGATTCTCTTTTGATGGTGTTATGAAATTCAAGTGCAAAGTAGAGAATGTTCCATCATGCCATCATACAACTTCAACATAATCAACACTTGATTTATTTATTATTTTAAAAATTAGCATATCATTACAATCATGCCATGTTTTATTAACTGGAAGAGAAGAATATGTGTTTTCTTACTATTAGCTTCATATTTTTTTTTTCTGGACAGATTTCCAATCAACCCCTTTTTGACGATTTACCCCAGGATGTTGGTTTCTGTCTTCCCAGCATGGACCGAGCCTAGACACTCAGGGCCTCCTGTGTTTGTGCTGGAGCATGCTGACCATTTCCACCCCTGTGCCCTCCTATGGCTGTATCCACATGTCTGAGCCCCCAGCTGAGCCTGGAAGCCTGGGAAACAGATGCATTGGCAAAACGGCCCCACCATTTGAGGCGGCAAAGCTGATGCAGGGCTGGGCCCTCGTTGACACAGGGACGGAGGAGTGCTAAGGTGGAAACACCAGCAAGGGATCCAAACCCCTTCTCCTGGTGGGTGGGCGCCCCACCATTCCGACAGTCCACACGCAGGGGTCAGTCTTCCGCTGGGCAAACCTCCTCCATCCTGCTGCCCTAACTCTGGGTCTTCCCTCTGAGCCATGGCAGCCTTCAAACACCTGAAGGCACCTTTCATACCCTCCACGGGTCTTCTCAGTAGACATTCCCACCGCGTCTATGGCCCGTTTCCAGAATCTTCACCTAGGCTTCTTCACCAAGTCACGGCCTAGCTTATCTGCGCTCCTCCAAGGACAGGGTGACCAGAACCAGTGCAACTCTTTAGAAATGCTCTGAACTGCCGTCACCATACAAAATGAGTAATAGAGACAAGGCTTCTAAAAATATATTTTTGGAGAATTTAAGTCTCATTGATAACTTGCATTGAGATCACAGAACGTTAAAATAAAATCTCTAAAATAATTTCTTAATTAATTTTTTCTCTTATCTTTTTTATTTTTATTTTTTTACAGAGTTAAATCGTTTTAGACCCAATTGCAGACTATCACATGGCCTCATATTCCATTTCTTATTACATTTTAGTCACTGTCAGAGGCTGCTGAGATGTTAGAAGCTCCCCTCTGTTTCTAAGAGGAAACCTGAGGAATAAAGAAAAGTGTAAACAAGGAGATAATTATGACCCACAATATCCCACACCACATTTTTCTAGACCACTCTCTTTTCTTGTTCTAGTTCTTTCCCTCCCTCTTTGAAACACAAGCACATAAAATTTTAATTGATATGTTATACCATCTACTGTTTACTTGATAACACACTGTGAGTATCATTAAATATTTTGTTTACACAAATAGATACTATTTTGTTTTAGAGACCTAAAAAGTTTGTTTAATGAAGCACTTATTGCTGGACATTTAGATAGTCCCTAATTGTTACATAGTCCTAATTAATCTGCAATGACAGACCTGTGCATAAATCATTTTGTGCATCTCTGATTATTTTCTTAGTATAAATTGCTGAAAGTGAAATTAGTGCACAAAGACATGCAATCTTTAAAGCTCTTGCAATCTTTTCGAGACCAGATTAACTATGCAACATGTTAATTTTTGTATGATTTACATATTTGATAAATATTCTCAACTTAAGCTAAGTGTTCAAAAGGCAGAATCTTGTGGCAAATCAGTATCTCTGATTTTATAATTTTATCTGGATATTTTACTCATTTATCTTCTAATTTCAGTAACTGTTGAGAAGTGCGGTGTATCAGCCTCTGCTAAACGTCTCACCTGAACCATCTGAGTGGAGCCTTCGGCCACCTTGGATGGCTGGTGTTATTATCCCCGTCTCCAAAATGGAAACGGGAATCCCAGAGCTAACCTCCTGCGGGCCGTGGCTGGCGATTGCTGGGGACGGCCTTCACACAAAGGCTCTCAGGTTTGCTGCCTGTCCCCACAAACACGGACACTCCGGTGCTAAGTCATGACCCCATTCTGATGGTCGGCCCAGGACTCTGGGTGGATCTCAGGCTCCTTCTGGCGGTGTGCTTGTCGTCCTGCGTCGTGGGGGGCAGGGGGGTCGCTCTGACCCATCCCAAGCAAACGCCCCTGCAGGAGCACAGCCCCCACCCATTGCAGCCGAGGGGCCCCGGACGGCTGGCTCCCCTGCTCTCGCTGGTTTCACGTGTCTGGATGTCCCAGCTGATAACTGGCGTTACTTCTCCTCTGACCGCTGGACGTCCTTCGACCTCAGCCTTCGCCTACGGAGTCCATTCTGCTCTCTACGGAGCCTCAGTGGGCCGTGCTCCCAGGGCCCATTCCTCCTCCAGATAAGCCAGGCTGGAGCGCGCTGACAACGTCGGCGTGTAAAGGCAGTAAAGCCGGATGTCCGAGTGTTCGCCCTGGGCCTGTGAGGCCTCTGGCCGCTCGCTCCCTCCTTGCCGGGGCGGTAACGGGCTGGCCCACAGCACCTAACACTACTGGTCCAGAGCGCGAGCGGACACCAAGGAAGAGCCGGGAAAATAGGAGTGGTCTCCACGTAACTCTAGAGCTTTTTCCTGTTCTGTTTCGTGTGGTAGACATACAAGGAGAGAGAACCGAGGAACCTGTGGGGGAAAGCGTGCTCACAGAGTCATCCGGATGCTGCTTGCTCTTCCCGGGGTAGGAACTCGCCGTGCCAGATGCTCAAGAAGGGAAGCAGCCCTCGCAGGTGTCCTGAAGACACCCCCCTGCCATGGGAACGCCATCTCTCCCAGCAAGGCATGAAGTGATGGCATTCGATGTCTCCAGGACCCGATGGGCTGCTCCGGGACCCGTGCTCTCACTTGGACTGAGGGTCAGGACTTCTTCTGTGCTCAGAGTTGATAGTCCCGGAGTCACTTTCTGGCTTCAGGCGTGTCCTTCTCTGCCTCCTCCTTGCAGAACATCTCCCCCCGCCCTGCTCCCGCTCCACTTGTGGATGCTGGTGTGCAGGGTGCAGGTGGGGTCACGCTCCGCACCCTGAGCACCAATGTCATGGACCTAACTGGGACCCGAACAACATCAGGAGAGGCGACGCTTCCCCGAGAGCCACACGTCAGCCCGGTCATACACGCCGGGGCTCTTAGCACAGAGAAGCTGACACGGAGGGACTGGCACTTCTGTGAGGCTTTCCATTAATCACGGGGTTGTCCACACAGACGAGTCAGGGCACCACCACCGACAGCTCCTTGGTCACCTCAGGCAGCTCAAGTGCTGGGGACAGGAGGCCCTGATGCCCCCCAGCTCACACACATGCGTGATGTGTGTGAAACCACTGCCATCACACTTGGGGGGAGGGTCGGGGACAAGACACGTCGTGGAGAACGGGCCCCGGGCACTGGACCCTCTAGCCACACCGGCGGGCTGGCTGGTGGCCCCTGAAGCACACGCATGTCCTCCTGTCCAGAGGAGCGGGAGCTCCCGGGGCTGGGAGCCGGCCACAACACGGTCTTAGCGCTCACCAGGGGGAAACGGAAGGGACACGCAACAAGGCAGAAGGGCGTGCCTGGCATCGTCCGCAGGTACTGGGTCTGCTCAGTGGGCATAGACCCCACGGCGTACGCGTCTCTCAGCAGCTTTGAAATGCTGGGACCGTCCTGTGGAAGGAAACACCTGGCTTGATCATTTTCCCCTTTCTAATGTTGGCATTGCCTTTGGCCAAAAATGACAGGTTCAAAGACTGTCATTAGCCTAAGTTGCAAACAGATTATATGTTGATATAATAGATGTTTTACCTCTAATTTTTGTTTTAGTATCTTCTTATAAATGGGTATCAAACCATGTTGAACCTATTTATTAAAGCTTACCTCTGAAAGATGCCATGGTTGCAAAAGAAAACCTTTTCTCTTTATCAGAGGCCCCTTCTCAGCTGCAGACGGGGCTGGGAAACGGATTTGGATTTGGGGACTGAGAGGGGGCAGCCCCGATTATCAGCACCCCACTCCTTGCCCCCCAGAAACGTTACCGTCTCCTCCCTGCCTAGAAATCTATCATTCTTTAAAAACCCTGGTATTATGGGCTGAATTGTGACCCCGCCCCCCCGCTGGTATGTTGGCCCCTGACCTCCAGGACTCAAGATGTGGCTGTATTTGGAGACGGAGCCTTAAAGAGGTGACTGAGGTAAGGCCGTTAGGGTGGGTCCTGAACCAGAGCAATGGTTCTTACGTCCTCAGAAGAAGAGGAGATGAAGACCCAGACACACACAGAGGGACGACCACGTGAGGACGCGGGGAGAGAGGCCGGGGAAGTCCAGCCCTGAGGGGAGCTTGATCTCAGACACCCAGCCCCCAGGACCGAGAGAAAATAAGTCTCTGCCCACCCGGTCTGTGGTGCTTGGCTAGGGCAGCTCTCAAAAATGAATTCACCTGGCCACGTGACACTTTCCACAGGACGCCATCCCAGAGCTGGGCTGCCCAGAGCGCACTGATGTTCCCGAATACACCTTTCTCCACCACCGGTGACGGCATGCCTGTGTCCACTTCCTTGCATGCTGGACTCCCCCTGAGGGCAGTCTTCTCTTTTCTCATCTCTGGCCACAAAGCCCAGTGCCCGCACATAACAAATGCTCAGTGCTCACCGGGTGACTGGGTTGCAAAGGCTCAACCCTTCCTTCCTTTGGAAGACCAGCATTACCCACACTGCCTCACACCCACACAGTGGACGCCACCTAGCAGTTACCCGGTCGACCCTGCAAGGAGTGCTTTGGCTCAGGCCTCATCGGCAGGGGGCGAGCTGTGAGGTGTGAGCGGGAAGGGGACCCAGGGAGTCAGGGCCCCGCTGTGCTCCTCGTGGAGGCCGGAGCCTTGCTGCACAGACGTTTGTCTTCTGTGTGAAAAGCAGGTTAAGTGCTGGGGAGAGGATTCTGGGATGAGAGGAGGGGCGGTCCATCTGGCTAGCTGACAGCTGGAGGCAGAGAGAGGGCGACGAGACAGTCAGACCTCATCCTGTAGAGAGCAGCCGCCAAGCAGGCCACGGCACGACAGGGCTGTGCTCACAACAGCCGGAGCCTGCCCCCAGCTCTAACTGCAGGGGACAGCCGTTCAGCCGGCAGCGGGGTGACCTTCTATTCCAGCAGGTCCATTTTGAGCAAAACCTGACTTAGGCTACAGGAAACATGTCATCACCAGTGACATCTATGAGTTACTGACTGTCCATTGATTAATCCCAAAGTAATAAAGAGGAACTCGCTAGAAGGTTATGTGATGGAGCCAGTGGTCACTGTCCCTAACACCTCACCAGGGTGAATATTTATCAAAGTATAATTTGATTTGTCCACTTCTGTGAAATCTTCACCTTTCCTTGCCTTCTGTGTAGTAAGAGGCCCCACTTAGGATAAGATGTACGAATAAAGAAATACATAAACTGTCCTCCTGAAGACAGATACACAGACACACCACATCTCCGAGAGTCAGGGCATCTGCCTTCAATTGTAATAGTGGTACATTCAGTTGCATCGTGGCCGCCCTTCGGAGCCAGCTAATCACAGAAGGTGCTCTAATCTGCTTGTCGGGAACACTGGAGCTTTTTGTTTGGTTGTTTTTTTCAAGTCTCACATTTAGGTCTTTCATCTATTTTGAATTTATCTTTGTGTGTGGTCTAAGGAAATGGTCCAGTTTCATTCTTCTGCACATGTCTGTCCAGTTTTCCCAACACCATTTGTTGAAGAGACTGTCTTTTTTCCATTGGACATTCTTTCCTGCTTTGTCAAAGATGAGTTGACCATAGAGTTGAGGGTCCATTTCTGGGCTCTCTGTTCTGTTCCATTGATCTATGTGTCTGTTTTTGTGCCAGTACCATACTGTCTTGATGATGACAGCTTTGTAATAGAGCTGGAAGTCCGGAATTGTGATGCTGCCAGCTTTGCTTTTCTTTTTCAAGGCTGCTTGGCTATTTGGGGTCCTTTGTGGTTCTTTACACATTTTAGGATTGTTCTAGTTCTGTGAACAATGCTGGTGGCATGGGAACATTGGCATTATCCTTGCTTACCGTTGGGGCGCTAATTCTGGGACAGACAGCACAGCTTAGCAACAAACATCTTATAGTCTCACGTTTTCTCTCTCTGTCTCTCTCTCTCTCTCTCTGTCTCTCTCTCGTACACACACACACACACACACACACACACACACACACACACACGCACATACACACACTTGTTTCCATTGGAAGAAAAGCAGAGAAACAGGCTAAGCTTCTCACAGGGGAGCACTCACTCTCAAAGTCTAAAGAAAAGTTACTGGAATGAAAACAACTGCTTTCAGGAGTCTTCTGGATTTTGGGGAACAAGACACTTCTCTGGCCTTTGCTTTCTGGTGCACAGTAAGAGTTCTCCCACCTGGCCTTCAGGTCATCATTTGCTGTCGGCTTCAAGCTATAGCAAGCGTCCCGGCCCGGCCTCTCCCGGGGAAGCCAACCTCTTCAGCCAAATGGTGGTGCTCAGGACTGGCGGAGGGCACCTGGGTATGTCAGAAGCAGGAGGTTCCCAAGCCTCTGGAAGATTAGGAGACAGACTCCGCAGCCAGCATGAGCACTCGGGCAACTTCCTAGCTGATGATTTCCACTGGCAAATGTGCAGGTTTGCACAGAAAGTCATTCATTATCTCCCACTTAATCAACCATGTTAAGAGTTTCTGTGGGTTGGATAATTAAAGATATAGGATTTTATGGGGATTCCTGCAGTACATAAAATCCCCAGCCATGTGCCAGTGCTGATAGCGTATGTCTCAAGATCTTTAGAATCTGTCTCTGATCGTGACGAAGCATTCCCAGGCCTCTGTTGAGGCTGGACTCATACTCCCTTAGTACTTGCAGCCTTCCAGCCCACTCCCGATCTGAGAGAGGCTCACTTGGAAAGCCTTCGAGCGTCTCTGCTCTCATGCAACAGTTCCAATGTGAGTACGACCAGTGGACAGCGCCTCCCTCGCCAAGACCGGATGAAGACAGCCGAACAACGAGGAAGCATGGTGGCGTCTGCCTTCCTCTGAGCATTGGAATGCAGGCAGGCCTTGCTGGGGTAGCAATTCTCAAACATGCTCATCAATGGCCACAGCCTCTTACTCATGCTCTAGGAGTGTGGGCCCTATCTAGTGACTGGCTTTTAACAAACAAAACAAAACAGATGGGATGTCTCTTGTACAGTTGTCTCTCTATGGACTCCTAGGCTAGCACACCTGATGAAATAAGCTGCCGTCTTGGAGCAGAACCGAAGGCTGCCTCTAGCTGACCCCCGAGGAACTGAATCCCACCAACAACCACACGAGTGGGCTCAGAAGTGTATCCTTCCCCAGTCAAGTCTTCAGATGAGACACAGCCCCAGACAACACCTTGACCAAGAGACCCTGAAACAGAAGGTCCAGCTAAGCCATGCCTGGATTCCTGACCCACAGAAACCGTGAGATAGCAAAGGTTGTTCTTTCAAGGCACTAAGTTTGTGGTAATTTGTTACATAGTAATAGATTGTTGAACCTCTCAAACGAACAAAAGCTTATAACCGTCATGAATCTTTTCATTTTTCAACACAACAGTTTTTCAGAGGGATGGGCTTGTAGGTATAAGGGCCACGGGTTCATTAATACATGTTGAACTCCAATTTTTACATGTTGGCAAAGAGGAGAATCTCCATATTGAACCCATGACATTTCTCTTCCTTTCATACTTGTGAATAGGTTACCCAATCTTGTATACTATGAAAACTGCTGATTATAGTCTGTGAGCCATTTGATTTCTCAGAATCCTCTGTTTCACCTGGTACTTGAAAATAGACTACTCTGTATTTTATTTACACCATGAGAGCAAAGATAAGAGAAGATGCTCAGCTCAAACCTCACATCTGTCAGAGATTCTGACAAGGGCTTGGATGTTCACACAGAATTTTAGGAACACATTGGTCAGTAAGATACAAGATGAAGGTGTATCCTTCAGAAGGCAGGAGATGGATCAAAGGTGGGGGGAGCAGGGTAGAGGGAGAGCAGATGAAGGGGAAGGAAGATCAGCCCACCTCATGGACCTGCTGGGGCTGGTCCTGCCCTTTTTAAGCCTGGGGCTCCATTGTCCATTCTCCTCCAGTGGCATGGCACAGGTGCACCAACTGGAGAGAGGTGCTGGGGCAGCAGGTGCCAACAGCTCAACGTGGACACTAATTTCATCATCTATAGACCACAAAACTTCAGGCTCCATATGAATTATGTCTGAGAAGTTAGCTTTAAATGAATACAAACATAACAATAGCAACAAGGCTTTTGCTTACTCATTTGCAGATGTCTGTATCGAAGGGCCTCCAGTAACATATACAGAGCAATCCTAGAGGCCCACCAATAGCAGAAACATGTTCTGCCTAGCCTACACTACGCGAGGCAACCCCCCACAGGAAACAAGCACACAATTCACAATACGCACAGCTTTTTAAATACAGGTCTCTTTTTCTTTCATGTTTTGCTTTATCTCTTTTTAAAATGATGACCAATATCTTTTCTTTCTCCAACTATCCTCCAAAGCTATGGGAAAGGCCAGGCTCCCGGGAGGCGGGAGTTATAAACACTGGACGAAGTCCCTGATTCCATGTGTGATTGCTTCTATTCCTTTTCATGTTGGTTTCCATTTGTGAGGACTGCCAAGCGAGGGTCGGCCGTTTCTGCAGGTTTATGTGGGATAGTCCTCCAGCACTCGTTATGTCTTCTGAAACTCAGTGTGTATATATAAATCCACACAAAAGACTTCCAGCAGGCCCTCGCTGACGCTCCATTTGAGATATGAAGCCCCGCCTTACCCATTCACTGGCCGAGCTCATTCTCACAGAGCTTGGCTCATGCCAGCTTACGTTGCTGAGAGCTGAAGTTCAAATCTTTCTATGCTGTAACTGAGGATTTACCTGTGAAGTATGATGTTCAGTTTGTGTGTGGCAACAGAAACTGGAGAAGATCAGGACACAAGATCTACCTCCAGAGATTGGCCTAAGGCAGAAGACATAACTGAGCAGGCAGGGTTAGAGGACATGGCCGGCTCAGTGACCAGGAGAGTCCAATGCAACCATGAAAATGACCACTGAGCCAGCAGAGGGGCCAGGATAGGGGGTCCCATCTGAGGCAGGCCAGAGGGGTTCAGTGATAGGGACACCCGACACTGAATTCTTGGTTTCTCAGGGCTGACAAAGAAGTAAGAATAAGACAGAAGTCAATTCTGCTTTGAGGGGATTTGATAAACCGGGTGAACTTGACCTTTGGCTCCCAGGGGCATGGAGGATCAGGGACAAAACTCAAGACTGGCCTTAGGCAGGGGATTTAAGAGGAACTACCTTCATAAACTTTTATGGTCCTTACCAAATGACTTCAGATGAATTAGGAAAAGTATCTCCTAAGAGAACGCTAGTTTTCTATCTTGAGCAAAAGGGGCAAAAATAGCTCCTCTGAGTTTTCAAAACCAAACACCATCCTCATACATTCTTGTATTTCAGATTCACATAGACCACCTGGTGATCCATGAAATCTCAAGCCAAGATTTTGTCTTTCTCTTTTTTTTTTAAATTTTATTTTAATTCTAGCATAGTTAACATACAGTGCTATACTAGTTTTATGGTGATCTGGGCTTGGGAGGACACTCAGGCATTTGAAGAAGCAAGTGAAAATCCTCTCCGGAAAGACCTAACTTCAAAGCAGTCCTCAGAAAAATCCCCACAAATAAAATCCCAAATAAAATGTGAGCTCACACTCAAAAACAAAAGTGCACATAGAATGAGTCACCAGGAACAAGAGACAACGATAAGGGTTCATAGACAGGGAAATCTGTACAGACTTCGGTTACTGGGAGTATCGGACACAACTGTTCCCCTTTGTACAAAAGCTTTGTGGGCCAGCCCCGTGGGAGTGCTAACATCACAGGTGCTTTGGTTCCGCACCTGCTCACATGCATAGCTGACAAGAATTGCAGATGGATGCATGTGGGGTATGAGAGACTGACGTCAAGGGTAACTTTCCAGTTAGGATGGGGGTGCAGCTTATTTGGATGCCAACAGAAATGATCCTAAGAGAGGCAACAGATGATGTCAGACAAGGGAGATGGGGTGGGGTGAGGTCTTTGAGTGGGGGAAAGGATCTAGGGTACAGAGGGCTGACCTCAGATGGGGGACCCCGCATATTTCACCCCGTCTCAGGGAGAAGGTGGCCATATGTGTAAGCCCTTTGGTAGGTAGGTTTGGTGTTGGGAGTGGGAGCCGGGAGGGAACAGGTATGGAGGTTTGAAGAGAAAAAGAAAAGACCACCTAGCAGCCTAGGAAAGCGGGAGAGTGGAATGATTAGGGAAAGAGAACAAAATTGCTGGACAGCGCTTGAATTCAGTGGTCATGAATGCAGAATAAGAATTGGTCAGCGTGAGTCAGGAGCTGGAAGGGCTTGAAGGGTAGGCAGAAAACAGAATCATCATAGACAGGAAGCTGTCCTGGGAACAGCTCAAAGCAGGGACACACTCCTGAGACACTGTCAGGGGTCGGGGAGACAAAAATGAAACAGATCTGCGCTAAGGCCTAAAAAGGAGGCGAGACAAAATGTCAGATTTGGAAGGGCAGACCAAGGAGGCCTGTGGACACACACACATTGGTCTCCCCAAAGAGAAATAACAGAACAGAACAGAACAACATTTCAGGGTGCAATTTTTAAAAACTTTCTTCCAGAAATAAAACCATTCTTACATCTACAGTCTTGAAGGACACACCAAAGCAGAGCAAGTTATGGCATCTTATAAAAGATGAGCCAATGGGCACGTGGAGAGCTCAGTCGGTTACGTGTCTGCCTCTGGCTCAGGTCATGATCCCAGGGTCCTGGGATCGAGCCCCGCGTCCATGCTCAACAGGGAGCCTGCTTCTCCCTCTGCCTCTGCCCCCCAACTCATGTGCACTCTCTCTCTCTCTCTCTGAAATAAAATCTTTAAAAAAATAAAAGATAAGCAATGAAAAAAGTGATAAGTGCCAAAATGCCAGAGGTGACACACACATGACGTGACTGGTGGATGGCCATTATCACCAAACACCCACAGGTTTACGCGTAGGACAAACTCCCATATTTAGAGGAAGGACCTGGAGGTCGGCGTGCTGTCATACCACGCAGCTCACCTGAAACGGGACTCAGAAATCCCAAGAGGAGAAGGATGGGCAAAAACTGCCCGCTCATACGGTTCAGAATGCCAAAAAAAAAAAAAAAAAAAAAAAAAAGACAAAGGAAAGGAAACGCACTGGGACCCTTCTGCAGAAGAGACGGGAGGCACACAGAGCCTCTCGGGCGCTCTCACTCACCGTAAAACTACAATTATTACAACTGTTTCGTACAGAAGTGTGAATAAATAGATCAGTGTGGCTGGAATAGAAAGTCCATTAGTAGAACCAAGCACATGTGGAAGTTAGTGCAGAACAAAGGTGGAATTTCACACCTGTTCAAGGAAACACGGCGACCCCGCATCGCGTACCCACAACGGGGCTGCCGTCAGAAAGAACGTCACAGCACAGCCTTCTCCCCACACAAAGGCAAACTCCGGTATGATAGACGTTTACATTTTAAACCCAAACTGCAAAAATACTCCAAGAAAACCCTGAGTGCTTTTTTAAAAATCTTAGGGTATGGAAGGACTTTGTAAGTATGACACTTAGCCATAAGACTGGTGAATTATACTCAACAAACACAAAAAAATGATCTCCACGGGGTAAACTGCTATGAGTACAGTCAAAAGGCAATGCAAAATAGGAGAACAGGAAATATTTGCCCAATGTATCAGAGAAAAAGAGAAATTTTTCTCTACACAATTTTTTCAGATCAATAAGAAAAAACCCAACAATACAATAGAAAAAAATGGCCAATTTTTATATGTATGCCAAAAAGGAAACCCAAATAGCTCTTACACATGTAAAAAGAAACTTGGTATTACTCAGAATAAGATAAATGTAAATTAAGAATGTAAAGAAATAATTTTTAAAGCCTGTCGGTTGGGCAAAGATCAAAGCACTTGATCACACGGTAGGTTGGTGGGAGGGAGGCAGGGAAACAGATCTGTGGTCTCTATCATCACGGTATCGTGATGGTACAAATAGATAGGCTTCCAGGGGACAAAATTTGGTAACAGCTACAGACATGAAAATCTCGTATACACCTCCCTGGCGATTCTACTTCTAGGAACTTATCCTGCTCATGAAAACGGCATGTATATGAATGCACTCAAAGCAGAACTGATTTTAATTGCAAAAGCCTGACAGCATCGCAGGAAACAGGTTAAGTGAGTTGTGACCTCACGACGCAAATGCTAAGAAGAATGAGCCAGCTCTAGGTGCCTTATCCGAAACAAAATTCCATTATGATCGCTAATGAATTGTTAACGCTACCATCTAAGAAAATCTGCAGGGCACATTGGTAGAGAAGAGTACAGAAGGGGAAAAAGTGTGTGTGTGTGTGTGTGTGTGTGTGTGTGTGTGTGTGTGTGTGTGTGTGTGACATATTTCTGGAAGAGGCCAACATGTCCCACAGAGGGGAACCTGTGGCAGGGGTCAGGAGTGGGAGAAATTCTTTTTGTTCTGTATTTTTCATAATTTTTGAATTCTGTGTATGTGCAATTGTTACTTTAAAAACCCCTCAAAATATAAATGAAGCTTTTTTTTTTTTTTTTAGAGAGAGAGAAATGAATCCTTTAGAATTTCTGGGAGCAGGAAGCTTTGAGACCTGGCGGAAGGACCGGCCAGGCGACTCTGGTGTCCTGCCGGCTCATCAGATCCTGACATCACAGAAAATACAGCCCCTCTACAAAGGAAGCGGCTGCGCTCATGCCCACTGCCCCGGGGTGACACAGGGCTGGGCGGCAAGCCTACGCTCTAGGGTCCTGTGCTTTCTGCAAGCCGAGGGCAGACTGAGCCTGAGGCAGAGCTCACCTGGAGGCCGGGTCCGGAGGGGGCTGCGGTGTGCGTCCCGTCCGGTCGCCAGGTGCCGGCCCAGCGTGCGCCTCTCCAGAGCAGTGATCTTCCTTCTGGGGAGAACGCGCTCGCTCACGCCGCTGCAAGGCACCAGGTCCCCGTGCTGCTCGCTTCTCGTTCCTTCTGCAGCATCTGCCGCTTGGGCCAGGCACATCTCCAGGTCTGCTGTGGAGGGAACGCTCGGCGTGGCTCCTGCTTTTCGGGGTCTCACGCAGGCTCAGTGGAGGCGTCGGGTGAATTAGAAAGTCGTGCCCAAAACACAACAGCTGTACCTGCTTTCTTGATTGTTTCAAGATAGCCAAGAAAACTAGTAAAAACATGGGTAAATGAAAGCTCTTACATCTACCTTAAATGTTCGTAGTGGGAAAGGGTGAAATCAGAAATCTGCTCAATTTAATTCAGGTATTGAACACGTCATCCTAAATTGAACCTGGAGGGGCGCCTGGGTGGCTCAGTTGATGGAGCATCTGACACTTGGTACATGATCTCAGGGTTGTGGGATCGAGACTCATGTCAGGCTTCAAGCTCAGTGGTGAGCCTGCTTAAGATTCTCTCTCTCTCCCTTTGCCCTTCCCCCTCTCATGCTCACTCTCAATCTCTCTCTCTAAAAATAAAATAAATAAAAATAAAATAAATTGAGGCTGGAGAGCCAAGAAGTGGGACAGGGGTGAGTGTGGGTTTGAGAAAGTTGCCCAGGACAGTGGCTGGAAGGGTTGTGGGGACTGCAGGCCCCGTGGGCCCCCGTCAGGAGCCCAGCAGCTGAGCCAGGCTCTGACTGCAGCCAACTGACTGGGACCAGGGGCTTGACCCCCTCGTTCTCCTACAGCTCTGCTGTGATCCTACTATTAAGCCAAAATACCAAATTCTGTCTCTTTCTCCTTTCTTTTTCCCCTCGTAGAGTTGCTATCCCTGAGTGAGTGCCCAGGATCTCTCGGGCATTGTGCGGCCCAAACAGACGACCGTAGGCTGACGTCAAGGGTGCCGCAAGCCCCGCCTTGGGCTCCCCTTTTCCAGCACCCAGGGAAGGTCTTCAATAACATGTTCCTACCCAAGCAACTGGTGTGACGTGAGTTACAGAAAAGAAGAAGCTGGGACAATGTCACATTTCTCTCTCATTCTGGCTGTGGCTACATTCGGAACGGGCTCTGTGGCCCTGACTTAAAACATTGTGTACGGCCTACCGCACAGATCTGGGGTCCTGCCTGGCATTCTGGTCTCACCTTACAGTTCTGAACATTTCCCCTGGTCTGGGAACATGCACACAGGTGTGCACACAGATGCATGCAGACCCGCACACACACACATTTCTTAACAGAGTTTGGGGGAAAAGTGGGGTCTCAGGTCCTCAGTTCCATGAGGACACACTCTGGTCCCCTGTCTTAAAGGGAGATTGGGTAGGGACTGGGTGATAGTGGCCTGTCCCTGGTGGACCTGGATATCCTGTGACACCCAGACCCACAGGTGCCATCATGGGTCAGGTGAGAGGCAAGTCCACACCACCCAGCAGTGGCCGAGCTCGCGAATGCAAATGCGCATCCCCCGAGCCAGGAGCCAGGAGCGGCAGATGCCGGACGGTGACGAGGCGGCTGTTCTTGCTGAGTCTGAAGAATCCCTTCAAGAGCCGCTAATCAGAGGAGCTGAAGCCCGCGCTGATTGCAGACTGCATCAGAATGTAAAGGACAAAGGGACGGCTCTCAGAAGCATGCTGCATCCACGACGCAAATGGGGGAAGAGAAGAGTGGGTTCGGAGCAGGGCAATCTGTGCCCAAGCCCCTGGACCTTCCGGGATGGACGCGCCCCTGCCTGGCAGAAGCAGCGCCGGGCTGGAGGGGTGGGGAGGCGCTTGCCTGAGGGCCCAGGCCTCAGGGCGACGGCCACACTGGATTTATTCACACTCGCGTGCACAGGGAGGGAGCGAGAGAGCCTGGAGACCAGTAGTGGCCGCTGCCCGCCAGCCGGGCAGGGGGGGCTCGGGAGGTACGACCACTGCTGGCAGGGCGAGCGAGTCTGCAAGGGCACAGGAATGAAAACATTGGGGTCTCCTCCTTGTAGGTGTGGCTGGTGTGATGACGCCGGATCCGGGGGAAGCTCGGAGGGCCCTTCGGGAGAAGATCCCGGGCGGGAGGCAGAGAGAGCCCAGGAGAAACGTGGACAGAGGCAGGTGTCACAGCAGGTGAGCCCACGGGTGAGCGGAGCCGCAGGAAATGGTTCCATGCAGGTGTCCCCTCCACGGCAGCCATCTCCTGAGCAACTGTGGCGTTCGGCACGCACAATGGGCACAGACATGCCTCCACTGCTCCCACACGCCGGGGCTGGAATACTAATACTGAGGGTGATGCTCATGCTGACAGGAACACTAAAGCTCACACTGATACCCATACCAGTACCAATACTGGTACTGATTCTCCTGCTGATGCTCGTGCATCTGATGCTGACCTTGACACCTGATCCGGGTGCTGGTACAAGGGCTGATGCTGACACTGGTACTGATGCTAACGGGAATAGTGGTAACACAGATGCTACTGTTAGTACCAATAGCTCACACTAATGCACAGAGCTACCATGAGTACTAATACGATGCTAACGTTCATGCTAGTGCTCATGGCTAATCCTAGTACCAATAGCTCACACTAATGCACGGGGCTACCATGAGTACTAATACGATGCTAACGTTCATGCTAGTGCTCATGGCTAATCCTAGTACCAATAGCTCACACTAATGCACAGAGCTGCCGTGAGTACTAATACAATGCTAAAGTTCATGCTAATGCTCATAGCTAATCCTAGTACCAATAGCTCACACTAATGCACAGAGCTGCCGTGAGTACTAATACGATGCTAATGTTCATGCTAGTGCTCATGGCTAATCCTAGTACCAATAGCTCACACTAATGCACAGAGCTGCCGTGAGTACTAATACGATGCTAATGTTCATGCTAGTGCTCATGGCTAATCCTAGTACCAATAGCTCACACTAATGCACAGAGCTGCCGTGAGTACTAATACGAATGCTAACGTTCATGCTAGTGCTCATGGCTAATCCTAGTACCAATAGCTCACACTAATGCACAGAGCTGCCGTGAGTACTAATACGATGCTAATGTTCATGCTAGTGCTCATGGCTAATCCTAGTACCAATAGCTCACACTAATGCACAGAGCTGCCGTGAGTACTAATACGATGCTAACGTTCATGCTAGTGCTCATGGCTAATCCTAGTACCAATAGCTCACACTAATGCACAGAGCTGCCGTGAGTACTAATACGAATGCTAACGTTCATGCTAGTGCTAACAGCCAATACGAATGTTAATACTAATGCTAATGCACAGAGCTAATGCTAACATTAATGCTAATACTAACACTAATGCTAAGGCTACTGCTGAGGCTAGAGCAAATACCAAAATGAATCCCGACATTAACAATAGCTAACACACGTGTGTCCTGTGCAGGGCACTGTCCTATGTGCTTTACAAGTATGAAAGCACATTATCCCCATGACAGCCCTCTAGGGTACCCAACTATTGCCTACATTATCCATAAGCGAGGGCATGCATGGTGAGGATATATTCACCAAACAGACTCTGGCTTATCCCAAATCTCAGGGGCTACAAGCCGAGGCAGTTTGGCTGCAGGAAATTGAGTATTTCATCCTCTCACAAATATGTCCAAAATCCCCTGTGGAGGGAGGTACTTCGCTGTGGCCAGGAGTCAATTTGGGTCCTATGTCCCTTCTGTGGCCAAATGAGCCAGGACTAGTGGGCCGCAGAACCCACCCCTGGTGGGGGTGAAGCCCTCAGGGCCTTTGCTGGAGCAGTGCCCCCGAAACTCAGCTTGCCCCTTGAGGGCACCTGGGGAACAACTGTCGGGTCACAGAGGCAGTGTGGAAGAGGGCCACAGAAGGGCTCCAGGCAGTGTGGTGGGTGGCAACATATCAGGGCACTCTCCTTGGAGCCGGGTCTGTCTCTCTCCTCTCCCTGTGTGCTGGGAATCTCCTGATGGACAAGTCCGAGTCTTTCCTAGGACTTCCTCACAGCAGACAGCCAGTGGTGGCACATGGGGGAGGAGACGTGTCCCCCAGAGCCCCTCACGGTGACATTTCAGCTCCTGTCCTAACACCCACACCCTCTGCGGGGGCCTCTGAGCAGAGACTCTCAGGCCAGCAAGACGCTCATCCTCAGGACCCACCCGAAATGGCCACTCTGGGTATCTGTCAGCACATAGTCAACGCATTTTGCATTAACATATTTACAACTTCCTCAAGTTAACATACAAAAATGGGAGAAGAAACCAGAGGCGAAAATCACTGTGGCCGGCTTGGGAAGATGATTCAAACAGCTGATCTTCTTCATTGACTGTAACATACTCTCACTTTCCCTGACAACTTCACGCACGAACAGACCAGACACGCTGGTCACTGAGGGATGGGGTGTTTGCACCTGCCTGAGCTGCTAGGCCTCCGTGAGTCTGGGCTCTTCCAGGACAGCTGGCAGAGAACGGAGGCAGTGGGGTCACAGGGGCCCTTCCCCACTTGGAACGACCATCACGTGGACACATTCACATTCACACCCATCCAGAACCCCACTGCCCCGTCCCCAAACAGATTCCCTCCTTACCTTTCGCTGAGTGGCACCGGACCCCTTACTGTTAGAGATTTATTCCCACTGTGAAGATTTCGTGCCATGATCAAGTGCTTATTTCCTGGCCAGGAGTGATGGATGAAGCCATTATCACTCACCGCTGAGCTCTGGGGCAGGTCTTGGCGCAGGTGAGCGTGGACTGCGGCGGGGGGTGAATGTCACGGAGCACAGAGCAAGGGCCTTCTAGGGGCCCAATGCCTCCTCTGTTAACAAGTACACATCCTGGGACTTCTGACCAGCTCTCCAGGTCCCCATGGAGCCCACTCAGTGGGGGGAGGCGGCCGGGCACTGAAATGGAGGCAGGGGTGGGTGGGACGGTGCCCCTGCTTGGACTCACCGGGTTAGAAACAGCAAAATGGAAAAACTCTCACGTTGCTTTGGGAGTGAGGAGAAAATCAAGGCGGCCACGGCGCTCCTGTCTTTGCAACAAATCCCACACTCCCCAGCCTGCCATCTGGGAGGGAACGACTGCTTTCCTTTCTGAGAAAGCAACTCCTGGATGTGGGACCCTGTCCTCGGGGGTCCTGCCGGAGTTGAGGGGACCAGGCCCATGCCCCGAGCTGCATCCACACCATGTGGTGGCAGGGCCATCAGCCTCCGTCTCCCAAGGAGCAGGAGCGTGGCCTTGACTGTCCCCAGCCCTTGCGTGTTCAGGGCGAGGAGAGGGCGGATGGGGCTCTGGGGCGCCAGTGACTCATCGGGCTGCTGTGTTGCCTCAGCCCAACTTCCCGACACTTGGCTTTGCCATTTGGAGGATGTGGCTTAGTTCACTCCGATACCGCAACGGGGACCCTGTAAAATGGGCCGCGGCACGCGGCTGGGTGCAGGGGGAGAGGGATGGTGCCCACAGTCCCCGGAAGCCTGGCTCCTCCCAGAGCTGCTTGGGCCGCTGCACTTCCCCAGCAGACATCATCCCCTCATTCTCTCCATGGATCCCACAGAAACCCCGGCAAACAGCTCCCATCACTGGCACCCTGAGAGTCCCCAGGACGGAGCTTGTCTTTCTGTGCTGTGTGCACGTGTGTGTGTGTGGCATGGTATGTGGTGTGCATGCGCTGTGTGGTGTGTGTGTGTGTTGTGTGTATAGAGTGTGTGTGTGTGAGTGTGTGTGTGAGTGTGGGGGTGTGCGCACGCACTGCACGGGGTGTGTGTGTGTGAGTGTGGGGGTGCGCGCACGCACTGCAGGGGGTGCGTGTGTGTGAGTCTGGGGGTGCGCGCACGCACTTCAGGGTGTGTGTGTGTGAGTCTGGGGGTGCGCGCACGCACTGCAGGGTGTGTGTGTGTGTGAGTCTGGGGCTGTGTGCACGCACTGCAGGGTGTGTGTGCACACACTGTGATGTGTGTGTGTGAGTCGGAGGGTGCGTGCACACACTGCGGGGTGTGTGTGGTGTGCGTGTGGTGTGCACACGCTGTGCAGTGTGCAAGCCCATGCACACTCGTGCAGAGGCCCCCTGCGTCCGGCCGCTGTCCCTGCGAGCCGCGCGGTGATGGCCGTCGGGGAGGCCGGGCCGTGTGCAGGGAAGGCTGTGCGGGAAAGGCTTGTCCGCGTGTCCCCGAGAGCGCCGGGGTCGTCTCCTCCTGTAGCCGCACAGCCTGGATCGCGCATGTTCCCGAAAAGTTTTGGCAGTCAGAAAAGCATGGTTTCACTTTTCCTGAGGTAAAAGAGTTCATTTTAGGTAATCCGGGCTTCACAGCCTAATCCCAGGAAGCGGTAACCGTGACAATACTGACAAGGGACAATCTTTCTCAGTCATGATTTAGGTCACAGCTTCCTCAGATTGGCTATTGCCATAGCAACCAGAGCTTCTGCCTTTGCACAGGGACGAGTCACACTATTCCTCAAGGTACAGGAAAATCCAGAACCTAGGAAAGAGCCCCGCCACCCCTGCACCCTGCAGCCCCCAGAGGAACAGTCAACTCCATCTCGTTTGGCTGCAGACCCACCTCATTTTCCTAAAGACTGAAATGTTAACCACCACCGCTCTCCTGCAGGGCTTCTGGAACTAAATAAAATCAGTGTTCCACAAGGTCCGGGGAAAACCAAATTCATGTAAGATCATCAAGGCTTGGCACACATGTCTCTTCCCGCGGTTTGCGGAGGTCACTGAGGGAACCCCAGGGAAGGAACACCCACCCCATCAGTGCGGCCCCTCAGCCTCAGGCCGCGGGGTGCCCACCCTAGCCGGGAAGTGTGTGGGACTCCCGTCTTCAGCTGTTGGTGCAGGGAAGCTCACACCCGCCATCTGGGAAGCCCTCTGTGCACCCTAACATGGGATATTCTGGAGTCTAGCAGTTAGCTGACCGCGGGAGTGGCGCACTTCCCGGGTCACATGTCCCCAGAGGCTTAGCGCCCAGCCAACCACAACCCAAGGACATGGCCCGGCTGCACACCTCTGCCCTCACCCGCGAACCCACACCTGGCAGGGCCAGGCCCTGCTCTTTCTGATGAGAGCACATCCCAACCCAAATCATTCATTTGGCTTGGAGAGCATTGAAGGGGCCCACAGTGAAGGTCCACAGAGCGCCTGTGGCTCTGGGATGTGTGGCCCAAAGACCCGAGAACAGAAGGGTGATGTCAGGCACGTGAGCATGGGGCAAGGGAAGGGCAGGCCTACATCTGCAGCTCCACAGGGCTGGCCACAGCCACACCGAAGCAGTTCCCAGGCAGACACCCACCCGGTGTCATGAGAGCAGCACCCCGTGTTTGTAACTGGCCAAGCCGTGCAGGCTTCATGGCCCCGTCACCCTCATGATGGCCCCACGATGAAGGTTCTGTGGTCTTCATCCTTGTTTTGTTTGGGTACACTGACCACACGAACTTGATGCAACCAGAGAGTGTCCAGAGATCAGTCCTGAACCCAGGTGTTCAGGGAGAAGGCTAAGATGGTTCAAGATCCCTGCCCCTGGTGTGCGTACCCTGCATGATCCCCTCCCCTCCAATGTGGGGGGGGCCCATGAGCTGATGGTTATCACTCCCAATGTTAGGTTATATTCTGTAGCAAAGGTGGTGGGACCTGGCAGGTATAATTAAGGTCCTTATTCAGTTGACTTGAGTTCATGCAAAGACAGATCGTCCTGGGTGGGCCTGGCCTAAGGAGGTGAAACCAGACCTTCCCTGAAAGAAATACTTGAAGAAGTCGTGGACTCTAACCCTAACCCTAACCCAGCAGAGCTGAACACACACCACGACCCGTGGAGATGGAGAGATATTAATGTGTCCTGTCTTTGTGGTAACTGGTTACGCTGCCACAGGAAATGAGAGTGGGCCTGTCCAAAGTCCAATTCCATACTCTCTCCGGGAGTGAACTGCTTCCCTCAAGGTGGAATTGTCCACACATCGGGGTGAAACCATCTGCAGTGTCATGTGAAGACAGTCAAGTGAGGCTGAAGGACAATCTGCTGAGCTTCTACAGGAGGACCCTGCAGTAGGAGGGTTAGGCCACTGCCGGGGCCTGGTTAGCTCGAGTTTTGTGATACTTTTGAGCAGTATGTTATAATGATAATTTATTCACTTGAGAAGCTCAAAATAAATTCATGGCTCCAACTCTTCCTGTAATATTCATGCACCAGAAGTTATCCCAAAGCTGAGAAGCTAAGCTAAACCAAAGCTTGTGAGATCAGTAGCTAAGTAAATATTCTCTACTGCTTGTATTGGTCAGCTTTGTCGCCATCACAAACAACCCCCAGATCTCAGCGGCTCATCACAACGTGTATCCCTTATTTGGGTTATGTGTTGGCTGCTGGTCTCATTTATATGTCTTCCTTCTGGGATCCAACCCGAAGCAGAGCCCCTCTGGAGACACGTGATTCTCAGGCCCCGGGGCAAGAGCGGCCCGACCCCACGCACTCCCACCCACATGCCAGGGGCCCAGAGGGGCGGACGAGTTTACGCTGCCAACAGAAGGGCTCTGCACATCTCGTGGGGGCACAGAACCCTCCAATGCGGGTGGAGAGCAGCTGCTTGGGGACCACACTGCTGAAAAAAAGTGTGTTCACGAAATTGCATGTGTCCTTAATTCAATGACGAGTCTTCCCTGACTTTGCTTTGAATTTGATTCCAAATATTCTTAGCCAATCATTCTGTGACTTCCATTCACAGTTATTTCCATGGACAGACTGACTCTGAGGTTAATTAAGAATATTAGACTCCTACTTCTGCTTTTTATTTACCTTTTCACATGCCCCACGACTTGGAAACTTCCCAGGATTCCCTGGAACTTGAACATGGTCACAATGCTAATTTGGAGGTGTTAAGGACACACTCAGTAATAGTACCCCATCTATCGAGAGGACCATTATCCAGGAATCTCAACAATCTAACATCGCTGAGGAGGCCAGGGTAAGTGAGGGCAGCTTCTGGGCAGCATGGCTGAGGTCAGGAATTTCATGCCCTCTATTTACACCCTTGGCTGTAAGAGGAGTTTTGTGGGCCTTGATTCAGCCCTCCATAACTTCGTTTTACTGAGAAATATTACATGCTTTATTAACTTGTTTCCCACAGTACAACAGAATTACAGTAAATCAGAAAAGAAGGCAGACTTGCTGGGGCAGAGCATAAAACAGATCATCTACTAACAGATTAACAGGACGAGAAGAGAAAACACTCCAGGAAGTAGATTTAAGCGCTCAAAGAGCAAAGTGGTCGGGGTGATTCCGAACACAACAAAACCTCCCTCCCGTGCGCAACCCTGAGGCTTGCACGGCGCCCCCGCCAGAACCCCCCCCCCACGCCCCCAAGCGCATGGCCCATGCCCGTCTCCAAGGATGTGCATGACGAACACAACACCTGCGCTCAAGGTCAAGCCTCGTCGCAGATGGTAAGCCGTGCGCTCGTGAGATAGGTGCTGCCTCGGTTTCTGCAGGAGGTGGGCAAACACTGGTCTTATCCAGAGGATTTCAGGACAGAAAACAAACCAACGACAAGCAGAAGTAGCAGGCATTGAGGCTGTAAGGCCTGACCGAGATTTGGGGAAGGGCAGGTCTTACGGTGTTGAAGACTTGGGGCGCTTGGGGAATAAGGAAAAGTCTTGCACGGCACTGAGCAGGAGGGTGCTGGCTTGCTGGGGCTGAGTCCTCCGAGGCAGGCAGAGGGCCACTGGGAAGGGCCTCTTGTCGGAGTCGGGGGTTGTGACTTGCTCCTACAGAAAGTCAGGGTCCGTGGGGGTCTCCAGCATTAGGCGGCGTAACCAAATTCACGCTGTTCCAGGACAGCTCTGTTATCAGAGTTCTGGGCAAACCGGAGCGGGGCCGTTGGGACGGAGAGAGGCACGTTGGAAGCTGCTGCAGTAGCCTCGGACCCAGAGTCGGGGGTGCACAGGATGGGCCCCGGCATGTTTCACATGCAGAACCAACAGGCCTGTGTGGGAGCTAGAAACATGGGAGCAGGAAAACCTGACCTGAGATCTCTTAGGACAGAGCGGTGCCTTAGACCATGACAGAGACCCAGGAGGTCCCATAAGACCTGGGAGAAAGATAACAAGTTCAGGTTTATTAATACTTCATTTTAGAGGCCTGTGGGTCATTCACACTGACGTTTGCAACAGAAAGAAAGCTCAAGTTTGGAATTTAAGAGAGCTAGCCTCAACTAAGCATGAGCACATAGCTATCTGAATGGAGACGTCACCCAGAGGGGCCTTGGAGAAAAGGGTGAAGATAAATGGGAGGTCCGTCAGGGGTCTGAGTCAGTGATGTCCGGGAGACAGGTGACCCAAAGCCCGCAAGGACCCCCACACCCACTGTGCTGGACCCACTGAGCCCAGCAGGACCGCCCACCATTGCAACAACCCGCCTGCCCTCCCCAGCTCCCCAGAATGGACGGTCCTCAGGGCCATTTCTGTGTAACTGGCCAGTGCCTGCTCTGTCATGTCTGGCTTCTAGGTGTGTGGGGCTTTGGGGGGCTGTGTCCAGCTCTGATCCACGGCACAGCTGTTATGCACAAGAGGAGGCAGAATGCAGTTGGCTCAACGCTGCTCTCACTGGACACATTGGGGACTGAGTCACCCAGGCCTTCTGCACCAACTTCAAAGATCGGCTGCCTCCAGATGCAGAGAACTCGGATGTTCTTGATCTGGGAATAGACCATTTCCACAAAGGGAGGGCCAGATACGCCAGGAGGGGTCATGTAGATACCGTGAATGTAGCCCACAAAGGCCGGGTCCAGAGAAACCAGAAACCTAACTCAGACAAGGTACCAAAGTGCGCCGAGCGCAAGCCGCCACACCAGGAGCCACGGAAATGCAGGGGTGGGCCCATGACAGTCCCGCCTCCGAGAGGACACTAGCCAGTGAGGAGACAAGAGCACGGGAGGAGGCTCTGAGGTAAGTGAAGGTGTGCTGCTCCAGCTGGGGACCGGCGCGTGGATAAGGAGAGCAGGCAGGAGCTCTGGGGGTGGGAAGGTGGAGGGCTTCGGGAAAAGTGCCCTAAAAATGGACATTTCAGCTTGCATTTTAGTAGGCAGACAAGATCGCATTAGCTCAGAGCAGAGGCGGGAACATGGTGGCAGGGGGTGGGGGCACAGCCCGGTGACGGCCCGGCACTGGGGACGGGGTTGGCCGGCTCAGGAGTGGTCCGTCGTCCCTGGAGCACGGCCCGGGGGGCAGCAGGTGTCTGTGTGAAGCTAGGCTCACACTGAAGACCCCAGCATTGGCCATCACGTGACTGGGCGCAAAGGCTGCGGTGGTCTCGTGGGGACACCGTGACCAAGCCCCACGAACCACGTGACTTCAAACCACAGCCGCCAGGCTTCCTACGGCCTGGAGGCCAAGTGTCCAGATGCCGGTCCCTTCCTTCCCGCCTCTCCCCTGACTTCCGGCGCTTTGCTGCATCTCTGATGATCCCTGCATGGCACCCCCCCATGCCCATGCCCACGCTCACACTGCCCCCTGGGCAGGGACACCAGCCTCGGGGGCCAGGGCCCACCCCGAGGACCTCAGTGTACTCTCACTCATCACATCTACCGTGCGAAAGGTCAAGTGAGCGTCAGAAGCGCCGTGTCTGGTGCTGCTTCCTTCAGCTCCTTCTCCCCTCCGTCTCCCCGAATCCACCCTACCTCCCGCCCTGCCTCTGCCTCCCACCAAGTCTCTCCCGGCTCGGTGCTCGACACTGGCATCCACTCCTTCACCACAAGAACTCCACACGGGTAAGTCCTTTCCCCATCTGCCCTTTCTGCTACTTACCCACCACGGTTTCTAGGAAAGTGCAAACGAGGGACTCAAACACATCAGACTTTCCATTGCTTCCAATAAGGTTTGGGTTTGATGATAAATGTCATTAGCGGATGCTCAGCCTACAGAAGGGGTACCTGGTGGCTGGAGGCGAGGTGCAGGGAGAATAAGAAGGATTTGGGCAACTGAGATAAGGAAAGGGAACCCATGGGTGGTAGAAAGGGCAGTGCCTGCGGCCGGGGGCTGTGACCTGTGAAACGGAGGCTGGGCTTCTCCTGAGAGCCGCTGTGTGGCACCTCCTGCAACGCCAGGATTCTTCATCGATAGAAGACACGTAGCATAACAACTTGAAAAAACAGAAATTAGAACTACCATAACAAAGCTATTCCATGCTTATGGAGCTAAGAAATACATTTGCGGCTTGCTCTGGTTTCCAGATCTACGCTGGTCCCATGAGTGGAGGAGCCAGCTTTTGTTGATTTGTCAAGACATTCTTCACAAGTGTGAGGATCATAATAGAAGTGATTGATATTCATGTGCTGCCATGCGGATTTCTGTCTCATTCCCGTTCCGTTCTGTGAAAGCTAACCAGCACTTAGACTTCTATTCATATAGAAATTACGAGCGCGTCTATATCAGGATCGGGGATGCAGAATGAGGGATTCCTGTGCAGTCTCCACAAGAGGTATGTTATCTGGAGACCGGAAATTAGGAGCCTTCCAAAAGAAGAAGCTCAGAGCGTAAAGATGCTGGGCAGACGGTCTGGGTCACCACATATTTAGGTGGGGGCGGGGGGGACGGAGCAGGAATGCTTGCGGTGAGAACATGCCAAGTCCTGCCCCAGACCAGTGCCTGGTGCCCGGCCAGTAGCCCTGGGCCGTTGCCACCGACTGCTGAAGCATTGTACCCTCACTGGCTTGTGGTGAAAGTCCGCTGCCCCGATCGCTTTGCCACTTCGCTGTGCGGACGCTCGCGCATGCTGGGCACAGACGCACACGACCCAAGCCTGATAGGAGGCCCGTCCCTTGAGGCTGTGCCTCCCTGACCCCCAGTGGGAGTCGGGGGCCCCAGGGAGGTGAGAGCCCCCAGGTCGTGTGTTGGCATTCGATCGATGGTGACAGCAGAGTGGAGGCTGCTCACGGGCAAGCCCATTCAACCAGACCACCTGGGAGCTGGGGCTGCCGTGCCTTCCTCTGAGGGACTGGGAAATACTGCCCAACGTCCCGACAGAGAGAGCTGGGCTGGGCCAGGATGGGCACCACGGAGGAAGACTGGAAGGTCACAAAGGGACGGGCATCCCCCTTGCTCTGCCACCACCTGGCCCTCAGTCTCCCCATCTGCGGGGCTCCTTCCAGCCACGGGTGCTGGTGACAGTTATAGAAAGTAGGCAGGCCGGCAGGAGCAGAGCTGGTGAAGGGAGCTCATGCACAGGCGGGCCGGGAGAGCAGGCGTCTCCCCGAGAACCCCACAAGGCCCAGGGATTGGTGCCTCCCGTCAGACAGCAGTGTCATTAACCTACACACACTCACACACACCCCAGAGAATCGAGACAGACACACAACCAGGGCAGAGAATACGTTGACTGTGGCTAGTTAAGTCTCCCTGTCTTCGTAGGAAACTAAAATTGCTTTTAAAAACAGAGCTTTGCAGCCAAGGAAGACAGTCTGCCACAGGATGAAATTATCCGTGAGGTCGTGGGCCTTATTTTCCAGCTCGGAGGGATGTGATGGCCCCCACAGTTCGAAGATGAAAGCAAAGGAAGCCCTGTGAGTCCATTAGGAATAGTCTCGGCCACTAAGGACGGAACGCCCAAACCACAGTGGCTTAAATGACCATGGTGTTGCATCACTGGGAGTAAGGTGAAAGCAGTCCGGGACGTCCACGGCCGGCCCCACAGCCCTCCCTGTCTCACCAGCTCGCCCGCCGGCGGCCCAAGGACCCATTCCAGGTAAGGACGGAGTTCTTCTGAGGGGTCAGCGTGCTCAGCCAGGAAGAGAAGCAGGAGTAAAGTTTTCTTTTCCCAGGGGTGTTCGTTCGTTTTGCAAGGAAGAGCACAGGTCCCTGGAGCCTCACAGGAGATGCCTTCATGGGCCCCTCCAGCGCTTCCAGCCTAGGGGTTGCTGTCCTCTTTGGGAGCTCAGTTTTGGTCCCTAGCTGTGATGTGATTCCTGGCAATTTTCTTTCTAGCCTCGATGTACATAAATCGAGCCATTCAAAAATTTGAAAACTGCAATATGTCAGCCAAGCCTCTTTTAAAATTAAGACACTTCTGAAATATGTTTATGTTATGTAATATTTATGCTATGTTTTTGTTCTGTTGTAAAAAATAAGCCACAACTTGATTAACAGTCAAAGTTGGTTAGTGACGGAGACCTCTTTGTCATTGGAGATGCCGGAGCGCACCCCCAGACCAGCCACGCCAGGGGCATTATGGGCATGACTCAACGCAACAAGAAATTGCACCAGATGCCTGTTAAAGTCCATTTTGATCTTAAGAATTTTGGTGCATAGCATTTATTTTTTTCTCAAAACTGTTTATTCATGTCCCTTGTCTATTTTTCTAAAGATGGTTAACTACATTCTTTCAACAAAACCCAAAATTTCTACCTATCTGATTGACAAAGGTTAAAATTTCACAGTATGTAGCATTGATAAGAACATGAGGAAGACTCTCATGCACTGTGGTGGAATATAATAGCTTATATCCAAGCAGCCTTTGGCGGGAACTTTAACAGCATTTTAAAAATCTAAAATGTACACAGCACTTGACCCAACATTTTCATCACTAAGAACTCAGCCTACAGACGTGCTCCGGCAAATAGGCAAAGGTGTGTATGAGGCTGGCGGCTGCAGCATCCGTGCCACAGGGAATATTGGAAGCCACTCTCTTCCCTCGACACCGTTCAGATGTTCCACGAGATAGCCAAGCAACGCACCATCTTGTGCCTGTCTGATGGGGGAGGCAATCTGTGTGAAATGCCGACGACGGATATCCACGGTGCCTCGCGAACCCAAGGAAGCAATCTTCAGAGGAACCTTTACATTTCCACGTTTGGAAAAAGACCATGTAGGCACACACAGGTTTCCTCAACAAGGTGTCCAGGACACGGTCGGTGATGGGTACATAGGACTGGGAGAGCCAGGCAAGACGCAACACTCGCCCCTTGGACTTTAAGTTCTTTATTCTTCTAGTTTTATCTAGACAAAATGTTTTAATTTATATAAAAAAGAACAAATAAAAAATCCACAAATTCTAAAACTTTAATGAAGTTTTGAAGAAGCTCTAATGAAGAGCAAGTGAAAAAAGAGTAAAACCAAATTAGGCGTTGAACCCCCAAATGGTGTTTTTTAATGTTTATAATTAATTGACTTTATTTAATAAAATGTCAAGGAATTTTAAAAATCCATTTTTTATGACTCAGGCTTTGATGTGAGCTCAGGGAGTAGTCAGTGGTTCTAGGACGTTATACTGTCTGCTCCCTGAGTAAAGAATTCACACAGGTTCAAGGCTGATTGACGACATTGACTAATAACAAGAACATTCTGGTTGTCCCAACTTATGAAAACATCATTGCATGCATTACTTTAACTGACTCCTATATGTACTGACTCATAATGGTTCAGTCAGTGAAGAGAAGTTGGTATCCAGAAAATAACTCATCTTGCTTCCCAAGAAAGCAAGAACTGCTTGTTGTGGAAGCTCAGGTTGCCAGTTGCCTCGGGTTGCCGGTTGCCTCCCGAAACCTGTTCTCCCGTTCTTCCAACAGCCACTAACTCTAGCAAGACAGGTAGCCACCTGGGGTGAGCATGCTTCCCAGCCCCCTTTGGAGCCAGGTGTAGATCTCTGAGTAAGTCCAGTGAGAGGTATGTCAAAATGTGGAGTGATGATGAGTGCAGAGAGTTGACCCAGCGGGCGGCACGGCCCATTCAGTGTTCTGCTTTTGCTCCTCTCTGTGGCTTGCAGTGGAAATGTGATGGCTGGAATGTGGCAGCCACCTTTCACCACGAGGATGGAAGCCTGTCCTTACACACACCGAGCAGAAAGAGCAGAAAGATGACCGGGAACATACCAGAACTGTCATACAACCCACTGACGTCATGTATATGTGCTTTTCCTTGAGAGAAGGATAAATTCAGTGGCCTCCAGTTCCAGGTCTAGCTCCTGAAAGTCTTCTAAGACTCCCTCTGCCCTTTCCCCTTTCCTATCTGCTAGCCAAGCAGCAAAGGGAGTGGGGGCCTCAACGTGGTGGAGCCACGGATGGAAGGACCCCAAGCCCCAAGTGACGTCATGGGGTGACTTCTGGACACACAGCCCTTCCTGCAGACAATACCGCCATCTGAGCTGAGACTGAGAACTTGAGATGTGCGTTGTGTCAGGGCCACCATAACGCATGGGAGCTTACACAACAGAAGTGCACTGTCTCACTGTCTGGAGGCCAGAAGCCTGAGATCAAGGTGTCTGCAGGGCCGGGCTCCCTCTGAAAACTGCAGGGGTCCTTCCTTGCCTCTCTCTGCTCCTGGCCTCACCCAGCGACCCTCTGCTTTTACACTCACCATCCACCCCCCCAAGCGGCCTCTGCCTTTGTGTCGTATGGCCTTCTCCCTGCGTGCCTGCATCCAAACTCCCCTCTGCATGTAGGGACATCTGTCCTGGTGCACAGGGCCTACCCCCTCCAGGATGACCACAACCCTGCAAAGGGAAAACATCAGACCACCTCTCCTGATGGGTGTCAGGAAAGATGGGCAAGCTCAGAATCTGCAAGAACTGCAGTGGCCTGTGGGGCAGGCGGTTAGTTTAAAGGCTGTTTGAGCGACGTGGGCGTGCCTCCCTTCACACACAGGACCTCTGGCCGGAGATGGTGGGATGGACCCCAAGTACGACACGTTTTTCCAGGCCTTAGAGCCGAGTCTGCCCCTGAGACAGGTTGATAGAAAGGAAGACAAAAGAGAAGCTCTTTTAGCAATGGATGAATTGGCATGTGTGCCCCTCTCCTTCGTCCTCCAACGCCACTGCAATAGAAATGCAAAACCGAGTTTCAGAGCGTTTCCACCAGCAGACCTGAGCCGTAAGGAGCCCCTGGAAGATTTCTAGCAAACGGAACCAGATTGAGGATGAAAATCCGCAAGGAATCAGTGATCCTGTGCAGGAGAAGAGAGGATGGTTTGAAGGGGGAGTTTTCACAGCGGGGCTCAGAATAGCCACAGACCTGGAGGCGGGAGGGCCGGAAGAGGGAGGGGTCTGAGGAGCCAAGATGCGAGAGCCACTGAAGAGCGGGCAACGTGCACACGAGCTCCTGCCCTCAGACCAGACACCCTGGCAGCTTCAGCAGGCTGCACGCAGCTCATGGTGTGCGGAGGGCAGGCTCTGACAGCAAAGAACCCCCGGCAGGCTCTGGGGCCAGCGAAGTGAGCGGTGCCCAGGAAAAGCCACCACCGTCGTGGGGACGGGCACCTGAGAGGAATCCACACTCCCTGAACGATGCTCTGTCCCCGTTCCTGCTCCCTCAAAGGCTAGAGCCAGCCCCTCACTCTCTGCAAGAACGGATTCCCGCCTGGCTAGGGAAACTCACTCCCACATTCAATCCCCTTGTTCCGTACCCCAGTCCAGAGAGCCTCGTCACACCGAGGACAGACCATCCGGTGTCTGAGAAAACCGACGATGTGAAGGAAGGTGCCAAGCTCAATACAAAAACAGAAATATCTCTTTAAGGAGAAAGGGCTTTTATGAGTAATGGAAGAAAGTGAAACAAAACACTGACAATTAATACATTCAGAGAGATTGAAGAGGACGTTCCATGCATACAAATAGAGCGGCTGATAGGAAAAACCACTTAGCAAATACGTTACGAATTAAATATATGATTCCACAAATGAACAAAAATCTCGGTGGAAGGTTCTGGGAGCAGGAAGAGTGAGATTCAGGGTCTTGGGTGGGTGGGTCCGGGGAGCCTGGAGCTGGAGGCCGGTGGGGCGCTCAGGTCATGGCAGATGTGGGGACAGGAGGTGTCCTTGGGAAGGTGGCAGATGCCGGGCCACAGGAGGCAGGCCTGACAGCAAGCGCTGGGAGCAGGTGTCCGTCTCGGAGGGGACCCTGTCTGCAGGGCGGAGAAAATGCTTGACGAATAGAGCTTTGCGCTGATAGTGACGTGCCCAGATGAAGGGGAAACGGAGCTCCAGGCTTTAAAAATTGAATTGTACATAGCAAACATGGAGAGCTTTTGATCTCTAAAGGAACTTAAAGTTTCAGAAATTCCCTTCCTGAAGCACTCAGCTACCTCCTTCTTCCACTAAAGGAGTTTATTTTTTTAGGCAACTGTAGAAGAAACAGTGAGTGCATCAGCCTCGATGTTCGGGGGACTTTAAAAAAAAAATGAGTGGTGCTCTCACCCCAGTCTCTCGATTGGTCCCCATAGCCATGGTGTTACAGCTGCATTTTTGGCCCAAATATGCCTTGTGGGCTTGCCTAGGAGCCTCTTCACCATCAATGACATCGTTTTATGGGAAGGTGCGTGTAAATTAAAATAGTCGAATTCCACATAAAGTGTGAAGATTTTGATAAGGGATTTGATGTTTATTTGAGCATCTTTTTATTCAACAAAGAGCATTTGCATACTTTTGGGCCAATGGCTTCTCAATAACACTTAAATGTAAACATTCCATCAGATGGTCCATACCGGTCTCCCAGAGCTGGAGGGTTGGGGGAGAGGCCCAGGCCACCCCAGCCCCACAGGCACGTCTGAGAGGCAGCAAGGACCGGAACTCAGGTTCACACACCTGCCACTTGTCAGGTTGTCCGAGGGCGCTCAAGCAGTGGTGGGGACTCCTGCAGGCAGCCCTCCATGACTTCCAGCGGTAGGACACCATCAGAGCACGTAGGATAACCACCCCAACAATGAGCTCCAGGACCAACCGGTTTGGTCACGGGGATGAGGCATCAACATGTTCATTAGAATACTCTGTGCTCAATTATTCTTTTTGTTCTTCTTTTATTTCCTCTCTAGTGTTTTGCAGCAAACTAAATAGCTAAGAAATTGCAAATGTGGAACAGCACATAATTCTTATTATTATGGTTAATTAAATAACACTCTCTGTGACACGTCATGATAATTATCTCCTTTCCCCTCTGTCTGCTTTTCCTGTTAATTTAGTTCCTAAATTTATTTCTGAACTATGGACTTTAATAGATAGTTATTTTAATGAGGTCTTTAAAAATGCGTGTGTTGTTGTTAAGTTTGCTCTTAAGATTCGTTTTGAATGTGACATAGATTTCAGGTAATTTAAAGGTGATTTAAAGGAAAGCCCCGCATTTCTTGGGAAATAATGGAGAAAGAAATGCAACTGTGGTGTTCGCGGTTTAGGGGCCATCCACGCCTCAGCAATTTCCTGTAAATACTGGTTTCTCCACTACTGTGATCTTATCCGATTTGATTTCCTTTCTTATCCCTAGTCTGATCCCCCTGCTACGATCCAAATGCTTCGTGAGTTTTAAATGCATGTTGTCCTGGGAGCTCAGCACGGACAGAAACGACCCCAAGATCAGTTAGGGACTCGGGGACCTTCATCCTGTGTCGGGCTATGTCCATACCGCACAGACCCTGTCCGTGTGTCTGTCCCCCCTCTGGCCACACTGCGCCGCAGGAGAGGGCCTCGACCTCGTTCACACTGAGCACAATCAGCCCACAGCTCGGCCCTACCCCCAGACAGGTGTTTCCACAGGATCGTACAGACCTGGGTGTGCTGTTGTGTTCTCTTCATATAAAACAAAACAAAACAAAAAAATACCTTAATTTAGAAGAAACGAGGGGAAGCTATTTTGAATATGGAATTTACATTTCCCAGAAGAAGTCAAACGCCGTGATTTATATCCTGAGCCAACAGAGTGTGCTGACTAGCGCCCTTCCCCCCGCCACACAGGCTGGGGGGCTGGAGCCTGTGCCCCTCTCTGAGTCAGCCTGCAGGTCCCATGGCTACCTTCCCTTTGTGCTGCTTGTTCCTTAGGCTCTGTCCCCACATCCAGCATCAGTTCAGAACATCACACTACCTTCCCTCAGTCCTTCTAGGTTATGGCCACTCTGTCCATTTCCTTAGGCAAAGAGCCCCTCATCCGTCTGGGAGGCGCATGCTCGTGTGAAGGGCTGCAGCTTGTCACAGGCACAGGGCGTGGGCGCAGGGATCCGGGCACAAAGCCTGGCCAGGTAAGAAATGCTGGGCCCGGGCCCAGCCCCCGGTGGAATCCGCCGGCCCAGGCCTCCTGTGACGACTCCAGCCTCTTGCCGCATGTGTGGACCCTCCCGAAGTGTCCAGCTCCGTGGCTCTTCCGTATGTCAATACCCACGGGACTGTGATCAAGACAGAGAACATCTCCTGCAGCCAGAGGCCTCCCGGGCACCGCCTTCCTTCCTGTGCCCCACCCCGCCCAGGGCAACCACTGCTCGCTCCCTGGGTCGTAAGCTCTCATGTCGTCTAATGTTCTTTTCATGTTTCAGCCCTGGGAGGGCCTTGCCTTTCACAGGTATCAGCCACAGCACGTGGCAAGTGGAGGAAAGATGCAGTGCCCACCACGTCCCAGGCAATGTCAGCCTCCAAACACGGGTCATCGAAGGTTCCATCGGGAGCCTACGGGTGACTGACGGCCGCAGACTCACTTCCATGGGTGTCTCCGTTTGCATTTGTCCTTCAACAGTACATTTATGTTTGTCCTTCGAGGCCTGTTCTGTTTTTGATAGTAAATTCAGAGCAAGCTAACTTTTACCATTGTTCATTAGACACTAAATTTTCTGTCCAGAGTGACAGATGCTGCCTTTTCCTCCATTAGTCGTCTAAACTTCCGGAGGCCCACGGCATTCAGGGAGAAGGGAAAAGCCAGTGAGACCAGCACGTCATTCAGAGTCCAGCGGCCATCGGTGAGGTGATGTTTGCTCGGACTGCTTGTCTTACTTTGGTAGCTGAGAGTGGAGGAGAGGACCAACGGGTCTCCCTGCACCCGAACCACCCGCCCGGGGAAGTCTCGGCGGGAAGGGTTATCCCACAGAAGCCCTTGCTCAAACAACAGCTGCTACCACAGCGACCGAACACAGCAGGTTTCCACGAATGCTTGCTGACCGATGGGGGTGGTGGCCAGTGAGGGCCGCGGGGGCCAGTGAGGGGCACAGGGGCCGGAGCTGCTGTCCCACTTCCCACCACGTTTACCAGCATCTTACCGACTCTGCCACCCTAGACCCAGACAGAGACGTGACCACAGTGGAATTCAGGTCCCGGCTCTTCCTCTGCCCTTAGCAACGGGACGTCTGTGCTGCTCTTCCCCCATTGTGGTTGGCACCGAATTCATGTGGACACCCGTTTTCCAAGCAGGATTCTGTTTGTTTTGCCATTACATTTGGTAAAAGAAGAGGCAAGGTGGGGCCTCCAAACCATTCTTGGAAGGGGGGTCCGACGGAAGTCAAGGTTGCGCGGACAGGAGCGGGACCCGTGGTAGAGAGCGGTCAGCTGGAGAGCAGCCCCCGGGCCAAGTCCTCGTCCCAGGCGGGGGCGGATTACGCTCGCCACGGCCCGTGAGGGTGGGTTTCTGCAGGCTGCATCTGTCCAGGGACCTGGGGAGTGGGTGGGAGGTTGTGCCCTGTGTGGAGCAAACTCCACTCTCAGCTGACCACACCACCCTGACCCAGGGGCCGCGGCTCATCTTGTTCTTGGGAGTCCTGCGGGTCCAAGCAGAGCCAGGTCGTCCCGTTATATAGATGATGCATCCAGTCTCCGGCCACTCTTACGACACCTCGAATTAGGTACATCTGAGCAAGAAGCAAAAACCAGCCTCCCTTGGCTTTGGGAACTTATGAGGGGCTCAGGACTTCTTTTAGGGAAAAGGTATCCGATCTGTAAAGCAGGGTCACCCCTGCCATCCTAGCTCCCCCCTTGTATGTTCAGCACGGCAGAACCCCAAACTGACTCTGGCTCACCGTGCTTCTTGGTAACAGCATCTGGAAGGACAGTGTCAGGGCTCGGTTCTCCGTGGAGGACAAGACTGAGCTGGTCATCACCTCACACAGACTCCCGGCAGGGAGTGAGGATTCCTGCACGAAGGAGAAGCTAAGACGCGCACCTTCCATCAGTGTTTTGGCCTTGTGCACATGAGCATGCTCTTTTGCACCTGGTTCCCCGGATTCCAGAATAATGGTAGTACTTGCACCAGAATTTTGCATTGATCTATGTGCTTATAAATGAATCCCGGCACATAGTAAGTGCTCCAGAAACATTGGTTATTGTTATTACAATTTTATTTACTGGCTAAATCAAAATACAAAGTCTACACACCACATTGCATTCCAGTGGCGACCGTGTCCAACCAACCCTAGTAGGTTCCTGGCACCCTCTGTATGGACATGGTCCCCGCCGGCTTGGGAGCTTGCCTCGCCAGCGTGCCCCTTGCGAGCGTCAAACAATAACTTTATTTTTTTTAAAGATTTATTGATTTATTTGAGGGGGTGGGGGAGGGGCAGAGGGAGAGGGAGAATCTGGAGCTACTCCGTGCTGACCACACAGCCTGACACGGGGCTCCATCTCACGACCCCGAGATCACGACCTGAGCCAAAATCAAGAGTCAGATGCTTAACCAACTGAGCCACCCAGGCACCCCAAAGAGTAACTTCTGCTTTGATCAAATTTTTGAATGCCAGCTGAAAGGCATCCACATAAACAGGGACTCCCATATTCTGCAGTCGTCTCTGAGTCTCTCCTGTCCCCAGCTTGCTTGATGCCACACAACGCTAACAGCACCTTTTACTGTCTTCACTTACAGAACTCCAAAGGCTGAAGGCAGGTGGGAATTAGGACTTGGGAGGGAAAAAAAGGTGAGAAAGTGTGAGATGGTGATAGAAGAGCAGAGTCAGCGCTCCAGACACGGGGGCTCCCGGACTCCTCCTCACCTCCCTCCTCTGCTCCCCAGGACAGCCGGGTCCTCCCCTCCCTCCTCTGCTCCCCAGGACAGCCGGGTCCTCCCCTCCCTCCTCCACGCCCCAAACAGCCGGGTCCTCCCCTCCCTCCTCCGCGGCCCGGGACAGCCGGGTCCTCCCCTCCCTCCTCTGCTCCCCAGGAAAGTCGGGTCCTCCCCTCGCTCCTCTGCTCCCCAGGAAAGTCGGGTCCTCCCCTCGCTCCTCTGCTCCCCAGGAAAGTCGGGTCCTCCCCTCCCTCCTCCACGCCCCAGGACAGCCGGGTCCTCCCCTCTCTCCTCCGTGCCCCAGGAAAGCCAGGTCCTCCCCTCCCTCCTCTGCTCCCCGGACAGCTGGGTCCTCCCCTCCCTCCTCCGCGCCCCAAACAGCCAGGTCCTCCCGTCGCTCCTCCGCGCTCCGGGACAGCCGGGTCCTTCCAAACCAGCCACAGCTATAGCAAGAAAGCACTGGGTCTCTGCCAAGATGAGCAGCCCCACTGTGCTCAGAACACAACCAATTATGCTTACTTTATTATGTTTGACATAAGTGGCAGATTTGCGATGTTTTGAGTGGGCTGTATATTTCTTGTGCACAAATCAACCTGGATACCTGGCTGTATGGGCCAGTTCCGATGGAGGCCCGGAGAAGGACTCCCATGTGGGTCTGTGCCGTGCTCCTACAGCCCTGGTCCTTCAGTAAGCCGCTGTCAGCCAAAGACGTGATGAACCTTCTCCATTGATGTCTTTATTCTACAAGCCATGAAAGAAATGCCAGACCCTTCCATTCTCCCTCCTGTCCCTCCCCCATCTCTTCTCTCCACCCGCCCCCCGCCTCTCTTGCATGGTCGTTAGAAGCAAACAGAGGACCACACTTCTACCTTTTAATTGGGCATTTAACGGGACAGTGTTTGAAAGCAATTAATGGGGAAAAACATTTTTGTCCCGTTTTATCAATTGGTCTTCAAGAAAAATGCCGGCCCAAGGTAATGATCCCGTGTGAGCCAGGAAACTGTTGTCCTTTTCAGTTTTCCCATGCCACAATTTATTCATTTCATTCAGCCCTCCGAAATTACCGCCGTGCCAATTATCTCTCTGTGTGTGCGGAGAGCGAGCTTGGGCTCCTTCAGCTTTCCCTTCATCTGATGCCTGGTGGTGGCCTTTCTTCTGTGCTGAGTAATGTGCTGTGTGCAAAAAAAAGGAGAGGGTCTTCCAAACTATGTGAAGTGGCTAGAGTAGCTTCTTGGTACCTGTGAAGAGTCCCCTCGAAGCAGCTTAGGGGACAATGGCCGATTGCGTCTGGCGGGGCTTTATTTTGTCCACATGATCCATTTCACACGCATCCAGGCAACTGCTGAATGGAGGATTAGCACAAGTTTTCACCTTATTGAAACAGGGGATTCAAAGCAAACAAATGGGGCTGACTAGTTAGAATATGAAATTAAAGATTCTCTAAGACCCTTCGTTGTCCTTCAAGCCACATTCACACTCAACTGAAAAATACGCAGAGAGACACACACAAACAGCGGGTCATGTGACTGTCCCTAAAGCCGTTTGATCTGGTGGGGCTGCATGTTGCACATACTGACCAAATCTGCTGGCATCCCATAATCCACCCTCATTCACTGGGAAATAATCTGTATCTCCATTATCAGAACCTGAATGAAAACTGTAATTAATCTATGTATTAAGAAACATCACAATAATGATCTCTGAGGTTATTCTGTCTTAATACTAAATTTAAGTCTTTAATCATCACAGTTAATAGGAAATTCACCACAGATATTGTATAGACCAAATTCAAACTAACGCTACTCCCATGATGTATTGAGTTTCATGCCCCGTTGCTTTGTTGGTCACAGGTGCTTTATGGTTATCATAGACTAATTCGTTGTACTGAGGTCATGTGGCAATTAAAATGAATGTACAAGACGCACACACGGACACACGGACATGCATGCACACACATCACAGATGCACACACTCCCATGTGCCGCACAGACTCGCTCATATCTACAGAGTCCCTGAACGGACTCGGTGGGTTCGGTAATGTTTGAAGCCAGCACGAGAAGGAACCAACTTGATGAGTATTTCAGTTTCAATAGTGTTATAACCACATTCACATCTGCTTTTAATAACTTAAATAACCAATTCATTCTAAGCCTACTACTCAAACATAACCAGAATGCAGGCTCCATTTCCTTCCCAACCCAATATTATTGAGCATTATTGCAATAAAAGAAAAGACATCCTGGGGGAGACACTGACAGGCTTTGATGGGGTCATTTATAGTTACTGAAATGAGAAGGTTTTGCACATTCATAAAGTTGTGTTTTCACTTACTCATTTATTTTTCAGTCCCTAAAAGATGTACAGCAAGTGGCTATGCAGGAAACAAAAAATAAAAAGAAGTAATGCACAACTTTTGGAAACCCACAACCCAATGAGAGAGAATAGACATGCAGATTTATAAGCAATACCATGCAGTTTATGGTAAGTATCAAACTACTGTCTTTGACGTTTAGGGAAAAGAGTGGCTGAGCTGGTAGAAACACAGGGCTCTTGTTGGAGAGGAGCCTGGGAAGGCAGCGCCGGGAGGACAAGCTTGGACGGGGCTGAGTGGGAAGCGAGCTCCTTGGGCAGACAGCCTGCACCAGCGGGCAGGGACGAGGGGCGTGTGTTCTAGGAGCTCCTCCTCACCGATGTGCGTGAGGAGGAGCCTGAGCCAAGAGCCAGGATGGCCTGGAGTCCGTCGCCCCTTCTGTGGACAGAGCACGCTGGACCAGGAGGTGTCCGCCCTGAGGCATGATGGCTCGCCTGGGGCCGGGGACAGATGCTAAGCCCTTGCACCTGCTTCCACACCACACTCCAGCCGTCACCAAGCAACGTGGCATTGAAGTCTGTGTGCCAAGCCAGGGCCACACAACCCCAGGGTCCCGCGCTCCCTCTCCCATGATTCTGCAGAAACCCATCCAGAGCATTTGGCTCTCTGCAGGCCTCCCTGCCTGGGCACCCCCACCCTGCCCAACTGCACAACGAAATTCAGAGATCAGCTCAGGAGTCCTGTGACTCACTTCACCTCTTCCTCCCTCTGGGATAGTACAATGTGGACTTGAGGAAAGTTGGTGTGCATTTAAATAGGGTGTTCATTGGGCAGAAGTGAATGGCCATTTCAAAACCATTGGTCATGAAATTAGTCTACTTCTCTAGCACGAGAACTGTGAAGACAGTGTGGGTCACCTGTCAACTTCCCAGGATGTATGAATGCACAAGGCATCTGCAGAGCAACAATAATTATAGTAAATATAAAAACTCACTGTGGCCTATTTTAATAGACGTACCTATTGAGGGGAGATAAAGTGGGTAATTGTGTCTTTCAAAAGCAATTTATACAATACGGTTTTTAAATGTCCACACCGCTCTAAAGGGAAACTGAAGGAGCAGTGTATTACCATTGTGCACTAGCCATCAGAAATTATCTTAAAATTGATTAAAGTATTACTTATCTTAAGCACTGTTGACCTATTTTCATTCAAGCCTGTCATCTATATCTCTAGGATATACAGTTTGTAAGGAAACAGAATGTTAACTTGGACACCAGAAGCTTCTCCGCGAAGAACGAGGGCGGCGCTCGGTAACTGATCACTGCTTTGGGCACGGAGGCTGGTGCCTAATGCTGAGGATGTACAACAGGGAAAGGTGTTTCGTACTTGATGTAGGAAGAGTAGGAATCCGTTCTAGAATTCTTCATTCTAGACACCATTAATTACTCCTCCTGTCTCTTCTCTGACTAAACTCACTAGAGGTTTACCAATTTTCTTATCTTTGCAAAGATCCAGCTTTGGGCCTTTTCGATCCTCTCCATGCACAGCTCCAAGTTTATCAACTTATGCTTTTAATTTCATCCATCCTCCACCTCCTTTGGGTTTAATTTGCTGTCATCTTCCAAGTGCTCAAGAGAGATATTTAACGGATAGATTTCAAGCCTTTTTTTTTTCGGTTAAAAACACACACAGAGCCATAAACTTTCCAGGTAAGTGAGGCTTTGTCTGAGCCCCACGGGTGTTAACATATTACATCTCTGTCATCATTCAGCTCAAAATATTTTCTCATTTGCACCATGACTTTTCTTTTGACCCATAGATTATTTAACATTTATTTCTTAAGTTTCAAATGAATGCGTGGAATGTTTCTTGTTACGTTATTACTGGTTTTTTTTTTTTTTGGTTTAAGTAAATTATGATCAAAATATACACTCTGTACAATTTTATTTCATTGAAATATGTTGAGATGGGCTGGCTTTGGGGCCAGAATATGGTGAGCTTTTCTTTTTTCGTGTGTCTGAAAATAATATGTGTTTTGCAGTCATTGGGTGTAGTGTTTAAGATATATCCATAGGACCAAGTTTGCTGGTTACTGAGATATTTTAATCCTCACTGATCTTATTATTTATTTATTTTTAATTTGAGATAGAGAGCACATGAGAGGGGGAGGGTCAGAGGGAGAAGCAGACTCCCCGCCGAGCGGGGAGCCCGATGTGGGACTCGATCCCGGGACTCCAGGATCATGACCTGAGCCGAAGGCAGTCGCTTAACCACCTGAGCCACCCAGGCGCCCTGATCTTATAATTTAAATACGTATTTTCCATAATTAGTAAGTTGTTTTATCAGATAATGTTAAAGATTTTTTTAAAATCCCAACATGGTTATGATTTTGATTTGCATGTCATTCTGTCAGTTCCTGCTTACTATAATTGGGGCTCTATCAGAATTTTTATATCTTCCAGGTGATTTGAACTTTTTATTATTATGAAGCAACCTCCTGTGTATCTCTAGTAATACTTACTTTGATATGAATATAGATATACTTTGTTTTGTTTAGGTTCCCAAACTTCTCTGCTCATGGTCCCCATAGAGTCTCAGGAACTGTGTCAGGATGGCCCTCAGACAAAAATAAGACCCAATTGTTCCACTGATTGAATAGTTAGGTCGAAACAATTTGGTGAGGAGTTATGTCCTAAGAACTTTGCACCTGTCAGGCCCCACAGAACTTCTCAGAAACTCTGATCAGGACCTGCTGATCACATCAGCTTCACCACAAGTAAGGTAGAGACCATCGGCATCTTCACAAGGAACACGGAGATCTTATGCAGAGGCCAAAACTACTTTGAGCTGGTAATTTGTACAGGACCCAACAGATTTGCTGTGTTCCTTTAAAAATTTTAAACGTCCCATGTCAACCCTCTAAGCTTATCAAAATTTGTGGGCTGAAATTAAAGCAACAATTTGAAGAAAATGCATGTCATTGAACAGTCCCAGAGCTAGTATCAATCTTACTAGAAGATGAAAATCTTTCCCATGAATATAAACCTGTAAAATTACTTACTTGTTGCTTTTATTCAACATTGTATTTGAGACCTTACCATAGCATTACTGTAGGGCCAAGAAGTGAAAAGCATATGATTTGGAAAAGAATAGGAAAAACTAATTTTATTTGAAGACGACATGATTGTCCATCTAGAACATCCTAAGGAATTTACACCCCCCCAAAAAGGTTCTGAAATGAATGAGTTAAGCAAGTTTGTATGATACGAAGATACAATCACCCACTTAGTGAACAATTGGAAATTGAAATTTTAAGCCATTCTAATAGCATACAAACACGAAATACTGAGGGATGCATTGTGCACACACACATATGTACATACAAGACGTGGATCCTGAAAAATACAAAATATTGCTGAATCTTTTTTTAAAGCCTAAATAAATGGAGAGACAGACCATGTTTCTGTGCAAGACTCAAAATTGTTGAGATGTCAGTTCTCCTCAAATTGATCTATAGATTTAATGGAATCCCAATAAAAATTCCTGTAAACTTTTATGCGGCATGCTGTCATGTTGATTCTCAAATTTATGTAGAACTGCAAAGGACTTAGAATAGTCAAAACAATTTTGAAAAACAACTAGGGTGGGGGACTTAAATAGCTGATCCCAAGACTAACCATCACAGTGAACAACACAGTGTAGTTTGGGTGTAAGGATAGGCACATACAGCAATGGAACTGCATAGAGTCAGAAATTAACCCACACATACATGGTCAACTGGTTTTACACAAAATTTCCAAGACAATTCAGTGGGGGCAAGAATAGTCTTTTCAATAAATGGCGCCAGATATCACATGCAAAAAAATAACAATAAACTTCAAATCTTGCCTCACACAATACATAAAAATTAAGTTGAAATAAATTAGTCATTGCTAGATGATTCCAAGGTGCAGGCTTTTAGGACCCCAGAGATGAGGTGGCTCACTGGGTCCCCTTGGCAGGCCTGTCCCCCAGCATACAGAGCTGACAACTCTGCACACGTGTGCACAACTAGGCACTGCAGCCACTCAGCATCTCCGCCACCCCCCCTAGAATCAGCACATTCCCCAGGGAGCCTGGCAACCCAGAGCTCCGGGGGTACGCATCAGGTGCCCGCCAACCTGGGTCCAGGGCTTCTTCACCACTTGTCAACTCTCCCAACGCCCCAAGATGTGCGTGTTCTGTGTCTGTACACATGGTGGGCAGATGGGTGTGTGTCTGCCAAGTCTGTGCGGACTGGCTCTTGTTCCCAGCATAAGTTTTGGTCTGAATTACCTGGCACGCCATTCCTGGACGTGGCTGTGTTTCCTCATTTCTTGTTTGCTGTCCCATCAGTGTCCGAGAGGCGTGCACTGAAAACTAGTATTTGTTACTCTGTCCCTCCCTCCCTCCGCCATTCCTTAGTTTCTGGTGAGGAAACCATCTTTTCTCCATGCCTCCTGTGTCCATGACTAAGGACTCTCCAAGCACACTCTTCATCTCTCCCTGCCCTTCACTGCATCCCGGGGAAGGCAACGTGACTTTTAGGAGTACATCCATCTTTGTTCCTTTTTTTACAATTTCAATTAAGTTATACTTTATGAAAATTTAAAATTGCTCCTCTGGCTTCTCTCAGCTTCGCATTTCGATGGTATATATCATCTCTTTTTGCTGTATTTCCAGCCCTTCTAAGTCCCTTTTTCTTTTAATATTTGGGGGTTTTAGTTCTTTTTTGTTTGTTTCAGAGGTAGAGTTCAGTGATTCATCGGTTGCATATAACACCCAGTGCTCATTCCATCACGTGCCCTCCTTAATGCCCATCCCCTAGTTACCCCATCCCCCCACCCACCGCCCCTACAGCAACCCTCAGTTTGCTTCCTAGAGTTAAGAGTCTCGTACATTTGTCTTCCTCTTGATTTTCATCTTATTTTATTTTTCCTTCCCTTCTCCTATGTTCATCTGCTTTGTTTCTTAAATTCCACATATCAGTGAAATCATACGGTATTTGTCTTTCTCTGACTTATTTCGCTTCACATAATACCCTCTAGTTCCATCCACATCATTGCAAATGGGACTACACCAAAATAAAAAGCTTTTGCCCAGCAAAGGAAATAGTGAACAAAACTAAAGGGCCACCTACGGAATGGAAGAAGATATGTGCAAATGTCTTACCATATAAAGCACTTGTATCCCAAATCTATAAAGAATCTATCAAACTCAATACCCAAAAAACAAAAAATCCAGTTAAGAAATGGGCAAAAGACATGAGCGGACATTTCTCCAAAAGAGACATACCAATGGCCACCTTCTGGGCCCTTTTAAATACAAATCTTGCTAATGACATATTTTCAGGTTTTGTTTGTTTTAGAATCTGAGAATCTTTTTTCTTTTGATCAATGAGTTTAAACCATTTATATTTATGTATACACTGTGATATTAAGCAATTTATTTCATCTTAATTGCACATTTTCCATTTATAAAACTTTTAAAATTTTCTTTCTCTTTTTCTGTCTTAAATATAAACATTTATTCTAGTAGTTTGAAAGTTACTTATTCTACTTTTATTTTTGTTATTGCTACCCACAAATTGTTAGTACCTGATATCTGCTCATTTTTCCCTGTAAGATGTTTGCAGCTTATCAACAGCTTTGTCTGTTGTGGTCTTTCCCAGTGTAAGATGAACGACAGTCACCTTCGTCAACACATGCACACTTTGCATGGTGTCGGTTACCTATCGATGCACAACACTACACTTCATCCCAAACTTTAGCAGATTAAAATGACCAATATTCTGTGTCCCAGTGTCTGAGGACCAGGAGTGCCGAGGAGCTCCGCGGAGGGCTGTCAGCTCAGAAGGTGCCACTGTGGTGTCAGCTGGTGTCATTTCATGACTTGTCTGCTGGAGGTCTGGGCACCAAGCTCCGGGCAGGCGGCAGGTCCTCACTAGTTGCCGAGAGGAGAGTCCATTCCTTGCCCCAGGACCATTCACAGCAAGGTGGCAGGAGTCCCACAGAGCAAGTGGCTGAGAGAGGGAGCCCAAGACACAGGCATGGTCTCTGTGGGCCCTTATCTTTTAAGTCAAAGCTCACCAAATACGCCAGATTTTATTCATTAGAAGTGGATCACCAGGTCTAGCCCATGTCCCGCACGAGGAGACGACACGAGTGTGACTAGCAGGAGGCGGGTGGGGGGGTGCTCTGGGCTTTCCGTCACTGTGGAACGGTGTATAGGATTCCACAGATGGGGCCTTGTACCTCATGCACTGATTACTTTGTACCATAGACAAGTAATACCCCTTCACGTATTTAACACCTCGTTCCTCTGTATGTAATATCTCTCTCCCTCTCCCCACCCCTCTTTCGGTTGCTCTTAATATTTTCTCCTTATCAATGATTTTGGGCAATTTGAATAAAATTCGCCTCAGTACAGTTTTTAAAAACGCTGTTGGTGTTCATTGGGTTTCTCAGAGCTGTGGGTTACAGTTGTCCTCATGTTTAGAAAATGTGGGCATTATTTCTCCAAATATTTTTTTCTGTACCTGCATCCTTTGGGAACTTCAAACACCCACTTGTCCCACGGCTCACTAATGCTCTTTTAATTTTTAAAAATTCTCATTTCTCTCCTATTCCTTTTGGATAGTTTCTACTGTTAACACCTTAACCACTGGTCCCTCCTTCTATGACGTCTGATCTACCACGTGTCCCCTCCAGAACATTTTTCATCTCAAGACATTGTAGTTTTCACCTCTAGAAATTCTATTTTTCCAGAATGTTTAATTCTTCAAAGTCTCTACTTAACTTTTGAACATACAGAACACAGTTACAGTAACCACTTCCGCGTCCTCTGCTATGCTAAGATTTGTGAGTTCTGGATTAGATTGTATTGGTTTTTCTCTTCACTATAGGTCTGCTTCTTTTCTTGCTTCTTTAGTTTTGGAGGTAGAGTTTAGTGATTCTTCAGTTGCATATAACACCCAGTGCTCATCACATCACGGGTCCTCCTTGATGCCCATCCCCCACTTACCCCATCCCCCCACCTTCGCTCCAGCAAACCCTCAGGTTGTTTCCTGGAGTTGAGAGTCTCTCATGGTTTGTCTCCCTCTCTGATTTCATCTTATTTTATTTTTCCCTCCCTTCCCCTATGATCCTCTGTTTTGTTTCTTAAATTCCACATATGAGTGAAATCACATATGTCTTTCTCTGACGAACTTATTTCGCTTAGCATAATGCCCTCCAGTTCCCTCCACGTTGTTGCAAATGGCAAGATTTCCTTCTTTTCGATGCTGATACTCCACTGTGTGTATATACACACATATAACATCTTCTTTATCCATTCACCTGTCGATGGACATCTGGGCTCTCTCCACAGTTTGGCTGTTGTGGACTTAGTTGCTTCCTCCTCACAGACGTGTAGCTTGGAGTAGAGCCCAAGGTAGGGGAATTATTTCCGTCCACAAGGGCAACGCCTTCCTGAACACTCTACCAACTTCCCGTGAACTGGGCACTTTCCCAGTTTGGCCAGTGGGCACCAGCTTCTTTCTGGGACCTGCATGAGCACATCCCTCTGGGATCCGGCAGCGTCTCACACAGGGCTGGCCCCCGCTCTGGGCTCCCCGGGCAGCCCTCCCCTCCGACTTCGTCCAAGACCTCCGGCCGCGTGTGTCCCTGGACTCCTGGCTCCGTCCCACCCAGACCACCTTGGTCCTCTATGCGGGGAGCTTTCTCCAGGCCACTTTAAGAATCAGTCCTTCATCACCGATGCCCAGTTTCTAAAAAACCATTGTTTTATTGTGTTGTCTGTTTTTTTTGTTTGTTTGTTTGTTTGTTTGTTTTTTCTTTTTTGGCAGTTTCAGACAGGGAGTTAAAAGTCACCTGTTACTTGCGGCCCCAGAGGAAGCCCAAGAGTTTTTTATGAGAAGCTATTCACTCACGTCTAGTGTCTTTGTCCATCCTCAGAGTCTGTTCCACCAGAGCATCTCCATTTGTGGTGAGTTCCCGTCCCGGCTCTTCCATTATTTCTGCTTTCCTGTGGCTGAGGCTGCCATCCTTCCCTCGTTGAGTCTGTCCCCTCACATGTCCTACAATTTCCCCTTTGGCTACCGTCAATTAATATCTCACAGTGGGAAGATGAGCAATTGAGGCCTGAAGCATGCTTCTCTGGGGAAATGGGGGAGGACCTCAGGCAAGAAGAGAGCCCTGGTTTTCACCCTGGGATTCCTCCTTCCTCATTTTCCCTGGGGGTAGACACCCACGGACACCACTCCCCCTGTTCTTCTCAGGAGCAGGTGCATCTAACTCTCGTTTGGGACAAGGGGTAGGAGAGACCACTCAGAGTGGGCCAGCCACCAGGTTGTTTGACTCCCTGACCCACAGCCAGCTTCCACCTGGCCCTGATGATGCTTAGATCCCTCCGGCTGGCGCTGCAGCTTTCCCGACACCATGGCACGGGCTGGACGAGGCCCAAACAGAGCTAGGTGGGGAGAGGGGAGGAAAACTAGAAAGACTTCCGGTCCCATGTCTCCCTTAGCTCCTGATGCTCGCAGCCTGGTCCCACACCCCCGGACCCTCCTGCCACGGGCCCACTAGAGAGGATAGCCTTCCTCACCCACAGCTCCTGTGGCACCCCTGGGGCCGAGAAAGGCCAGTGGCCCCGATTTGTTCTTCATCTTATCCAGACTCGTTTTTTTCCTTCTGCAGATAACTTAATTATTTAGCTATATGATCCTCTTGAATTGTAATTCTAAACTTTTATTCATGATTCCAGTTGGTAATCAGCAGGTAGAAAGTGTTCCAATTAGAAAAATCAAATTAATTCTTTTTTTAAATAAGGTGGAGAGACTACTTATTCCGTACTCCTGGGAAGTAGAAATTAGGTAGAATTCTTAAAATGAAAGAGATGATTATATCTCCCTCATTTATCCCATCTTCTTTCTCTCTATTTTCCCTCCTGTGTTCTCTGCTCCCTGAAGCCCAGGAAATTACTAGGGGAGGAAATCTTTCCTCATATTATAGCCCCCCCTGGACTTCTGCACTAACCTGACTCCGGCACGGCTTCTAGATGAGAGCTGGAAGCCCGTAAGTTGGGAAATCGGTATCGGACACTTCAGGGATAGGTGACGCCTCTGTTCTGACCTGTCTCGTGTCGGCCGTGGCCAGCAGCAGGGTGAAGAGGGGCAGCCTGCTCTCGATGGCCTCACCCCTCTCCACCCCTGCCCTCCTGGGGCCTCATCCCAGGGCTGCCTCCCTGACCGGGGACTCAGTGTATCAGACTGTGTCCAGCAAAATCTTGCGATTCTTCTCAAAGATGAGCTACGATGGATCCAAGCAGAGTTATGATTAGTCTAGTCGAGATGTCCTGAACCTCAAAGGTCATTTTCTTCAACTTCATGGCCACATTCAGGATGGAAACCACTGGGGAGGGGCCAGGCTCTGGCCTCCCTCCCGAGACCATCAGCGAGCGCAAATGTGCTTTTAAAGAGTTCTCCGCTGTGGTTTCCTGCTGACTGTCTTGTCAGCCTCCTCTCCCCGAGCCCTCGCGTCTGCAGCCAGCCGGCGTCCCAGACAAACACCACATGAACATCGTCGTTTTGGCAAATGTTTTGTGAACTTATTTTAGGCCTCGCTGCCAATAATGCATTCCTATCTAAGCATCTAATGATTTACCATGTGAAACTAAGACACCGTGCTGTGTTTTTAAAACACGATAAATCCTGGATCATTCATTATTCCATCTGGAAAGAATCCTCCGAGCCATGGCTGGGACAACATGGCAACCCAGTCTCCCAGGTGACAGTGATCTCTGGGGATGCGGGAAGCTGGGCACTCAGCACCGTCCTTCTCCCAGAGCCGGGGAGGAGCACACGGCGCGAGGAAAGGTCTCAAGGCATTGGTAGCACAAATAAGAAAACAGGATTTTCAACTGTGACAACCCAAGATAAACCTGAGATGAGGAAAACAGAGTTATAACTGGTCACTCCATTAAAGCCAGGAAAGGGATGTGACATAACTTTGGGGCTTTGCGGTGACCTCATAAGGAGATCAGGGTGCTGCTGTGCCCTTGCCGGTGAGTCTTGGAACGGTCTCAGGGTTAACTTTGGAAGACACTAAGAATTTTGTTGATAGTAGAAACGGCAGTGGTTTCTGTGAGGTGAGGAACTGAGAAATAAATATAGGTTAAGACGCCCCAATGTTAGAGAAAGGACGTTCACGTTCTCGTAACCCCGATCCTCCCTTCGGAGAGCATCTCTGACAGAAGTGTGAGGACTAAAGAACTGGCAGTAAGCTCTTGCTCCCACTGAGTGTGAGCCAAAGGCCTAGGAGCCCCCAGGACACCTAAATATGAAACAGGGAGCCTGGCAAGACCCAGAAACAGCACCTTCTACTCCCCTGGGACCTTATACTCCATGGGGTGCTTTCATTCCCTGCTCACTGGCCTGCCCGGGGCAGCTGTGCTGCAAGGCCTGCCTCTCCGTCCCGCTTCCTACACAGCCGGGGCCAAGCGGGGGAACCAGAGCAGGTCTCCGCCCACTTCCCACTGGCTTCTGCTACTATAGTTCTCCAGTTGCCTCCTCCCTTCTCGATTTAGGGGAACCTCAGTATTTACTTCACTTGACCTGGCAGCACCTTTCCTCCTGGTAGGCAGAAAAACACCCCTACCCCCAGAGAATCTGTGAATTCCAGCTTCTGAAATCTGTGAATATGGTGAGTTCCACAGCAAAGAGGAATTAAAGGGGCAGATGGTTGTTAGCCAGATGACCTTAAATTGGTGAGATTATCCCAGAATATGTGGGTGGCCCAATGAAATCACAACAATCTTCCTGGAAGTGTGGAGTAGAGAGGAGGAGAGGTACAGAGGGAGGGCCATGCACCAAGGAGCGTGGCATCTTCCAGGAGCCAGAAAAGGCAGGGAAATGGCCTTCTCCCCAACAGCCTTTCCCACCGAGTCTGTCCCAACATCTTGATTTTAGTCCTGTGAGTTCCGTGCTGGGCTTTTAACTATACAACTGTGAGACACTAATTTCGTGTTGTACTAAGCCCCTAAGTTTGTGGTAATTTTCTACAGCAGCTGTAAACCTTCCCCCCCGCCCCGCCGCCCCCAGCCATGATGCACACCTCTGTCCTACAGCTCGGCATTGTCCGTTGTCCTCTGAACCTTCCAGTCTCTGTCAAACTCCTCCGAAGGCTCCTCACCTCCAGCCTACCCCTTAGACACCTGTGTTTCACATCTGGCCTGTCTCCCTTGGTTCTCCTTGTCCCACCTCCCCTGTGACGTCACCCCACCCCAAGCTCTGCACAGGGAGCTCTGAGCTCACACTGGGTCACTGCGACCACTCTGCAGGCCTGCTGAGTGTAGGGATGATTTTAGAGAAATGTTCCCGTGACTCAGGCACATTGTGCTAGATGTAGGACAGCTTCATGCGCTGCACGCTTGCCCCTTACAGACACCATGATGAGCTCTCTATGTAAACTCATCATTTGATCCTCATGCCTGAATGCAGTGCATTACTCTTGCTATCTCCTTTTCCCAGATCTGAAAAAGTTAAGGTCCAGAGAGGTAGGGCTACTGCCTAGGGTTACCCAGACTGGGTGGTCCAGCAAAGACTGGAAGCCAGAATGTGGTCTCCACCCCTTTGCCTTAATGTCCCAAAGGAAGAGTGGGTATGAAGCACTACAGCTACTCACCATCCTGACAGTTCCTAACCCCAATCCACCCCATTGGCCGCTATAGGTTGGGGTGGAGAAGAGCCCTCCTGGGCACTTGTCTGTTCTGGCAGGCTCAGGGGCCCACGTGCAGCTGGCTGAGCCCAGACAGGGTGCCCCATGGCAGGGAAGGTGACCTGTGCAAAGACAGAGCCACCACCTGTATGTATGGGTGTGGCCAATAAATCACCTCTGCACTCCTGACATGGTGCACCCTGGGGAGATGCCACTGCAGTCTGCATCTCCCTGCTGAGCCACAGCCTGGTGAGTCAGTCCCCTGCCCCTGGCCACGGCCAGTGCCGCTCAAACTCCACCAGTCCCAGACAGTCAGCAGCCTGTGTTTCGAGCCTTTCTGTCTCCAGCGTTCTTCCTCTGGGTGGGATGGCAGCTCCTCAGTTTCCAGCCAGAAACACGGCCTCACTCCTGGTCTTCTCCCACTGTCTCCCCACATCCCATCAACCATGAGATTCTGTCACCTTTCCCACCTCAACACACCTCCCAGCCCTTCGCTTCTGTGCATCCATTGGCTGCTGTCCCAGCCCAGCACCGCCATCCTTCTGGACCAAGGCCTCAGCCTCCCAACTGGCTCCTCCACTTCACTGAAGTCAGAATTCTCTTCCTCAAGCACAAATCTGACTTTCCAATGGCTCTCCATCCTTTCATAACAGAACCACAGTGACTACAAGGCCCGGAGAGGTCGGGTCTCGACTGTTGCCCTATGTCCCTTCGTGCACTGTGAGATGGAATCCACTGAACTCCCATCAGCTTCCATCTGAATCATAAATGTCTGGGCCTCAGATATTTGTATACACTGTTCCATCTCTCCAACATACAACCCTCTGCCCTTCTACCATAGTGCCATTCATCCTTCAGGTTTTATTCTATGTCACTTCTTCCAGGAAGCCTTCCCTGGCTCCTTCTCAGTCTGAGTTAGATGGTCACACAATGTGCTGCTTGGGACTTCTAAAATGTAGTCTTTTAACAAAGACAAACAAGGAACTATTGATTGAAGAACTTAAATTCTTATTTTTAAAAAAATGACATAAATGCACACCAAGCGTGACATGGCTTCGGTAGACAGTATTATTTCAAGTGTGTCTTGTTCCGGTCCCCTCCTGCCACTGCTCCATTGCTCCTACCCTGCAGCCTGGGGTGGCCTCTGTGCTTTTCTCCCTATTCAGACACTGTCCACCACTCATGAATTCTTGACAGCCTTGAGGGACAAATTCCATGTCCTCTGTGACTACTACAACTTTTCCAATTCAAAATGACCTCTCTTCTAAACCCTTATGGTCTTTGTAGTAATATTCAATCCAAAATGAGATGATTTTCTAATTATTTCTTATGAATTAGCTTTACATTTCCAAATATTGTCTGACATCTTTCTGGGCAAAAGCCACATTATACATACATTTGTTAACTAACACGTAGTGTTTAGCATTATGCTGGGCACAAATCAGACTCTTAAGAAGTACCGATAAATGTTTGCTTTTGAACAGTCCAGACAAAATTCTCAATAAAATCATGGAGGCTTAGAGCTGAAGAGCGCCCGTGTTCCTCTACTCCTGCTCCTTCTTTTATGGAGTCTTGAACTGACAGTCTGTGACGTGCCCAAGGCTGTTCCTCAGTCCTGCAGGGCTGGTTCCCCTCCGGCTCTTGTCCCCTGGTCTACGTCTATTTTATTCCTATACACAGATCCTACGCACGGGTGGGCAGGAGAAGTAACCAAAACCCACCATTTTAATTCATTTTTTAAAACAATAATGGGTTCTATCAAAATTAATTTTAAGACTTCTGCCTCTGGTCAGGATGGAGTGACAAGGACTGGATTTACTTTTCTGCAGGAAACGAGGAAAGTGGACAAAATAGAGAAGACAATAGGACTTAAAACCCTGGACCTCAGACAGGGAAGGCAGTGATCCCTCAGAGACGAGAAACAGAGGCGACACCTACTCCTGCCCCAGCCGGCCGAATCCGGAAAGTTCTAGGCTATGGTGCAGGAGGAAGGAACCGAGGAGGAAGCTGATGGTCTCTCTGAATTGAGGAACCAGAGCTGGAAGTGTGGGGATGCCCAGGGGCTGCAGTTCACAGGGCAGGGCCCTGGGCAGGGGAGCACCGCACAGAAGGAGACTTCCAGACACCTGCAGAGGGGTCCTGTCAAAGGTTGCAGTTAACCACCGATCATCATCACAGGCATGTGACGAAACCATCTGTGGTCAGGGAAGGAACCACCCCAAAGCCTTAGAATGGCCAAGACCCAAAACACAAAGACCAAATGCTGGTGAGGATGTGGTGAGGATGTGGATCAGCAGGAGCGCTCACACATCGCTGCTGGGAATGCAACAGGGTGCCGCTGCTTTGGAAGACAGTTTGACGGTCCCTTACAAAACGAAACATACCCGTAGCATATGATCCCGCAATCAAATTTCTTGGCATTACCCAAAAACAGTTGAAAAAACTTACGGTCACACAAAAACCTACACATGGGGGGTTTATAACAGCTTTCTTCATAATTGTCAAAACTTGGAAGCAACTAAGAAGACCTTGAATGGATAAACGAACTGTGGTCCATCCAGACAATGGAATATTAATCAGCCCTACAAAGAAACGTGCTGCCAAGGCATGCAGAGGCATGGAGGAACTTTGAATGCATATCACTAAGTGAAAGAAGCCAGTGTGAAGAGGGCACCGACTGTGTGATCCCAACTATAGGGCATTCAGGAGAAGACAATGCTACAGACAGTAAAAAGACCAGAGCTTGCCAGGGGCTCTGCTGGGGAGGGAGGGATGAACAGGGGGAGCACAGAGGGTTTTTAAGGCAGGGAAACTACTCTGTAGGAGAACGGTAGAAACATGTCATTATACTTTTGTCCAAACCCAGAGAATGCAGGACAGCAACAGTGACCCCAGTGTAGACCACGGACTTTGGGTGATAATTACATGTCACTGTGGGCTCGTCAGTCGTAGCCAATGCGCCCCTGAGGGGGATGCTGGTAAGGAAGAGGGCTGTGCATGTGTGGGGGTAGGAGGCATACGGGACTCTCTCTACCCTCCCTTCAATTTTTCTGTGAACCTTAGATTGCTCTGAATAGAAGCCAGTATGAATACATTCTTAAGAAATTAAGACACAAACACAGACTCACACATCTCTATCTACCCCCTACGCTCCTGGGTAGTTCTCCACGCGGATACGTGGACACCCTGACTTTACACTATCACCTCCAATTCCAAGCCAATACTACACGGTTTATGGACAATTTCTAAAAGAAACCACGCAACCTTTGAGATACTATTAAGTATAAGAAGAGTGTCAAGTGTTGGCCTCAGCCCACAGAACCAAGGGCGTGTGAGAAGGCAAGTCCTTCGTAACTAAGCCAGGTGAAAACACGCACCCCCAACACCCAGCTCAGGGGGGTTCGGACCGGGGAGGGGAGTGGTGCCACCACCAGGGGCAGAGTGGGAGCCAGGGAGACGCGCCGCAGGAAACCCGGGTGCGAGAGAAGGTGCTGAGTCGCGGGTGAGTGAGCGCAGGGCCTCCTGGGCGGGGAGAGGTCTGCGGCCCCTGCCCAGACCCAGCGCAGAGCCCCGGAGGGATCAGGGCCGGGGGCCTGTGAGCGCCCGGAGGGACAGGGCGGCCCCTGGGAGGCAGGCCTGGGCAGCTGAATCCAGAGGGGAACGAGGCCGGATTCCCCTCGTATGGCCAGCAACCAGCAGAACTCATTTCCAAATCAGCAGTGAGACGCTGACATGCGGCAGGCCGTGTGACAGAAGGCAGGTTCTCTGAAAACGGCGTGAGGAGACCTTGCTGTGTGTCAGGCCTATGACATCAGGAGTCATCCTGGGGAGAGGCGACGAGAGCCAGTGGGCCTCCCTGTCTCTCGAGGGTTCCTGCAGACCCACTCCCTCTTCTCCTTCCTGGGACTCTGCCCCCGGAGCCCCGGGTCGCTGCTCTCTCAGGAGCAGCACATCCTTCCCGACCTGCTCGCCGTGCTGGGCAAGGACCTGCAGTGCCACCCACGGTGGGCGGGGGGGGGGGACCCTGGGGGAGGCGAGAGGCTCTTGCTCGACTCTGGGGAAAGCTGGGCGGCGGGGGGCTGGGGGGGCAGAGCTCTCCCTACTCCCGCTTGTGTTAGCCACCCACTTTGGGGAGAAGAGCAGAACCCGAGCTTTCTCCTCTGGGGGACACCTCTCTGCTGTGAGAGAGCGGGCTCGAGGGCTAAGTCTGTAGGACATGACCTTACGGGTGGCGAGGAGCCGGCAAGCACCCTGCAGCAGTCGGCTCCGCGGCCTGGAGTCCCAGCTTTCAGCGCCACCGCTTCCTGTCACGCCCTGCTTGCCTAAAGAGTCATTTCGAGGAGGGCAGAAGGAGAGTCAGGAGGCTCGCCGAGAGGCTGGTCCTTCCTTGCCGGCCCAGGCTGGCCGGAGTGTCTGCCCGGCTGCATTCGGCTGCCGGCAGGCTGGGATCATCCCGCAGGTAAGTGCCCCGCGCGCCGGGCCCACAAACCGCGCTGCGGGACAAAGAGATGAACCCGGGGCCGTCTCTGTCCGCGAGAGACCAGGACGAGCTGACAAGAGAGATGAAGCGGAATGAAGACGGGGCTCCGTGGCGGGAAACGCTGCAAATGTAGATGTTGTAGTCACACTTCTCATGTCCCCAAATGTCAACCGTGATGTTTTGCATGCAGACTGTGTTCAGTGTTTGCTAATTGATTAAGCTGTACTGACTTTGGCAGGAAAACTTAAATGTTTTCTGGCAGCAGAAAAGAAAAGCTATTTATCTGCGGAGTAGGAATTTAAAATCCCGACGTCCCCAAACCAGTGGCAATGCCTGAGACGTGCACTCCCATTCCCAAACAGTCCCGTGGTGTCGCAGGACCACCCCCAGCTGTCCGGAGCATCACTCAGGAGAAAGGTACGGGGCTCTGCAGCCAAGCCCCTCGGAGGCGTGCGGCAGGCAGCAACGGGCTGGAACACTTGACCAATCTGTTGTTCCATTCCAAGAATCTACGCGATCCACTCTATCGCTGGCCGGGCCACTCGGCCAGGCCAGCAGCAGGACGAGCGGCGTCACTGGGCAGAACCCGCCTGCGGAAGTCTGTGGCCGTGACTCACCGGCCTTAGGCAAGCGCTTGCTGCTAGGTGGACGGGAGTTTGTTGAGGGTCCCTTGGCACCAGCGCTGCCGGGAAAACCCTTTCCACTCACGCCTTCCCTTTGTCCCTTTCACTCAGCGCCTCATCTCGGGGCTGAAACGGACCCTTCCAGTGCACGGCCACCTCCTGATGCCAATGAAACAGTGTGTTGGTCAAAACGTAGATGCGAGGCGCACGTGTGTCGGGATGTCCTTGTATTTGGAGGATGAGTACAGCACGGGGCTGAGCTCTGGAGGAAGTGAAAAACATTCTCTATTTTCATACTTCAATGGGCCAGTTTCCAGAAAGGGGGCTGTCGGGAAGTCCTTGGACGAAGGACAGGTGATCTCACAGGGAAGGTGCAGGGAAGGGTGCGGAGCCCAGGCTCTATCCCCAGCGGGTCACTGATGAGCTGCGTGACAACCAGCAACGCTTTCAACCTCTCTGTGCCAACATCACGTAGGTCCAAGTAACAGTCCAACACCACAATGCTCAGGTTATGACATCAGATGCAGCCGTAAACATGGAGAGAATAAAGTCCCGCAGCGGTGTCAGAGTTCCTGCCGTGGTTACGTGAGCTCAGGTGTCCAGGCGGCGAGGAAGGACGGTCTAAGGAATCGGGCCTGCGCTGGGTCCCATCTCTAATGCCGCCCTGGGCTATAGGAAATCGCCATCCTGATGAACCAGAGACAAACATCCGTAAAGTGGGGCTAATGGCCCTGCCTGCTATGTCCAGCCAGGAGGGGGACGGGGTGGGGGTCGTGGCAGCTGCTCTACTCCCCTCGGCCCTGGTGTAACCTTGTGCACGGAGGTGAGCCGAGAGGGCCCTGCCGGAGATGCGCTTCCAGGGCTGGGAAGGACTTGCGAGTCTGTGCACAGAATGAGGCCCCTGGACCTCAAGGACGGAACAGAGGCAGGAAATAGCCCAAATAACAGAATTATTGAGGTGGTAGGGGATCAGAAAGAGGAGAGAGGGAGGGAGGGAGAGAGGGCCGGAGCAGGGCGTTCATCCACTAAGAAATGCTAAATCTGGGGAAGGAAGAAATTTAAAGTGAATCAGTAAAAGGACAGACACCCTGGGGCTCATGGTGGGGTCTGCAGAGTAGCTGGTGCCCTCCGTCCAAGGTGATGCACAGACGAAGCTGACCAAGGGCTCCCCAGAGGCCGTCTCCACCTTCTCTGACCTTCCCAGTCCTGCATCAAAGAGGCCGCTGCCACAGAATGTCTCAGTGGGCCCCACGGCCCAGAACCACACAGAGAAGGGGGCTGTGGCGAACGTGGCTCCAGGTTCCTCAAGCTGACACAGCACGTCCCTCAGATCAACACTGAGTCAAAGGCCCTGGAGCTGCCGTCCGATCCGCAGCCCCAGCTCTGGGCACCCGCCCAGAGGAGCGGGACCAGGATCTCCGAGAGAGGCCTGCACTTCCGTGATCATTAAAGAGACTATTATTCACTATAGTAGAAAAAGTAATAAATAGAGGGCGGGAGGAAACTTTTGCGGGGGATAGATAGGTTTCTGGCAGAGACTATAGTGATGGTTTCATGGTGTATACTCAGCCCCAAAACATCATAATTTGTATATTTAATTACACACAGCTTTTTGTATGTCAAAAAGAGAAGAAATTTTAAAAAGAGAAGGTCTGACTTCTGAAAGCTTTGAGTCTATGAGAAAAGACAACATAAAAATGGCTTTTCATACTGTGCTTGGTGCCAATACCCTCAGAGAGTGGAAGCAAACCCTAAAGTTTCAGCCCCACAGAGTGTTGGGGCCCCAGACGGGGTGCGGGTTGGTTGACGTGGCAGAGGACAGCCCTGTCTTCCTTCAACACCTCCCCACCTCTTCGTGAGCTACCGAGCCAGGCGCAGCAAACTTTGTGTCTAGCCCTGTGTGGCAGCTCTTGGGCTTTTGTGAACACCATCAGCCAGCAGGTGGAGAATCGTGACCTACAGGCCAGGTTCTAAAGACGGCCAAGGGGCCTGAGAACCAGCTTCTGCCCGTGGCCAATTCAGACGTCCTTGTTTTGACTGAACAAAATAGGTCATAAGCATGAAGAGTTCATGAGAGGGCCCGTACAGACACAAATGTGTACATAAACATAACTCTTCATCTCGGGAATAAAAGCTGTGAATTTATTGTCTATTATAGTTTACAGTGATTAGATGTGGACGTTTATACTCCATATGGGTCGACTAGTGTGTGGATGTCTTCCATGTTGCATAGTAGCTAACCTGTTTGATTTTTCTTTATCAAAGGCTCTTAAAGGGCGCCAAGATTCTAAACGTTGGCTTTTTTCCTTGACTATACAAAGCAAACTCAGACAGGGACAATGACCAATGACCAGATGCATTTTCCATGTGAAACAGACATCTCTTAATATATCTGTTTCCTTTTTTGTGTTAATCCCTCGGAGTTACTCAGTTTACTGTTAATAAAAGATTATCAAAAGAGCGTTTATAGCTCCGTGTAGTAGCTGCCACCCATTTAACTCTCCGGTCTCTGGAAGACAGCGGTCCACAGTTACACACTTGTGTGCATACGCACACATATCCACCTGCATGCATACAATCTGGTTTTGTTCAGGTTAATGCTATAATCTAACTGAAAAATAAAAAAAGCACCTGCATAGAATAAGGACCTCAAAGAATGGGTCAATAGCCATTGAAAATAATGTTGGAACAGGTGTTGTATGAAAATCTTTGATCTTGAAGACCCTTTTAAAAGTGTCAGAAACAAAGTACATGGTTAAGTCAAAGAGAAAACCCTAAAGTATTGTTTTCTAAAGGAAGGTTTTTTGTTTAATGCAAACTTTGCTCTTTTGCCTGATGTTTCATGGGCTATAGTTGAAAAGACAAAATCCAAGGGAATTAAGCATGTGGCACACAGGGATGCTATTTTTTCCTGCAACCACTGCCGTAATGGGAAACCTGCAGGAGAGAGTCCTGGGAACGCTCTAGAAATCAAGCTAAAATGCAGGCAGATGTCTCCTTGCTAATCATCGCAACGGCGTGAGCTCATTCCATAAGCAACACTCAAACCAGTCAGAAAGCCAGACAGAGGTCACTGGGGCTTGGGGAGGGTGCCTGGGAGAAGATGGTGGAGGAAGGCCCAGCTTGGGTGCTTGGTGGTCGGTACCCACACGCTTAGCTCCAGCTGCATGTGTCCCGTGGCTTGAACCACTTTCCCACTGAGAGTGGAAGGAACGTGCAAGGTCAGGCCCTCTCACCTGTTAGGAAAACGCTTGCTACTATTAATTAAGCACAGGTGTGGGCCAGGTGCTCGGCTCAGGAGCAACAGGAGATTCGTCCACACCCACATGGGCTCAAGGCCTCAACACGAGCAGATCACTGAAGCGTCAGGCCTCCGGCGTTTGGCCTTGGCACTCCTTCCCTGTTCTTACAAATTACAAAGGCCCCTGGAGCACGGGTGTTCACGTGAGTTACATAGGTCAGTATTTACTATATCAGAAATTAAAACAGAATATGAAATGTATATGAATTAATTTTAAAATAGTCACACAAATATTTCATGTACACATATTTTTAAATAGCATATACTTTTGGAAAATAGTTACATTTTCCAAAACAAAATAAAAATACTAAGTGGGACTTCATCAAACCAAAAAGCCTCCACACAGCAGAGGAAACCATCAACAGAATGAAAAGACAGCTTACAGAATGGGAGAACATATTTGCAAATCATATATCTGATAAGGGTTAGTGTCCAAAATATATAAAGAACTCATACAACTCAGTAACAACAACAACCAATGTGATTGAAAATGGGCAGAAGACATGAACAGGCATTTCTCCAGAGAAGACATCCAGATGGCCAACAGACACACGAAAAGGTGCTCAGCATCACTCCTCATCAGGGAAATGCAAATCAAAACCACAATGAGATATCACCTCACACCTGTCAGAACAGCTAGTATCAAAGAGACAAGAAACAGGTGTTGGCGGGGATGTGGAGAAAGGGGAACCCTCCTACACTGTTGGTGGGAATGCAGGCTGGTGCAGCCACTCTGGAAAACAGTGTGGAGGTTCCTCAAGAACTTAAAAATAGGGGTGCCTGGGTGGCTCGGTTGTTAAGCATCTGCCTTTGGCTCAGGTCATGATCCCAGGGTCCTGGGATTGAGCACCGTGTCAGGCTCCCTGCTCAGCGGGGAGCCTCCCTCTCCCTCTGCCTCTCCCCCTGCTTGTGATCTCTCCCTCCCTCTCTCTCTGTCAAATAAATAAATAAAATCTTTTTAAAAAGTTAAAAATAGAGCTACCCTATGATCCAGTAATCGCACTTCTGGTATATATCCAAATGAGACAAAAATATATCCATAACCCCATATTTATTGCAGCATTATTTACAATAACCAAGATATGGACACAACCTAAGTGTCGATCAGTGGATGAATGGATAAAGAAGTGAGATGTATATGACTATATACATATGATTACTCATCTGTAAAAAAGAAGGAAATCCTGCCATTTGCAGGATTTCCACAACACGGGTGGACCCTGAGGGCATCATGCTCAGTGAAATAAGTCAGACAGAGAAAGACAATTACTGTGTGATCTCACCTCCATGTGGAATCTAAAGAAACCTAACTCACAGAAACAGAAGAGATTCGCGGTTGCCTGAGGCGGGGGATGGGTAAAGGGGCCCGAAGTTATAAGATCAATAAGCCTGGGGATATCATGGACAATGTGGTGACTACAGTTAACATACCGCATTATATAGTTGAAAGTTGCTAAGACAACTAAACCTCAAAAGTTCTCATCGCAAGAAAACAGCATGTGTAACTGAGCGAGGCGATGGACGTGAACTAGAGTTACCACGTACCATGTTCACCATGTACACGGCACTCCTGGGAAATACCCAGACCATCACAGAGTACACCTACACCAACACAGTGCTATGGGCCAGGTATGTCTCAGCACAACTGGGAGGATGCAAATCAATCAGACGAACGCAGAGAAGAGCAGCATTGTTGGACACTCCCACCGACCTCTGTCTAGCCCGGCCTCCTAGGAGATGCAGGATTCTCATGCCTCTGTGTGTGATCTGTTGTGATGCAGTGTTTCGATTGATTGATTGATTCATGGAGACAACCACCTTCACACAGATATGTGGTAGGGAAAGAGAGGAGAGTTTCTTTCATTCTTTATATTGCCCCAAAATTTGACAAGCAGTGTGTTTACCGTAACAGCTCTTAATTCAGCATCTGACTTGAGTGGTCTTGGACCCACTCATGATTTTGTAGCCTCACGCATTGATCACCTACGGAGTTATGCAGATCTTCCAAATGTTGACTCATCTTATATTTGATATCAAAAAAGCACATTTGTTAGTGTCTCCACTGATGTCATCAGAAATGTCTTTAACATTGGGAAGTTGTCAAGTTCACGGTGGCAGATTAAATTTTTCCAAAATTCTAGCTTTCTCTTCAAAGTTTGAATTTTATTATGGGCAACACTGTCCGTTGCTTTCCTTGAAGCGACAGGCTTACTTTGTTCATTTTCAAACCAAACAGGATTTCCAAATACCAAAGTCCAAGCAGCCAGTTTGTCACTCATTCTTTCATGTGAGGATGGAGTCTGGGATCAAGGCAGCTAGTACAGCACACAGCCCATTCCTCAAGTGTTTCCCTCGGCTGGCAGGGGTCTTTCTTGATCTATCGGTTTTCTGTGTAATTATTGACTGCTTTCTTTGAAATTAGAGTCTAAATGGCCCTCAGTATAAGTCAAGTTACGGTATCTTCAAGTTAAATCTCAAATATGTGTGTGTGTTATCTTTAACTTTGAAATCAATTCTGTGTAGAGAATGTTCCCAACAGATTATTCAAGGGGTGAGCCCATGATCTGAAATGCGTGCCATATTCCAACAGTGCTGGAAACTTCTGAGTCTGGCAGTTTGGCCAAGGCACACTGTTGCTAAAATGGAAAGGCAAAGTCTTAACAGCTTAGGTTTTCTAATACAAAGCAGTGTTTATCTTAGCCCCGAAGCTTTCCTGAAGCCCTGGCACGAGAAGAATGCTCCAGATGCCCTTACATCAGAAAATGCTTGTCTGATATGTGGAAATATGAGCTGAAATAAAGCTTGGCACCTGTGAGACCAGTGCCTCCATTCTAGAGAAATGGGAGTGAGCACCTGGTGCCCCACACTCCAGCTAGACAACTGCTTTAGACCATTCACCGTGCTCCCTTTAAGACCCAATTCAGGGGCTCCTGGTGGCTCAGTCGGTTAAGTGTCTGACTCTTGATTTCAGCTCAGGTCATGATCTCAGGGTCATGGGATCGAGCCCCACATAGGACTCCATGCTCAGCGGGGAGTCTGCTTAAAAGAATCTCTCCTTCTGCCCCTCCTCTGCTCACTTGCCCTTGTGCACTTGTACTCTCTCTCTCTCTCTCCCTCCCTCTCTCTCTCAAATAAATAAAATAAATTAAAAAAAAAAAATGACCAAATTCAGTGGACTCTCCCCTGGGAAGCCTTCTGCAAAGCCTCTAGTCAGAATCAATCACTCCCTTTTCGATGCTTCCCAAATGCTTCCTAGACTTGATCACAGTGTTAGAGCTTCTTCCACCCTGTGAGACTGCGTACTCCTACACCAAGGATGCCATCATCTGAGTCACTGCCCACAAGCTGTGCCCCCCATTCAACTACGCATTTCCTGAGGGGAGTCTTTGTCTTCTTCCTCTTCGTTTCTCCAAGTGGACAACACAGGAGTTTACTCAAGGTAACTGTTCAATAAGTACTTATTAAATTACACTAAGTAATTTTTTTCAAGTTCAAGTAACCAGAATGTGGCAAAGCAGCATGTGATTCAGTTTGTAGCTCACTGATGTTTCCTGTACAAACATCCCTCCTTCTATAAGACCAGCGCCATGGTCAGCAGCTATACACCCATCTGTAACTGTCAATCAAACTGGACAACTCCAACCTCTTTACATAGAAGTATAGAGTGGTAAAGTCCAGAAGAACAGTGATTCCAGGAACCTTCTACAGAGATGTCCATAATCACAGCACACCCCCATATATAACATTTCATGTTCCACTCCAGTCCCTTACCAAATACTGTCAGACACCAACACATACCGTCAGATACTGCCAGATACCAACACAGTCCATCAGATACCAACACATACCATCGGATACCAACACATACCTTCAGACACTGCCAGATACCGGCACACATACTGTCAGATACCATCACATACCATCAAATACCAACAGATACCATTAGATACCAACATATACCATCAGATGCCAAAAGATATCATCAGATACCAACACATTCCCATCAGATGCCATCACATACTGTCAGATACTATCAGATACCAATGTATACCATCAGACATCATATTTGTGCTGAAGATCATGCTGCTGCTTAACCAAAAAAAATCTCCGCCAAGAGCTGGCCCTCCAAATTCCTTCTGTGGAAGACAGACTCCTAGCTCCCCTATAGGATCTAATGGCAGCCCACAGATTTTTCAGGACAGGCCACCATCTACATTGGCCTTAACTGCAGAGCTGACTGGCTGGGCTGTAGTCCTAAGGGGAAAGCAAGTCTAGACATGGCGTTCATGTCCATTGGAATGTTCATATTAGAACCAGTCACCCTTTCCTAACTGCAGTGTCATGATTTACAGCAAGGACACCAGTCTTGGAGATCACCCGCACTGACTCCATCCCATTGTCAGGCTAACCCCCAACAATAAGCTGCAAGCTCCCACAGCCAGAAAGAGGGATTTCCACAAAATCCAGAGTGGCTAAAGCCACTGTAGCTCTGCATTCCCTGAGGTGTCTTGTGCAAACATTTGGAAGCTTAGCAGGGCACTTAGTTTGTAAAAAGGTCTGTCTCCAGGCCTATGTCTGCAATGAAAAAAGCATTCAGCCCCGTGGGATGACAAGAGCAACAATCACAGCAAGGTCTGAAAGCTGACCTCGCTCCCTTCAGAGCCCGTGCTCTTGCAGGCTTGGAGAAACTATTTTAGATCTAGGTACCAAGTTTTACATAAGCCCTGAAGCTCCCTTCAGCAAACAAGAGCTAAAGACGAATAGGGCCTCTCTCTACTGGGGAAGAACATCAGCAGGGAGTGGGGAGGGGCAGCAGCGATGAAAGCTCAAAGCTCGTGAGGAGGGGTCCACACTTCCCTCCCTGCGAGATTCCCCAAGTCCTTTCAGACCACAAGGAAAACATGAAGCTTTTCCACACAATCCCTTGGGTCAACTTAGCAAGGACGGCATTAGAGACTCCTTTTCACATGCTCCTGCTATAAGTTTGACTTGAAAGTGTTCTTTAATGTCTTGAAAGCAAAAAGCAAATTGAAGAAATAGTTGAGGACACTTTGATGGGCGTGGGAGCTGCTTGGGGCCTAAAAGGTGCAGCACAGAGACTGGAAGAAAAGCCTTTTGTAGTTGGGCGGTTGCCCTCAAACGCTTGCCGTCACCACGCAATTTCAGAGAATATTGAAGCCCTATGGGAAAACTGCTGTGGGCTTACTGAGTCAGCCCGTTATTAAATGTCTGCAATAATTAGCAAGAGTATGAATTGTTCCTTGCTTCTTCCTGGCTGGAGAAGGCAAGAACAAATAATGGTATTGTTGGTAAAATTGGGGTTTTAGTATGGTTTTTCCCCTGTAACTCACCTGTTCCATTGTTCATGCTCTTCAAGAGAATTGTGAGGATAACAAATATTAAGGTGAACACAATAGCAGTAAAAATAAATCTGTAAGTGTGTTCCCGCATATCTTTAGCCAAATACGGAGATGCATTTCCATGGGCAGCGGGGGGGGGGGGGGGGGCGGGGGGGGGCAAGATAAGCGGCCAAGGATGCTCCAAAGCGTCCACAAGACACAGAGCTTTGCTAGGACTGCAGAGGGCACTCGCCAGCATGTGAGGGCACCGTGAGGAACGGTGGCATGATAATAGGGTGGCCGCTGTCATGAGCAGAGCTGTGAACAAGCTCCCACTCATCACTGCCGAGGGAGGCTTCCATGGAGATCACAGATACTGCAGCTCAGAGTGCACGACCCTACAACAGTAGAGAGAGGATAGTTGTACACATACTCAAATGTGCCAGGCGCTGGTCTGAACACCTTACTTAAGTTAACTAATTCAACCCTTACAAAATGCCACGAGGTGGGTATCACAGCTATTTCCACAGACGCAACTGGAGCTCAACATATCATCACGTGGCTTTCTCTCTGTGCCACAGGATTTGACGGTGCTCTGTGGCGTATAACGTTTGTGCAAAGCAAAGCTTTCCTGAATGAGTAATTCTGTTGTTGGTAAAAGCCTTTTTTCTCCCGTCTCAAAGCAGAAAGACAGGCACACGGGCAAGAGGTGAGACGCTCAGCTGGGAAGTGGGCATCCGCAATCACCGCCCCTCCCTCCAGCCTCTTCCCACCCACCTGTCTTCTCCATGGGAGTCCGCTCCGGGGTCCCCTGTTTTCCCTAGAATGGAAATGACTGGCACAGTTTTAAAGGCTAAGAACCCTTCTCTAAATAGACCTGGACTAGGCCCAGTCCCTTCCCTGCACCTGAAACTCTCCTCCCTTTGCTCCGTTGTGTGATGGCCTCACAGATTTCCCGTCTCCTAGCCTCATATCTCCGGGAGGTTAGTCTCTCCCATCATGCCGTGACTATACATTCAACGACACACGCCAATTCTTCGGAACTGAGCAGTCAGCAAAGCACGCCTGACTGTCCAGGGTCTGCCTGACATGGTGGCCGAGGCCAGAGGAGCGGCTGACGCCCCGAACATGGCTCATCGGAGCTGCAGGCGTGGATCCCGAAGACCTGGATAATAAGGATGGACAGCATCTCATTCAGAATTTCTATAATGGGGGCATGCTGAAAGGTAATGTTTCATATAATATATTGAGCAAGATAGACTATATCATTAAGATAATTTCACTCTGCTTTTTATTTTTATTTATTTTTTTAAGATTTTATTTATCTGACAGGGAGAGACACAGCGAGAGAGGGAACACAAGCAGGGGGAGTGGGAGAGGGAGAAGCAGGCTCCCCGCGGAGCAGGGAGCCCGATGCGGGGCTCGATCCCAGGACCCCGGGATCATGACCTGAGCCGAAGGCAGACGCTTAACGACTGAGCCACCCAGGCGCCCCTTCACTCTGCTTTTTAAAAAGCTTTGTTTATGGTGGTTACTACTGAATGTATAAGCACACGTGAGGCTCACACGCTGAGCCTGTGGGACAGTGCCCATCTCCATCCTCTGGGCGAGAACGGGTTGGCGGGAGGCCGAGCATTGAATCTCGATGGTGGCTGCAGGAAGCTCTAGGGGAAGCGGCTTGTCTGGACTCAGGGGAGGGCTAGCTGCGTTGGTTTGGGGACATGCTGTGTCCACATGGAAGGGCCTGCCATTCACGGAGGGTCCGCTCAGAGCTAATCTCACCGTGGAGTGTCACTTTTTGAACATTTTGAGTAGACGAGGAAAGAAAAGAATAAATTTGCACATGCTTTTATAAGAAGAGCAGGGCAAGGGTTTCATTTTCCCCGTCAAAGTTTTCCCAAGCAGCCAACGCTCACATCTGCCTCTCTGTGAGCCCAAGGCCAGCGCCCGGCCCTGCCCCGCAGTCTGAGGGAGCGAGACAAGAGACCGGGGCCCCACCGGCGCCACCAGCCCAGCTCCATGGGTGGAGCACGGCCCAGGCAGGTGTCAGCTGGTGAGCCCGGCCCTGGCCAGCCACCAGGGTACTGAAGATGCCGGCTCGGCTCAGCCCCCATGTGGTTCCGCTCTGCGACGCCCAAAAAGTGGGGGAAGGAAGCTGACCATCAGTAGAGGAGACAAGATACCAGTGGGGGGGCAACGGGTGGAAGAGTTGCAAGGACACAGCAATCTGGCGGTGAGTGGTGAAGAGGCAGCAGGTGCCCCGGAGAGAGGACCAGGGCAGGCGCGGGCGAGGCCGCGAGAGGGGCTCAGATCGGGAGCTGCTTCGGGGCCGGACCCTCATGACTCTGCTCTGGGCTCCCAGTGCCCGTGACATGAAACCCAAACTATGTACAGTCGGGTCTCACTAGTCACCGTGCCTACTCATGTTCTAGAAAGTTGCTGACTCAGGGACAGCCAGACCGTGGCTCCCAGGAGACACACGGCGCTGGGTTCCTACGAGGCTCTGGTCACAACATTTTCGTCAGCTGGAGAGCGCAGCATCTTATTTATGTGTGTTTCTGCTTAAGACACTTCATGGGATACACACGGTCGGCTCACTAAGGCCACACTCACGCCAACAGCAGCACTGTGACTCGGCCTCAGGAAGCTTCCCTAACACATGCGTTTCCCCTGTGGGCACAAGCAGCCTCTCGGGTTCAGGAACCCCAGACGGCACGCAGCCCCAAGCCCGGCGGCTGCTGAACAGGGAAACACCAGCATGAACATGACATGGAAAACAGGCGACACTAACTAGACCTCGAAAGGGACACCCGTTCACAGCATGCGCTGAAACCAGAAAGCAGAGCTGGGAAGGGGAGGCCAGGCAGCTCGACCGCGTGCAGCCCTGCGCACGTCCGGGAGCACCCCCCGAACGCCGTCCCCTACTGAGTCTGGGGTTACAGGTGAATCTTGGCAAGTAGGTAAATTCACAAATACGGAATCCGTGAATAATGAGGAACTGATTGGTCTGACTGTCTTTGGTGTTCTTTTCTCATTACAAAACATTGCACTGAGAAAATTCCTTAAATAAATAGAAGTATAGAAAAAAGAAACCAACCATCACGTTTTACTTCAATTCAGTCTTTGATTTATGCTCCTACATAGAAATCAAAGAAAGAGATTTTATGGTATGTGTATAATTTTTCCTGCATTTTTTACTTTATCTCATCAGCTTGTCTCCATGAAAAATATTCTTTAAAAATAGTTTTTAAAAACAACTAATTTTTTTTTGAAGCAGATAAAGGTTGGTTTTATTGAATAACTGATCTGTGTTACTGCCGAGGCCACTATGTACAGACAAAAGAGAGGGAGTTTTACTTCTTCGTGTCTTCCTCCTTGGACAGAGTCTTGATGATTTCCTCCTTCTTGGCCTGGAGCTGGTCTTCACGGCGCTTGCAAGCCTCCTTGGTCTTAGATCTGCGGGCCTCAGCCTGGTCAGCCAGAAGCTTCTTGCGAGCCTTGTCAGCTTCAGCTTGTGAACATGTTCCATGAGAATCCGCTTGTTCTTGAACATGTTACGCTTCACTTTCAGGTACAGGCTGTGACACATGTGGCGGTCGATCTTCTTAGACTCACGGTATCTTCTGAGCAGCCTACATAGAATGCTCATCCTCCTCAGCCAGGTGACCTTCTCAGGCCTCCGAGCATTGGCAGTACCTTCTCTCTTACCAATGCCCATATGTCTGCCCTTGCGGCGGGCCAAAGTGTTTTTACAGCACCGAGCCCGGGAATGGACAGTTACAGGCTTCCGGATGATCAGCCCATCTTTGATCAGTTTTCAGATCTGCTGACAGGAGTTGGCATCGGCGATTTCATTGGTCTCGTTGGGGTCCAACCAGACCTTCTTTTTGCCGCAGCGGAGGACACTGGAGGCAAGCCTCTTCTGAAGCCTGAGCACACCCATGGCTGCCTAAAAACAACTAATTTTTTATTACAAAAATAATAAATGATCACTATAAGAACACTTGAAACACAGGAGAAAGTACAAAAAAAGAAAATTAAAATTGTTGCTGTTCCCTCCTCACCTTTAAGAGACAGCCAGTTGAGAATTCTGTATATTTCTTACAGTATTTTCATACTACTGAAATGATATTATTAATGCCAGCTAACATGTATTGAGTATTTATACTCACCAGGCAATTTGAAATGTATAAAATGTAATCCTTGCAACACCCTCATGTCTAAGATGTTATTCCTCCCACTTCATAGATCAGGAGGGTGAGGCTTGGACAGGTTAATTAGCCTGTTAGTCACTTCATCTGTGATTAGTTAAAATCACACCACTAGTGAACTGTTGAAGCCGGACTTCGAACTCTGCCCCTTAGGCTCCAGCAGCACTGTAACCGACCACACTGCCCCTCGAGGGTCCGTGTGTGGTGATGACGGGGTGTGTGGTACACCTCAGTGTTCTTGAAAGACACAGAGCCTCTAACTTACTTAACCATCTCGTTATTGTTTCATACTTGCACTATTCGCAATTTTCACTTTTATGAATAAAGCCCAGTTACATATACTAATAATGACTGTGCATAATTCCAGACTCCTCCACATGGAAATTATCTCAAGACTTTTGATAAATAGTACAAATTTAATTTCCAAAAGTTAATACCAGAGTGGCAGAATTTTCACCTCTTGACATTATTGTGTGGTTTTTTTTTTTGTAGTTTTGACAGTTTGATCGGAAGAGAGTGTAATTATATTATTATTTCGTATAGGACTTGTTTTATAATTTACTTTGTAATGGCACTGACAACGTGCAAAAGTCATCATGGGGTTTCTGCAGACGACACACATGGAATGAACAAACGTCCATGTCTGGAAGGCAGTCATTTGCTCAAAGAACAAAGTGGCCCCATTCTCCAGGGTTCCCTCCACCTTCCATCCGGACGGTGAGGGTGGAATCTACTGGAGAAGTCTCCTTTCTCTGGGATAAACCAGTTTTTCGTAACAGAATGGAGAGAATGTGGTATTTTCTTCTCTCTGACCTTTTCCTCAGAAGCACGGTTTCAGCCAATGTCGGGAGTGTAATGGGAGGGGCCTGGTATCCTGGAGAGAGATGCTCTCCCTTCGCTACCTCCCACCCCTCCGGTCAGGAAACTTTGGCTCCTCCCCGTGTACTAACTGGAGGATCCTTTAACAGCAAGGATTAGAGTTAAGCCAGAATATTCTATTGCTGTTCTACATCTCAGAAACCCTCGAAACAGAAGCTACAGACAGTTTCCAACTGTACAGACAGTCACAGAGGCTGTCGAGTGCAGGATCTGGGGCTCCCTCCCAGTCCAGGCCCACTGCTCAGCCCCATGTGGATTTGTGGATTCCATGGATCTTTGTGAAGACTGCCCTGGTCAGAAGGCAAGAGACGCCTAACAACCCCTCACAGCATGGTGTTACTCTTTTGGAGCAAATGATGTTAGAACATTTTAAAACCTCTTTCTAAAAGGGTTCCAAATGTCCTATTTGGTACAGGCCCTTCCGAAAACAGTCTCTAAAGGGCAAACTGACTAAGAGTGCTTTGTGGGAGGGGGAGGCAGGGGTCTGGGATGTGTTGCACTCACATATGGTGTCCACCAAAATCATAAATGTATCTTAGAATCGGAATTAAGGTATGGCAGCATATACCAAGACCCACATAAAAATCTATTTAAAAATCAATAAATATATTAATAATAAATCCCAAACCTGCCTTTTCTGTCACTCAGACCTGCCATTTATTATTGTAACAGCATCTAACAAGCTAATTTTATCTTAACTATTCATTGTTCTATTTGACTAGTAGGCCAAATATATAAGAATGATGTGCTTTAGAAAGTCATTTGAATAGGTCATATTCCCTTCAGATAGTCTTCAGAATTCTTTAATAGCCATCAATTTATTTGGACATTACCATAAGCCGGTGAAATAATTTTTAGTTCTCATTTCATAAATGAGGAAACTGAATTTCAGGAAAAATACAAGGGATTTGCTCAATACAACTATGTTATGGGCAAAGCCAACACCCAAATCCAGGTTCCCTGATGTCTAGTGCTTTCCTTGACCCAGCCCTGGCATCCTGTGACCTGAGGGGTGGATCCTGGAGCGAGGAGCAGGCTGCAGGGGAGGCCGGTGCTCCAGGCCCACCTCCCATTGCCTGCCATCAGATGCTCCACCCTGGCCAGAGGAAGCTCTGACCTATTTGGAGGAGCTTTCTGATTTTCCTACTCCACCTAGGGAAAGAATCTCTAACAAGGGAATTTCCAGGAGGTGGAAGTGCTAAATGTGGGGAACATTCCAGCTGGTCTCTCAGAACTGACAGGTGGAGGTAAGTCCAAGTTTGCAATCAACATGTGAACTCTCAGGGGATTGCCCAAGGCCAACTTGAACGGAGGTGTCTCCTTCTCCACTGGAGTCGCATCTGAACATCCAGCTTTATCTGCAAGCCCAGGAGACATACCACTCCTCCCAGGAGCTGGGAGGGAAGCCTTTCCTGCAAAAGGCATCAGCCTGGCAGCTTGGAGCGCTGCAGAAGGAGGCAGCTGTGTGTGCTGAGTCCCCATCCTGGCTTTGGTGTGGTGAACTGTGAACCCTGCAGAGGAGCTGGCTCTCGGATGAGGGGGAGGACTCGTGTCTCCAAGGAGGAGGGCCTGCACCAGTGCACACGCACAGAGCCACCAGTGAGCCTCAGATAAGAGGGGACTTCGAGGTAGACACAAAACAGGAAGGGAAGCTCTTTTTCTTCTCTTCTCTTCCAGTGATTTTTCAATAGATAATCCAACAAACTAAGACCTGGGAAGATAATGCTATGTTGAAATGGACATTGTCAAAAGATCCCCAGATCTCAAACCAACAGTGTGAACCAACACTTGGCTACAGGGAATGCTACAGAAAAGATCTGGAAAAGAACAAAAATGTAGCTTCTGTGCCCATTGTCCAAGGATCAAGGGGCTCAGTATCAGGAAGGGTCCTTCCAATCCAACCACAGGGGTCTTGCTGCTATTGCTGCAAGCCAGCAAGTCTAGATAATTCAGACACGCCAAGCCGCACATTTCACCTCTGAGTCCCTAAGGAAAAGTCTGGAAGTATAGCTATGGCCAGAGATGTAGACAGCCTCAGAGTCAGCAGTCAGGGATAGAGTCATCCCGGGCACTGACTCTTGATTTGGCTACACACTGGAATCGCCCAAGGGATTTTTAAAGCATGGATACCAGGGTCCCATCCCCAAGACCCTGAAGTCATTGTTGCAGGGCTCTGGTGTGGACAGGGGACTTCTGAAAGCTCTCCAGCTGGTCTTAGGACACAGAAGACGTGGGAACCACAGAGCAACACAAGCTAGGAGAACCACAAGCTGCTGCCACGTGGAGGATTCTTCAAGGAGTTGAAATCAGAGTGAATCCAGGACCATGAACAACCAGGCAACAGGGAGCCATGACAGGTCGAGGCTGGGTTTGGGTTTGGTTGTCATACTCTCAGAACCCAGACATGTTTGGTCACAGGGTCAGAAAAATTCAGCCCCTCCCTGGAGGGCACTGGAGGAAGGAGTGCGGTGCTGAGCCATGTAGCCACGTGCCCGAGGGCCCCACGCGCAGGTGCCTAGAAGCCAGCTCCGCACCTGGCCAGGACTGGAGCCCGGCCCGCAACCCAGGCCTCACACACACACTCACTCACAGACGCACATGTCGGACACCTGGGATACGCCACGTTTCCTCTTGGGACTGTGCTTGCGTCCATAAGAGGTCTGAGCAGGTCACACAGAGACGCTCTGCTCAATGACGGCAGACAAAGAACCGTAGCCCCTGTACTTATTTTTCTGTCAGAGATGGGTAGACTTTTGTCCAGTGAGCCATCTCATCTGGCTCGTACTCCCAGATAAACCGAATCAAAGACCACAAGGCGTGACAAGTAGTGGGTCATTCTGTTTAAATTCTGCATGGACTGTTACCCATGGGTTCACAGAGAAAGGCGTCAGTAGGAGCCCACTAATAATGCTGAGGTCAGTGCCTCTGGCCGACCGTCAGCTTGCCTTCGAGAACCCCAGAGAAGAACGCTCATGCCCGCCGGGGGGTCGAGGCACCTCCCCAGCTATGCTGTCCTCGGGTGACAGCCTCCAGCCCGGCACCTCCCCCTCGTCTGTCACCGCGGCCAAACATTCCCAAAGGCAAACTTCACCCTCCTGGGTGAACACCACGTCGCACAAGGTCAGGACAAAGGAACGGGGCAGAGAGCTTGTCACTCTGCTCCTCCTAATCACGGGCCTGGCACAGAGCAGACGCTGAGTGTTTGCCGGAAGCACAGGTGCACGCACTTGCAGCCTTCCTGTGTTCCACGGATTCCTCCGGGAGGCCCTCCACCTTGATGCCAGGGGACCCTGGAGACGTAAGGTCATGTCTCTACTCTGACCTCAGCAGGAACAGGGCCTGAAAACAGCCTGGTGCCTCCCCTCCTTTCACTTTCCCACAAGAAGTGATGGTTCCAGAATCAGCGCTGGTCTTCTCTCCCCTGAGACAGTGTTCACGTCAGGAGAACGAGCAGCAAGAAAGAAGGGGATGGAGCCAGGCTTCGCCAACGTCTCGTCTGCTGACGCAGAAGGAGAAGGGCCAGACGGTCCACGCCAGAAGGCCCTCAGCTGGGGAGGCTTGCCTTTCATCCAGGACTCAGTTGAACCCTGGAGCAGGGGAGCCTTTGTTGGGATTTTTGCTTGAGCTCAAGAGTGGGCGAGCCTGAGGGAGAACCACTTGAACCATCTTGTACCGTAGCAGGGCATACCTACCTCAAAGGGGTGTTGTGCGGAGCTTAATTAATTAATGTTTGTAAAGTGCTCTGGGCTCCCTGGATGAAAGAGTGCCCGAAAAGTGCAACGTATTATTATTAAAATGTACTGGCGCCGGGCCCGACGCGGAGCGCAGATAGACTCTGATAAAAGATGGACCACAAAAGAAGGAGAAGTTAATAGGGATGTTTCGGGCGTGCTGCTAATAGTCTCACTGAAATTATTTCTCTCTCCTGTAATGATGATTTGGAGCAGAGATAGGATCTCAACTGCTTGCAGAACCGAAGGGTATTTCCGTGGCGGTCGTTTTGAGGACCCAGAGACGGGTACAAAACAAGGAATGCCCCGCCCTGCCCCGCCCCGTCCCCCAGGAGCAGAACCAGCCACCTCTCGGCCGAACCGCTCTGCCTCCAGCCAGGGGAGCCCTGCGCCCAGGGCCCCGGCGTGAGTAACCTCTGCCTCATCGGTGATCTGGGCCCCCACATGGTAGACTACACACCAATGTGCGCAGGTGACTGGAGAAAGTAGGAAATGAGTGAAGAGTTAAAACGGTACAGCGAGTGAGGGAGAGAAAACTCCCCACCGCCCGGTCCCGGGCCGGGTCCCCACAGCCCGCTCCACGCGGCAGTGCCAGCAGAGCGAGTCTGAACATGCACGCCTTTATTAAAACACACAAGTTAACTGTCTCCTGAAACAGTTGGGGTGTTTCAACGTGCCACAGCTGACAGAAAGCAATTTCTTCAAGTCCTGGCACACAGTTGCCCTGAGTAACATGGACCTGTTTCTCTTCCAGGAAGAACAACAAGAAGAGGCCAGGCAATGGTTCAAACGCCTTCTCTGGGCACAGAGCAGTTACTTTAGCCCTCAGTTCCAGGAGGCACACTTCCTGCCGCTTTGATCCCGTGGATTCTGGCTTGTAGGTCACCCCGGCGAGGTTTCAAATGAAGACACGGGCCGAGAGACATGAGACTCCATGGTCACAGCCATCCGTCTCGTCCCTGGAAGGACTATGATTCAACCAGAGGCTACTGAAGGCCCCAGATAAAAGTCAAAGGAAAGACCCCTTTGCTCTGTTAATTGTCAAATGGGGGGGTATCCCATGGAATGGAGCCCAGGTCCCGTCCATCCATCCGAGCTCTATTAGCAGCAACCACTGGCTCGAGCCATCCAACACCTCCACACACCCTTCATCTGACCTTGTCTGACCCTGGAGAGAAGGTTCCAGTCATTCTCCCACCAGGACGAAGGCTCTGTGGGGCTGGTTCAAGGAGGACCCACGACCCCCATCTCTTGGCCCCAGTCCGGTGCTGGTTGGTGGCGGCGTTGGTCTCAGCCCTGCTGTGACTTCTGAACTTTCTTGGTGCTTCGAGACCCGGGCCGCATGCGTGAGCCTATCGCTTCCTCCCTTCTGCCCTGTAACGGGCTTGATGGCGAGGCCACGATTTATGTCCCCCGAGGTTCTCGGGGGATGAGTAAGAGGCTTCTCTGTCTGTCTGCGCAGGAGTCTCCTGTTTGCCTGAACGAGTATGTCAACACGCAGGAGGGTGCAGGGCTTTGCAGCTCAGGGTGCAACCCTCTGAATGAAACATGAAAGCGGCATTTTAGGGGAAAAACACAAATATAAGTGAAAGTCAGCCATCTGTAAATATTCACAAATAGAAGCAGAGATCAGAAAGGGGCCTTCAGGTTCCCCCACCACCCTTGCTGTCAAGTGGTGTCTGAACCCAGAGGGATGGTGGCCGCTATTGTGCTGCGTCCATCAGCAGCAGACGCAGGACCAGGATGCAGGTGTCTGGACACTGAGCCCACCGTCCCCAGAAGGCAACAAGGGACTGACCTGTGTCCCCAGTGTGCCTCCTGACACACCAGCACTGAGCCTCCTGTGTTCTTGTGTTATCTCAGCATCGTGAGAACCGCCGGCAATGGGAACGGATCCAGAGACCCCCCTGAGATCCAACTGTGTTCCTCGTTCTGCCATCCGTTCTTCCCGACTTTTGGAGGGTAGGACTTCCAGAACCAATGGCCATGTCTCAAGACCAAGGTCAATCACGTCCTGTGACTGCTCAGAGAACGCTTCATTTCTCAGAAGGGACGTGTGCTCTCAAGTTTGCCAGGAGAGAATTTTTGTGTTAAAACTCATACTTCTCAAATGGAACTTGATCATGGAATTAGAGACGTGATCATCACATGTGGCTACACAAACATATGCATTTTGCCTCCACAAGTTCAGAGAGTTGATGGCGGTAATGATCCCATCATACACGAATGATCCTTTGAAATCGCTACTACAAAGATACAACAATTCAAACTATGAAATATCTAGTAAGTCAGGTGATGCTAGCCCTCCGATACTGTGTTGGTTATTCTGGTCTTTTGCCTCCGGATAAACTTCAGAATCGGTTTGTTGATAGCACAAAATAACACGCTGGGGTTTTGATTGGGATTGAGTTGAATCTGTGGATCAAGCTGAGAAGAACTGACATCTTAACAATAGTGAGTCTGGTTGTTTTCTCCTTTCTTGATATTCAGAGAATGATGATAATTCAATCAGGTCTGAAAAATTCTTTGTGTGTTGAAAGGGGCCATGTGAATCAGGCAAGAAAAAAACCCAAAAGTCCAAAATTTCTGCTGGGAATGAAGAAAATCTAGCTATAGGTAAGCATTTCAACCAAAAAACTTAGTTCACCTAGTACAAAACATTTATAATTTCTAAAATTCATGCTAAGTTCCCACATTTCTATTCATTTATTTCTAAATTATTAATTTTTAAATATTAAATTAATATTAAACAAATTGATTTTAATGCTATCAGATCAAAATAACTTAATATTTAATAATCATTTAATATTATTAATTACTAATAAGTCATGAATAACTGAAATTAATTTAAATCATTGAATTATTCATTATTAATCTGTTTCATAAGTTCTTAAATTTACGTTGATTTCTTAGAAATACACTAAAATATTATTTCCATCCTAAGTTACCGGTGCTACTTTGGGTATGTTCATTTTTTCCCATGTTTTGTGATCTCTGAACAACACGGAGAGAAGCTATGGGTTACGGGTTAACCCATGGTCCAGGAAATTCTCGTGGCTGTGGAAGTCGCGCTCTGTTCAGGCCGTGGAGACCCCACCGCCCGAGGTCAGCAGCTGCCTGGCTCTCGTCAGACGGGAGGAGAAACCACCTGAAACTCATCGGGGCGCTGTTGTTTATTAGCGGTCTGATCAGAGCGCCAACGGGAGGGGAACGCCTTCTCAAGCGTGGTCCCTTAGCTCTGGATGTGGAATCCCACTTATCACTTGGCCATGGCGGAAATGTGGAGCAGAAACCCCTCACACTTAGCCACCAGAAGCAGACGAGGTGACTCTCACATCCGCCATGAGCTGTCCCGGGACCTCTAGGCAGATCTCCATTACCATCCGATGTCAGCAGCATGATCGCGACGGCTATTTGTCACAGCGAGTCCGAGGAGAACAGTCCCTACGCTCTAGAAATACGTATTGCAGAAGGAGTAAATTATCATTATGCCTCACTTTACTCTAGAATGTTTTCTGTGGAAAAATAGCTAGAGAAAATACGGAAACATTTCATTAAGGGCAGGTCATAGGTCATTTTACCAAATGCAGCATCAGTATCCCATTCTCTTTACATTTCCATGTTTTGAGATTTCTCTTATTTGAAAACACTAATATCCACTTTATCGAAGATGGGAAGGTGCCACGCGCATTCTCTGGAACTATGGGCAACACGTCTCACCGACCACACCTCCGACCAACCCGGAAGCTGCCCCATTCAGCCTGCATGTTTGAAGAGATGTTGAGGCCTCTAAGTACTTTGCTTTAAATACTCTTTACAGTCTCTGGTAGAAAAGTAGTAACTGGTTAACATTCAGAAGGTGGGTAAAAGGAAAATATTTCCAGCCTAACGAGTTAGGAAAAGTATCTGCGCTGAAAACCACATGAATCAGACATGTTCGTCTCTGGCTGCCGCGCACTCAGGCGATCACGTTCGGCTCATTCAGCCGTCCCGTAGGTCTTGTCAACTGAGCCCTTCTGGTCATCCCACTACTGCAGCCTCGATGAACACCTCGTGCCCCCCTTCTAGTCCACCTCAGCGGACCCACCACCTGCACTGCTGTCCCTCTGTCTCTCTCTTCCTCCAACAGTCATGACCCTTACTAAGTGCCCATCGGAATGAACTTTCCAAACTGCCTCCTTGGCCTTGTCAGGTCCCTATGCAAAAACCGTCCTTGAAAGCCTCCCGGTCACCCGCAGGCCAAGCTTGGCCATCCTGCCCCACGCGGGCCTCGTCCCTCGGCACTCAGTGTCACTCGCTCTCTACCTGCCTCACGTGTCTGTGCCCTTGCCGGCCCCAGTCTTATCCTCGCCACTCCCAACTGTGCCACACAAGTGCGTGCGCGCACACACACCCTGCTCCCGTCTCCCTGGAGAACGTCTCCCGGCCCTAGGAAACGACTGGGGTCTCTCCCGGGGCCCTCCCGGCGGCCCACGGAGAGGCCGGGAGCCCCTTCTGTGCGCCTGGCCCCGTACCCGCCGCTCCCACGGCTGCGCCTCCTCAAGTGGGCGCTCTTGCTTACGTCTGACGTCTGCTTCTCCAACCCAGCCAGTCCCACTGGCTTATTCTGTCCTCTTACAAGTCAATAATACTGATAACAGATTCATTCAAATTGAAATGACCTGTTAGCACATTAAGATAAAATACTATTATATAAGATTGTTACGTGTATATTTAACTGTGGTGTTTGGAATAGGAAGGCTTGGTGTGCCTAAAATCCCTTTTTTTCCCTAAGTTGAGAACAACATTATTTTATTTTTTATTTTCCATAAAAGAGTATATATTTAAGGTGTACAGCATGACGATTGGACACACAGTGAAATGATCACTTGGGTCAAGCTAATGAATACGCCCGTCTCCATGTGCGTGTGGTGAGAGCACCTGAGCGTCCTGCCCCAGCAAATTCCCAGCGTTCAGCGCAGCAGTGCTCACTACAGACCTCTAGACTCACATCACCCTACCCGGGACCCATGGTAACTACCGGTCTTCTCTCCGCTTCTGTGAGTTGGACTTTTTTTTTTTGTTCGATGCCACATATAAATGAGATCACAGAGTGTCTGGCTTATTTCACTTGGCATAGCATCTGCCAGGTTCATCCATGTTGTTGAGAATAGCAGGATGTCCTCCTTTTTTGCGGCCGTGCACTACTGTACACGTAGATTATCTGCTTTGTGCACACAGATCCTCTATTCCACACTGTGTCACCTGCTCACCCACCCACCGACGTGGGCTGTGGCTGTGCCCTGGCTGGTGCGAATGATGCCAAGGCCCCGATGCTGTGTGGTTGAGACCGTCTTCTTTCCAAGTCGATGCCAGCGCTCTGAGCCCAGAGCCTTCACCCCCTTGCCTGCTCCACCTTCTGATTTCTCGGTAGTAACACGCTCTGCGCACACTGTCTTGTTTAAATTCTACTGCTCTGCAGCCTCTTGTGCCTTGCTGGGCCCTCAGCTAGACTCCGTCACCTCTGAGACTTCCCTTCTGCTGCATCTCATTGTCAATCCAGGCTATTCTGTGATAAATCTGTGAGTTTTCCTCCATAGCTTCTCATATCAATTTTGAATCACGTAGCTCCAGAACCACACTCCAGTGTTCACACGTGCATTTTCTCCCCAATGCATTGCATGTGTTTTCTGGAGAATTTACTTGAGAGACAGGCTACTTTACAGCCACCACCCCTGGAGCCCTGATCTCTGCTGGGCCAGGCACCTTTGATCCTTGTGGGGAAAGACCATATACCCATCTTTATGGGTAGGTGCAGCTGAACTTGGAGCTGCAAACGATTTTTGGAGGACAGCTTTCTGGCGCATGCCTAAGATGAGAGCACCCTCCCATAAGCGGCTACCTTCTAAACCAACCAGAGACGGCGCAGTTGATTTTAAAAGCTGTGAGACAGAGCTTGCTTACTTTGATAAACTCAAGAACAAGGTCAAGTATTTTGAGATCTCTAAAAGAAAAATGGATTTTCCCCTAGTCTTATTGCCACTACCTCCGGTTGACATTGGACAAGCGATCATGTGGTGCACTTTTGAGAAAGCCTTCCCAGAATCGTCCAAGAGCTCAGAGCATGGCTTGCAATATGAGCCAGCTTTCAGCCTGACCACGCAGGCAGGCACAGCAAGGATGCGCTCTAAGTACACGCTAAATGGACATCTTGGCCCAGGAAACAACCACGTCAGCGGGGGCGGCGGCATTGTTGATAACGAAGGACAATGATACAAACGGGGCTGGAGGCCCGCATGCCGAGCGCCTGTCCTCAGGGCTTCCCAGCATGCTTCTGGCTCCCTGGGGCGCGTATGCCCGTTTCCTCCTTCTGAAGGTTTCCTGTTCGGTTGGCCTTTTATCACTGGTCTGTTTGGAGGACAGCTTCCCCTGTGCCAGATGCCTCACTGTGCCTGGGGTGATAACAACTGTTTAAGGGATTTCAAGAAAATGCCAGCACTTTAGCGACTTAGAGTACTTGACATTCTCTCTGATAAAAACCAGTTGGTTGAAGGATTTAAAATTCATGCAACATGTGGCTCAAAACAGGACCCAACTTGAAGGAATTGAAATTTGGGTCATCAAGATCTGAATAATTGAGATATGACCATGAAAAACAATATTTTCCAATGAATAGATTTTCATATGATACGATCATATTCTTACATATTTTTGAAGATGTTGAAATAGTAAGCAATTCATAGACCTACAAAGGAGGAAAGAACTGCTGAACAGGAATCCTGGGAAAGAGAATATTCTAATTAGCAAAATACAACGTTTACCCAAGAATGAATAGAAAAAGGCAGCGCATCGCGGAGAAAATGCACGTGTGAAAAGCCTCGGTATCCTCCCCATGTCACTGCTCTGGGAGCAAGACTTGGTGAGTGGATTTTAAGTGACTTTTCTTGTTGAAGACGCTGCAATGTGACTCAAGGTCACCGTCTGGAAGCTCAGGGACGACCGGCTGTCCCTGCCTATATCGTGGGTGTGGATGTCGTGGGGGGCGCTGCAGGCATCCTGACTCTGGGACAGAAGTTAACAGTAGCATGTGTTTTACTTAGCTGCTCTTTCATTTTCAAAGGGAATGTGTCAGAGTGGTGATACTACCGTACATGAAAGTGGCACCCGCAGCTGGACAGAAGGAAACGGCAACATTAGTCTCTGCCTTTGTCCTTAACAAGAATATTACCACACTAGTCCCTAAAGATACTACCTATGCTTCACTTCAAATTCAGAAAACATCCGACCACTGTCCATGATAAGGTCAAGAATTATTACTGAAACAAATTATATAACTGCTGATACCTGAAGCCAATCCAAGAGTAAGTCATGGTCAAGACCATGCTAGCCTGTCTGTGTTCAAACCCGGCTCCTCCCCCTTCTAGGCTATGGTTTGGGGAAAGTTCCTGAACTTCTGGAAGCCTCGCTCTCCCCACTGTAAAGTAAGGGCAGTAATTGTACTTGACACATAGTCTCCTTATGATAATTTAGTGACATCTCTTAGCACAATGCTCTCAGCAAACGTTCACCACCGTCATTATTGCTAATACCTTGCATCTAGATATGGTGCATTTGTGAAGCTCTTTACAATGCTGACACAGGACGTGATGGACACTAGTCTATTACATGGATTCCCAGGGAGCTGAACAGTGAACGTACTCTGAAGGGTGCGTGGATTTGCATCATTCTGGAGGAAGGTACATATGGCAGGATTCTGTATTAATCCATGTTCCCTTTTAGTATATTTGTGGATTGACTGGATGAAGAAATAGATGGCATGTCCTTGACCAAAAAAAAAAAAAAGCCTCCTCCAAGCTGGAGGGTCAGGTTCTTCAACTGAAAACACATTTAAGGAGAGGTGTAGGATGCTTGCTTTGCAATCTTTAATGCTGATCCAACCCTGGTAATCGATGAAGAAAAGAAATTGCAGCCAGATCAGCCTCAAATTTTAAAATAAAATATGCTCCACCAAACTGCAGCTGACACACAAAGTTAAGAGAGGCAGCAATAAAATCAATGGTGAATCAAGACTCAACCATGTCTCAAAAACATGTGATGGGTACCTGCGAGCAAGCCTGCGTCCAGCTAGAAAGAGTATAAAAGTCCTGCTCCTGGGCTTTATAAGTCACTTGCCAACCACTGGGGCCAGAAAACCTAGTTTTACCACAAACAAACAAAAATCTGAGGTTTCAGGTTGAATGACAAATTCAAGGAGCCTACACTGCAATACATACTGCATAATGGAAGGCTGCTTAAAATATACATCAGGTTCCATAGGCAAAAATCAGATAAAACCATGAAATAAACCAGCACTCCTTTGCCCAGACTGACATCCAAATACTGCGCTTAGAACGGCATATTTGATTCAAAAGAGGCCAGGGAGCACGTGGGATGGGTCTAGCATAGGACAACAGGGGACGGCACAGGACCAGACATTTGTGCAGCCGCCGACGGCTCCCACGCCAGCACGGTCACAGAGACGTCCTTGACCGTTTTCAGAGCAATCTTATGAGATGGCGTTTTCGTCCCTGTTCTACACGTGAGCCCACAAGACAGGCTCACGATCAACTTGAAATGTTAGTGGCTGTGCCCAGCCTCATGTTAGTCAGTGGCCAGGCTCACGTCTGACTCCGAAACCCAAGTCACCTCCCTCGTGTAAAATATTCACAGCCAACAAGAATGGCTGATGGAAAATGGGGAAGAGGAGCCCTGGGGTGATGGGGTCACACTGTCTTTCTCCCAAATCCTGAGATGCCTTCTGTGCAGCTCCAAGAGATAGAACTGGAAGAACCAGTAAGCAGAAATCTGGGGCAGTGGAAGCAAGAACAGCAGAAATGCCCTGGCTCCGTCACCAGGTGGCCAGGACCTGCCACGGAGGCGGGAGCAGACGTGTCCGCTCGCCGGAGCTGTCGTCCCAGTGACCCTGCCTTACGTGCCATGCTGCCTGCGCCCCTTCCAGCTCTGCTCGTCTACCCCACAGACTACAAGGGGCAGTGTCTTTCCACCTCTATACGCTGGCACATGGCCTTCAACTCAACAGGTGTGCAACCAGGCCTTGCTGCAATTAACGAATGAATCGGATGCTCAGAAATATGACCTTTTTATCCATGGGGACTGTTCCCACATTCACTAAGAAAGCAAGTTTTTGTACAGTGTTCTTGTATAGATTATCTTTAAAGCACTAGCAATACCAGCATTTCTTATTTAAAAAGTCCTGTCTCTCCTTTAGCCATATTTTTATGCCTCCGATTCTCTCTGGGACCACCTCTTGTGAATTAACTATTGCTATTTTTTTTTAAATCAATAAAATCTTTAAAAAAAACTATTGCTATTCTTTTATTGAAACCTATGCTGGTATTGCTTTATGTTTTCGCTCATGACCAGTTCTTGGACGGGACAAACCCGACTTTCGATGTTTTCGGGGCAATCCACATTCAGACAGATCTGGTTGGTGCTCCCGCAAAAGGGGAGAAGACCCGGGATTGGGAGGAGCAGAGGGGGAGCTGGGCGCCTCCGGTGTTTGGGGTGATGTCTGCAGCAGTACCTGTTGGGGCGGGGAGCTGACCCCACACGACACAGTCCCCTTCTCTCCACCCAGAGACCCGCACTGCAGCCTCCGCGCTCACCTCATGCCCAGGCTGCCTGTGCATTTCTGGCTCCCTGCAGGGAAGAAGGAGCACTTGCTGGAAGAGTGGGGAGGCTGATGTAGGGGTGAGAGGGTGTGGGGGGAGAGGAAGTGACTCCTTTCACTTCACGTTAACATCTGCCTATGCTTTTTCTCGAGATCCTGGAGGAGGCAACATGGCACTTTTAATCATATTAAAATATTGTTATGAGACATATTTAATAACCATCAAATGTAATGAGTCCTAAGATCTGAAAATGGAGGGCTTGGTGCCATAAATGGCTGTTCATTATCCACAGCTAGACTTTAATGATAGATGTGCCTATTGCTTAAACTGAGCAGAGGGTACACAAGATTGCTAACATAAAAAGAATATGGATGCAAACAGAGGGTCACAGGGATCCCTTCAGCGTCTGAGACTCAGGATGAGTGAAGAAGTCTTCTCTGAAAACAAAGGGTAACAGGGCACTTATGTGGAGCACCTGCATCAATCAAAGCTCACCTGATTTTTAAATACTTATCGAGATTCTACTATGTGCCAATTTCCCAGGTTCCACGTTCTCACCGGCAGGTGAGGGAGGCCCCGTCCTCCAGTCCTGGGAGGAGGCAGAGGCTCATAAAGCTCTCGTTGAATGGGGTGATGCTGTAGCGGAGATGCTACACGGAGGAGATGCACCACAGAGGAGAGACGGCCGGACGTGGGGGGAGGAGGGATCGAGGACAAGCTAGCTGCACAAGAGAGAATGCCTAAAATGGAAACAGTGGTACTTATAACTGGATGCTACTGAGGGACCAGCCATTCTCCTATGAGCCGGCCACAACAGCTAGCAACAGAGAGTCCTAGGGCCCCCATGCACCGGGCAGGCTCTGGGGAGCAGCCCCGTCTCAGCAGGTGGGGTGATTACAGCTTCCTGTGCGTGCCTTCTGCCCTGGGTGGGGACAGGGGCTCGGGCGGGGGAGGAGGGCAGCCTGCAAGACAAGCATTAGAGACCTGCACTAGGGGACAGTGGCCGTGGGCTTACTGAGGCATCCACCAGGTGGTGAAATCAAAGACCAAAAGTCCAGAGCTAAAAAGAGGAACAGAGCTGAAACCTGATGATTATCCGTTAATTTAACTTGCAAAGCTCCAACCGTGTGGTCCTCCCTCCAGCAGCCCCAGTAAACAGGTAAAGAATTCTGCTTGACCAAATGTCCACAATAGCCAAACTGTGGAAAGAGCCAAGATGTCCATCGACAGATGAATGGATGAAGAAGATGTGGTATATATACACAATGGAATACTATGCAGCCATCAAAAGGAATGAGATCTTGCCATTTGCAACGACATGGATGCAACTGGAGGGTGTTATGCTGAGTGAAATAAGTTAATCAGAGAAAGACATGTATCCTATGACCTCACTGATATGAGGAATTCTTAATCTCAGGAAACAAACTGAGGGTTGCTGGAGTGGTGGGGGGTGGGAGGGATGGGGTGGCTGGGTGATAGACATTGGGGAGGGTATGTGCTACGGTGAGCGCTGTGAATTGTGCAAGACTGTTGAATCACAGATCTGTACTTCTGAAACAAATAATGCAACATATGTTAAGAAAAAAAAAGAAGAAGAAGATAGCAGGAGGGGAAGAATGAAGGGGGGGAAATCGGAGGGGGAGACGAACCAGGAGAGATGATGGACTCTGAAAAACAAACTGAGGGTTCTAGCGGGGAGGGGGGTGGGGGGATGGGTTAGCCTGGTGATGGGTATTAAAGAGGGCACGTTCTGCGTGGAGCACTGGGTGTTATGCACAAACAATGAATCATGGAACACTACATCAAAAGCTAATGATGTAATGTATGGTGATTAACATAACAATAAAAAAATTTTAAAAAAAAGAATTCTGCTTGACCAGATGTGTCTCTCTGTCTCCCCCTTAAATAACTTCTGAGCGTCAGTAAGCATTTGCTGTAGCTTGTTAATTACTTGTCGAAGGAATCAGGCAGAGAGACGTTTAATGCCTTAGTAGCTGAGGCTGATTGAAAATCAATCAGAAATTAGGGTAGGATTTCTTTCTCTGAGGTTATTACATAGTCGATAAGAAATGGGTTTAGATTTGGAAGAGTCCATTTTCAGGCAACCTTTATGATGACGTCATTTCCATGAAGTCAACACCTGACTCACACCGCACACCTAAAAATAGACAGCTCCCTGCTGAGCCTCAGCCTCCTCCGTCGGGACCTTCCCCATCTTCTCAGCTGGGAGCCGAGGTCAAGGTCATTTACAGCGTGAACAAAATGATCACCAGTAAAGCATGAAGGAACTTTGTGCTGCAGTGGAAAATAAGCCAGGCTCCTTGGTTCTTCCATCCCCCTCCCGGCCCTGGGGCCACAGCCGCAGAGACAGAGGTGGGGGAGCAAGTCCCCACAAACCCTCAGACACCTGCCGTCCCGGGCGGCGGCTCTCCTCTCCCGCCCTGCTGCACCGCTCCCCTGGGCATCCTCGTGGCAGACACCAGAGGAGAAGGGGCCTCTGCCTGTGCCTCTCCTGCCCATACGGACCCCGCCTCCACACATAGCTCCCACACTGAACTAGGGGCAACTCCCAATGAGGCAACCAGCCAAGCCAGCGATCCGCTTGCACCCATGGGGTCCCTAATGTGGTCGGTACTGTGCTACACTCCTGACAAGATCAAAGATTCCGTGTGGTTTATTTTAGATTTAATTCTTAAATAAGAATTGTGTATAGTTAAGGTACTACACAATGATTTGATGCCCACATGCAAAGTGACAGGATTACTCCCGTCGAGCTAATTAAAACATCACCTCCTCACAGTTACCTCGTATGTGTGTGTGGTGGGAGCACCTGAACGTAGTCCTTTCGCAAACCCCCAGGTACTCAGTACAGCAGGGGTACATCAGCCTCCTAGAGAACTGCCACTGCGTACCCTGCGAGCATGTCCCCACTTCCCCCAACCTTCCTGGGACCCTGGCAACGACCACTCTCCTCTGTCTTTACAATTCCATGAGAAGTGAGATCATGCAGGCTTTTCTCTCTGAGCCTGGCTGGTTGCCTCACTGGGAGCTGCCCCAGTGCACACAGCATAAAGCTCTGCACGTTCCTGCGTGTTACCACAAACTCCAGAATCTCCTTTTCTAAAGGCTGAATAAAATTCCATGTGCGCGTGTGCATGTGCGTCTATCACAATTGCTTGTCCACTCGTCCATTGATGGACACTCAGGCTGTCTGCACATCTCGGCTACTGTGAATAATGCTACAAGAAATATGAGGGTGCTGAGGTCTTCGAGGCATTGATTTCATTTCCTTTGGGAACATACCCAGAAGTGGGATTGCTGCATCTTATGGTAGTTTTTAGTTTTGGGGGGCGCCCCCATCCTGTTTTCTAGAATGTCTATACCAAATTACGTTCCCACCCACAGTGCATGGGGCCCCCTTTGCTCCGATTCCTCGCCAGCACCTGTTGTTTCCTCTTTGATCACGACCATCCTAACAGGTGCGAGGTGATATTTCGTTGAGGTTTTGATCTGCATTTCCCTGATGACCATGTCCAGAAAGATAATTCACAATACACATCAGCCTCTTCTGGGGAAATATCCAGATCACGAGTGCTCGGCATCAGGAAGAAGAAAGGGAAGGCTGAGGACACCCGAGGAGCCGTGCAGGGTCTCAGCTGGAGTGAAGTCCCAGACCACGGGCAGAGGAAGAGGTGAGGAAGCCAAAGCAGACACAGGAGAGCAACGGCATGCCAGGCAGTCAGTCACACGTGTGTGCTGTGCTTCTGCCCGTCTCTAATTACATCCCCTGCGTGTTTCGGAGACGGGAGCTCTACTAGTCTCCAACGGAAGACCTGCTCACTAGAGTTCCATCCCCTGTTCATCCGCCGCCACGTCCCTGGGACAAGTGCTCCCGGACACAGAAATGCCCCCAGACGAGGTGGCATCCAGAGAAGAGCCTCTGACAGTCCCCAGAGTGGGCCCATAAGCCCCTCCCAGCCGAGAGTGGAGGTCAGGTCTGCACACACTTGCTCGAGCCATGACGACTGCAAACCAGTCTAGCGTGTCTTGAGCCCCCGAGGAACGGAGAGTCGGTAGGCCACTGGGGTCAGGTAATCACACGGTCACTTCTTTGCTTGATTGGCTTGGTCGCGTTGCTTAGGGAGACTTCAGCAAGGCGAGTGACATGACCAGCTGCGGAGATGTCAAAAGGCATCAGGAAAAGGGTCCGTCATGGGAATTATTAGGAGGCCGCCATCTTTGCTGTCTCATGAGCCACGGCCACGGCCGTTCCGCTCCCTGAACACGAGGTGGAAAATGCCGGCCTTCAGGTCCAGTTTGGGATTCCCTGCATCATTTTGCTCCATCAGCCCGAAGCCCCTCACACTGGTTTTTCTAGGCAGACGTGGAGACACACGCCCAGAATCGTCAGCTATCGTCACCACCACTGTGAAGGCTGCTTTGCTTTGTCTTCTCCTGGCTCAAAGGCAAAGCTCTGTTTTGGGGGCAAAATAGTTGGACCACATGTGGGAGGCCCGAGTCATTATTTTAATTATAATATTTTAATAAGAAATTTAATTCCTATTACTTAAAATACGTGGAACTCTAGAACAGACATTTCTAAATATCACAATGTCTAATTTCCAATCAATAACAGGCCTTTTGGCAAGAACTTGTTGGAGGACAGTTGTAGTCTCTTCCGTGAGGCTCTCCTTAGCTATTATGGAAATGAGGTCAGATTACAAGCGGGCATTTCAAGGTGCTCTGATTGTAAGGGTGACCAGGTGATAAATAAGAGGCCCAGGTCTCAGGGCCCGAATTCCTGAAGCACGTTTCAGTGTCCCCTGGACTTCCACCTTCCATCTGAAGCAGGTTCCTGTTGGGTGAATTCTGACAATGAGGAAAGGCAGACAGTGACCGCTCTTGGATGTTAGAACCACCCCCCCGGCCCCAGTCCCCAGCCCTCTCTTACGGATCCTCAGACCCTGCTTCTGACCCTCACACCGAGACCCGCTTCACGGCCTGCTCGGCCTGAGGGATGTGTCAACGGACGTGCCTCCTGCGCCCAGGGACGACCTTCCTCCAGCACCACCTCCTGCGTAGCCTGCCTCGGGCAGAGCCAGCAGCCCGCACAGCGCGCCAACCCGCCTGGACCGGGCGGACACTCCTCAGCTGTTCTCATGCACTTGCTGTTTGTTTTCAGAGTTTCTGCATGTCTCTGCGTCAGCTCAGGCGCTAGTAGCGGGTCTCTAAATAATACGCTAGTCTACTTGAGCTGCTACAGGAAGGAGAAAGCAACAAGAAGAACGTTCCCAGTGGCAGTCCCAAAATACTGTTCCACTGACCTACCTCTCCTGCTCCAATTTGCCACCCCAAAGAGAGCTCGTAGAGGGAGAGCAGCACCCGCATCACTTTATGTCAGACAGCAAACAAGCCATTTTTTCTTAAATTGACTCTATTATCAATTAATTAATTAAGCACGCCACAAATATTTTAATTCAGTGCCTGCTCTGTTGCCAGGCATTATTCTATGCATTTTTTCCCAGAAGCCACGAAGGGAAAGGAAAAATTCCCTCACAGGGTAAACGCTTCTAACTGCAAGTCATTCCTGGGAATGTGTGCGCTCCTTGGGGAAGCACATTAATATCTTCTGTTGCATTACTATTTAAGGAATCACATCAGGAAGCATTTAGGGTCCTCAGTAGAGTGGAAGGCAGGAATCAGCCAGCAGCAGTTAAGAACTGGTGATGAACAGGGTCCATCTGATAGCCCTCCTTGTGGCTGACCCCCCAGCACCCACTTGGTCATTGCTGGTTCCATGGGACCCCAGGTTCTTCTGGAATCAGCCTTGGGGCGGGAGGGGGGAGTCTGAGGAATGTCTGTCCCATTGCTCACATCTGGGGGTGGTTCCATGCCAGGGCTTCTCCCAAGGGTGTTCCCGATGATCCCAGGGACACGGGCTCCATATGCTGCTGGGCAGCCACGTACCAGCCCCCTGACACGTTCCCCTGCTGAAGATGAGGGTTAAAATGCCCATCTGGGGATTGTTGTGAGTCCCAAACTGGATAATAGCTAGGACAGTGCTTTTGTGAACCAGAGAGCACCACCCAATGTCACTATAGCAAGTCTGGGGTCTGGAGCCATGGATCTTCCTTTCCCAAAGGGACTAGGGAATGGGACAGGAGAGATGACCGGGAATTCTGGAAATGACCCCGGGAAGGTAGCACAGTTCAGGAAAGGTTGTGGATGGTGGGGAAGTAGCCCAGCCTGAGCCAAGAGATCCCGAGGATGCCTGGCTGCAGAGGTGGGGTAGGGCCCAGCTTTGGGATCCTAGGTGATGGAATCATGTTTGGCAAGTGAAGAATATCCCTTTCTTCACCCATGGTTGGACCTCCCGAGCTAGAAGAAACCACGCATCGCACGTCCTCAGCCCCCACCCCACTCCCGCCAACTGTCTGTGACCCAGCCAGCTCAGTGCATTCCCCGGATCCACGGTTGGGTCTCCTACATCCTGGGGCACTGAGCCCGGGCAACGTGAGGACCGCGTTGGTATCTCAACTCTCCCCGGCTTTTCCTCAAGAGTCCTGGGTGCAAATGCTCAACTGAACTGAACTGCTTTCCTTGTGTACACCAGGGTTTTCCTCCTGACTTTGCACACCGATTTCAGCGAGGGCCCTCCGGGGTTCCACTCCAAGAGTGAGCACCGTGAGCAATAATTGTGATGTTGGCGAAGTTACCACCATTACTAGGAGCCAGGCGAGCAGTTTTATATGAGAACCAAACAACCTAACAACTAACCCTGCAAGGTGGGTATTTTTCTCCAATCATGGGTGGGGAAGCTGAAACACAGCGAGGTTAGAAATGTGCCCAAGGCCACCCAGCAGACACCCAGGCAGGGTGAGGACCCGCGGCTGGTCTGGGAGTGCCTCTCCTTGACAGATATCCAACCAACAGTACATGAGGCCAAGCAGCTCCGTGTCCACTGATGCTGAGCACAGGGCTGGGAACCGTGTCCCTCAGCAACTGGAGGCACTTGGATCCACGAGGCAGGGGAGACCGCTAGCCGAGGGGGAGCCATCTGAACTCCTCGTCCACCAGTGTGGACCAGAGGAACCGCCAAGAGCCCAACAGACTCTCACATCTCGTGAAACTGCAGGTGTGGACAGCTGAGCACAGCTCCCCCCTCACTGCCAAGGACCAAGCACTCTTTGTGCTAAGCTGAGAGCTGAGGTTTATTCCCACGCCCGCTGACCACAGGGGAGCAGAGAATCGTGAGGCCCAATCCCACAGGATTTACGGTCTTTCTGCTCCATCCTCACAGCACAGAGACTGTCCTGCTCCTCACTCACATTAGCCGGCTGCTATTCACCCTGACACAGTGCTCCACGGAGGACCGCCCCGCCTCCGAGGGCACCCCCTTCAGGGGCACATGGGGGATCGCCCCGCCTCTGAGGGCACCCCCTTCGGGGGTACACCTTGCCAGAAGGAGTCGAGGAAAGAATCAGAGCACCGAAACAATGCAGTTCGGTGTTCTCTGGAGCCTTTTATTCCAAGTGATGAATCGGCCCCACAACAGTTTGTTAAAATGACACCAGGGCATTCCACACATTTGTCTTCAGGGCACTGCAGACACTCCGCAGCCTGAGACTGTCACGGGCTTCCAAGTTTGGTGCCGGCAGTGACTAGTAACACTTCCAGTTACATTGTGGTGTGGACAAGGTCAGGAGGTTTATTGTCACAAGAGAAGGGGTGAGCACACACCGAAGGCTATCTCTTATTTGTTCTTAGTCCAAGCATAGCACGTCGGAGCTGGAAGGGCCCCTGTAGACATCTGGTCCCATCTCTTCATTTTACAGAGAAAGAAGAGACCCAGGGAGGTTTGGTTATTTGCCCAAGGTCACATGTCAGTTAATGTGAACGTTTGAACAAAACTCCAAGCCTCCTAATTGTTATTCCTGTGTCCTTATGGCTTACAGCGCTATCTGTCTGCTATAGCCCTGTGAGAGACACTGCCCTCATTTTACAAATGGAGAAATGAATCTGCAAACACAGTAAAAATAAATGCATAGAGTGCTTCAAAGCCTGACATTACCAGGAACTCCAAAATAAAGAGTGTGTCTACTGATACAAACTGAAGAAGTACGAGTCAAGCTGTGAGAATGGCCACCCACAGGCACAATTTCAACAGGGTCCCGATTAACGAGCATAACCACCTACGACACCTCAACAAACTGGGAATAATGAATCAACTAAACAGGGAGGCCACCACGCCTGCATAAGCAAACCGGAATCCAAGCCTGTCAATGCCTCAAGGGTGCGAGATCGAAACCAAAGGACAACCAATCACAGACAGCCAACTGGACTTTACGCTACAGACACTCAAAACCTGCCACACTTTCTCCACAAAAATCTCCCCTGGCTCCCACCTCTGCAAAGCTCCTTCCTGACCAATCCCAGTGTGGCACTGCAGGACTGGACCCAATTTTTGCTCAAATAAACTTAAAATGTTTGATATGACTTAATTTATATTCTAATAGCAATTCCCTGATTTCATGGAAATTCACCAGTGTTGTGCACCATTTGGTTCTAGCTACCTGTTAAATGGGAATATAATGGCAGAAATAAAAAGACATAACGAATATTCTCTGCATCAGCCAGCCCGTACTTCTAATAGAGATGACAAAGCAGAAATCAAAAACTGATTTGCTGTAGTTAATGCTCAGATAGTTGAGTAAGTAGAGGGATAGGAGGCCAGATAGGAGGAGGAGGAATGGTGATCATCTGGAGGCCTTTGGTAGATCCTATCACCTTTTCCAGGACTCAGTTCCTCCCTCTATAAAATCAAAGAATTTAATTCTTGATAATGCGACTCCTGGGTCTTGGATTCTCAGGGAAGGACTTTGTCGATGAGGTGGGGCTTAGGGGTTAAATGGAGAAAGGAACATAACAACTATTGTGAAACCCCAGGCTTTGAATCCGTTTTTGCCAAAGCCAGGCATATCTTTCCTGCTGAACAATATGAGAAAATCTCTAAATGTCTTTATTAATTTTGCTGAAAAAAACCTTTCTCTCAATCTTTAATCTTTCATTAGGAGTGTCAGTCAGTTGATTGGGATGCCCGAGCAGAGCCAGCAGGCAGAGATGATGGGCATCAGAAGGACAATATGTGTTAGGTAATCATTTCAATTGCTAGACTCAGTTCTTTGCTCTCCAGCTTCATTTTCTGTTGTAATTTATCAGTTAAGCCAAAATTGGCTCAGCTCTTGGAAAAACAACCTCATCTCTGTGTAAGAGACACTGCCAAGAGGTGAATATTTTAAAGAGAAAAATCATAAAGCATCAAGGATGGAGAGGGTATTTTAGGGAAGGTGACTCCTCTTTTCTCAGGATTATACTTCACAGAGAATCATTACCATTCCCCTTGCCAAAGGCTTAAAAACTCATCTCTGCTTTCACTTTAACAGCAATTATTAATCTACAGCACTCACATTTCCTTCCTTAAACCACCAATATTTTAGCCTGCACATCCCCTAAATCAGTTATGGATACACTGGAGCAATGTCAGAAATGCATACACAATACCCACTGTTAAACAGCTACAAAGGAGTTAAACACAGTTACGCAGAGCTTTGCATTAGCACAATGTTGCTGGTAAGCTAGGCAACCCTGCTTATGCTTGCCCCTTTGCAATCCCCTCAACACAAGTCCATCAATTAATAAAAAGACACCTATCAAGTCCTTATTCTTTCCTCAGCCTTATTTCGGGTGTTTAGAATACATTAGAAAAAGTATGCAAGGAGTTTATCATTTCAGTAAGGAGCCACAATTGTCAAATCAAAAGAATTTGAAGAGCAGTGTCCTAAATAAGCATTTTGAGGAAGAAGAGATTAGAATTTGCAGAGGTAGTTGAGAAGACTTAGAGGGAGGAAGAACAAATGAGCCAAGCCGATCTCGGGAAGAGGTGTAAAATGTGGGCTGTGCAAGAGTGGGGATGAGTCAGGCAGTGGAAGTAGTGCAGGTAAAGGCAAAGGTAGGAGCCGGTAGCATGTAAGAGAGGGGGCTGCAAGGGGTCTCCCTAGTTTGAAGCAAAGTTCATGACACAGGGTCAGAGTACACTTCGTTTAGAGACAATTTAAAATACTTGTGAGACCCTGTGTTTGCCCTGCTCAAAAGGATAGAAATGATGTAAGACACGACACCAGGTCTCAGCAAATCAAGACGAATATGGTTGTAACATACACCACATCTCTACCCACTCTGCCCGTGGACACTTGGGTTGCTTCCAGGTCTTGGCTGTTTGTTGTGAATAAGGCTGCAGTGAACATGGGGGTGCAGATACCTCTTTCACACCTCCTTTACATCTCCTTTGGATATATACCCAGAAGGGGGATTGCTGTATCATATGGTAGTTTTACTCACCTCTTTCCTGAAGTCTGGCAACCTATCATTATTATCTGTTGACCTTTTCTTCCATGAGCTCTTATATGCTGTATTTGTGCTCTTGTTTTATTGAGGTAAACTGTGGTATTGGTTTTAAAAATTCATACCATGCTTGCTCATGATTGTTGCTTACCTCTAGGCAATATTTTTCTTTTTTTTAAATTTTATTTTATTATTTATGTTAGTCACCATACAATACATCATTAGTTTTGGATGTAGTAATCTATGATCCATTGTTTTCGTATAACACCCAGTGCTCCACGCAGAACGTGCCCTCCTTAATACCCATCACCAGGCTAACCCATCCCCCCTCCCCCCTCCCCTCTAGAACCCTCAGTTTGTTTCTCAGAGTCCATAGTCTCTCGTGGTTCGTCTCTCCCTCCGATTCCCGCCCCCCCTTCATTTTTCCCTTCCTTCTCCTAATGTCCTCCCTGCTATTCCTTATGTTCCACAAATAAGTGAAACCATATGATAATTGACTTTCTCTGCTTGACTTATTTCACTTAGCATAATCTCCTCCAGTCCCATCCATGTGGATGTACAAGTTGGGTATTCATTCTTTCTGGTGGCTGAGTAATCTTCCATTGTATATATGGACCACATCTTCTTTATCCATTCATCTGGTGAAGGGCATCTCGGCTCTTTCCACAGTTTGGCTATTGTGGACATTGCTGCTATGAACATTGGGGTGCATGTGCCCCTTCTTTTCACTACATCTGTGTCTTTGGGGTAAATACCCAGCAGTGCAATTGCTGGGTCATAGGGTAGCTCTATATTTAATTTTTGGAGGCACCTCCACAGTTTTCCAAAGTGGCTGTACCAACTTGCATTCCCACCAACAGTGTAAGAGGGTTCCCCTTTCTCCACAACCTCGCCAACATTTGTTCTTTCTTGCCTTGTCAATTTTTGCCATTCTAACTGGTGTAAGGTGGTATCTCAATGTGGTTTTGATTTGAATTTCCCTGATGGCTAATAATGATGAACATTTTTTCATGTCTGTTAGCCATTTGTATGTCATCTTCAGAGAAGTGTCTGTTCATGTCTTCTGCCCATTTTTTGACTTGATTATTTGTTTTTTGGGTGTTGAGTTTGAGAAGTTCTTTATAGATCTTGGATACCAGCCCTTTATCTGTAGTGTCATTTGCAAATATCTTCTCAAAATATTTGAGAAGATAATATTCGCAAAATATTCTGTGGGTTGCCTCTTTATTTTGTTGACTGTTTCCTTTGCTGTGCAGAAGCTTCTTATCTTGATGAAGTCCCAAAAGTTTATTTTTGTTTTTGTTTCACTAGCCTTTGGAGATGTATCTTGAAAGAAGTTGCTGTGGCCTATGTCAAAGAGGTTACTGCCTATGTTCTCCTCTAGGATTTTGATGGATTCCTGTCTCACATTGAGGTCTTTCATCCATTTTGAGTTTATCTTTGTGTGTGGTGTTACAGAATGGTCGAGTTTCATTCTGCATGTGGCTGTCCAATTTTCCCAGCACCATTTATTGAAGAGACTGTCTTTTTGCCATTGCATATTTTTTCCTGCTTTGTCAAAGATTATTTGACCATAGAGTTGAGGATCCATCTCTGGCTCTCTATTCTGTTCATTGGTCTATATGTCTGTTTTTGTGCCAGTACCAGGCTGTCTTGGTGATCACTGCTTTGTAATATAGCTTGAAATTGGGCAACGTGATGCCCCCAGCTTTGTTTTTCTTTTTCAACATTTCCTTGTCGATTCAGGGTCTTTTCTGATTCCATACAAATTTTAGGATTGTTTGTTCCAGCACTTTGAAAAATGTCATTGGAATTTTGATCGGGATGGCATTAAAGGTATAGATTGCTCTGGGTAGCATAGACATTTTAACAATGTTTACTCTTCCGATCCATGAGCATGGAATGTTTTTCCATCTTTTTGTGTCTTCTTCAATTTCTCTCATGAGTGTTCTGTAGTTCCTAGAGTATAGATTCTTTACCTCTTTGGTTAGGTTTATTCTGAGGTATCTTATGGGTTTTGGTGCTATTATAAATGGAATCATTTCTCTAATTTCTCTTTCTATAGTTGCATTGTTAGTGTATAAGAAATCAGTTGCTTCCTTAGGCAATATTTTTCAAATAGGAGATTTCACTCACCATCTGTTCATCCTGTTAATTTAATAGATATCTCTTTCTTATTTCAAAACAGACTTTTAAAATTATAATTTATCATTGAATAAGGAGATTTCTTCCCATGAGCCATTTGATGAAGTTACACATAATGGAAAATCCTAGGTCATGTTCTAAGCCAATGGGAATTCTCCTTATGTCCAGAGTTATCTGTATGAATAAATTCACTTAGACTTACTTTGCTCCAGCCAATCAAAGCAGCAGTACAGGGCTGCTCCTAATGTAATGTTTCCCTCTGCCCTGCCTCACCAACACACTGGGATAAATGTATATATAGTATATAATATATATATATATATATGTAACTTACTGCATCCTTGTTCAGTGGAACACTGCCTTCTCTGATTCTTGAGACTGGATGCCACACAGCACCTAGGGAATGCCTACTGCCAGCACAATCATCTTCCCTCATTCCAAACAAACAGTTATTGGTTTTCCCCATGTGCTATGTCACCTGTTCTGGAAAGGATGGCTCTGTGTGCCCTGAGATCTGAAGCTGGGGCGGGGGGGGGGGCTCCTTAAAGGTCTCTCTGGGCCTCTCCTTGACCTTCTCTCTCCTTGGCAGCCTTCCCTCATATATTGTATCTCAGGCTTGCAGATGTCTCCTGATTTTGTTGTAAAGATGACATTTGCATTTTTATTTTTCAATTTTCTTGCTGCTTTTGGGTGACTTTCGGGATGATAGGATGGAAAATGCCATCTTTACATAGCTAATTCTAAATAAGAATCTCTCAATAAATTCTGAGTGGAATTTTAAATATGGAGAGGGAAATGGGTAACAGTAAGACTCCCCAAGGTCTGAAGCCATAGATGCCTTCAGTAATCCACATGACAGAAGCTGGACCAGTGCAGGAGACCAGATGCCTGGCAGTGAGCTAAGGTAAAGGCTTCTCTGACTAGGACCAATGCTTAGGGCCCAGCACTCTGCAGAGGTCAAGTGCAATCCCTCAAGGGTCTGCAATTGTACTGTGATGATCTCACCCAAAGAAACTAAAAACTTGTCCTCATAAGGGAAGGGGCTAGATATCAGAGATAGCTTGAAGGCGTCTTCCAGCTGGTGGCGGTCTGTGATGTGCATCCTCAGCACCCAGATGCCCGGGTCATGACAACAGCAGGGTCTGCACCTTAAACTCTTCTTGTCTTTTTTTTTTTTAACCTTTTAGTGAAGCCCCTTTTATAAATTTCAGCCTTTCTCAGCTTTCTCAGAGTAAAATAAAAAATATTTTCTGCTTCATCTTGCCCATGAAGAGCACAGAATGACTGAATTCAGAAATAAACATACTTCAAAGTTGTGTGTGTGTGTGTGTCTGTGCATGTCTGTGTATCTATGTGCCTGTGTGTGCACATGTGCACGTGAGGCAGAGGTGAAGGAGACAAGCTTGACTCTGTTTACATGGCTATCTTCTATGAGCAGACTCTTCAGTTCCCAGGTCCCACTTTGCTCAGCAAGACAAGTGTGGTTAGAATGCCAGTCAGTGAAGGAGACGTGAATTTAAATAAACAAGTCTGGGGGAACAGGCCCATGAGACAGTGAAGTGGAGCATTTCGGCACAAGAAAGTGAAGAGTCCAGAACACCAAGTTAAAGAGAAAACACCGGAAATGGCCACATCTTATACATGTTCAGGGGTTCACCCCGTTGTTCCTACTGCCTACCTCATTCCCCCCACGTGGTACCAGCATTCTCCACTCGGAGATAAGCAAACAGGCCCAGAATCCACACAGTCACACAGCTGTGCCTCCTGGGGCCAAGAAGGGAGCCCCGTGCCCTCGTGTGCGCCATGCTCCACCACGCCCCACGATCCTGATGATCATTACTAGTGGGACATGCATAACCCCATTTTCTGTTGTTTCCGGGTACCAGATTGCTCAATAAAAAACTTTCTTTTGTAAGAAAATATCCTGCTCTGAGACAGATACTGTCCAAAGCAATAATCATGCCCTCCAGCTCTACCTTCAGGCCGAACCACGGCCAGACCTTCAACGCTGCAGGGAAGACTCCCCAAGTAAGTGGGCAATGTGAGCCAAACATTGGCGCCTTGTAAGAGCCAAACATTCTCCGGCAGTGCACAACTCTGGTGAGCACCACCACCAATCAGGACAAGAAGCGTGAGTGGCTGCTGGGGAGAGCACGCAGGTCAGCGTTACCCCCCGTAGCCGACCACCCCTCACGAGGCATGGCTCTCTGGGCACGGCGACCTTCCTGTGAAGAAGTGCTGGGACCCTCCCCCAGATTCTTTCAGCTGATGATACTCTGGGCTTCCTTTCTAATTTTTCATAGAAAGCATTCTCTGAAGACAGTGTGTTACACGGCAGCGCTACAAACCGGACAAGAGAGAGGATAATAAGCATACGTATTATCTACACACTGTCATCATCGGGGACAGAGACACAAGCTGGCCCACACCGCCACTTCCGGAAAACCACACATGAAGCACTTTCAGTGGGAATTACGGCCACTTTGGTTTGGGTTTTGAAGTAGTGTTTTGTCTGCTTGTTGTTTGCTTGCTTACCGTGGGACAGTGACTTCGGCAAGCCATCCATGAGGGCAAATATCCCATATTCTTCAGAAATTCTGGGTCCAGAGTAGAGAAGCCTGAGTCTGAGGCCCAGACGGCTGCGGAGCAGTGGGGTGACTGCTCACTTCTCAGGGCTCCACGTCCTCATCTAAAGGATGGGGGTCGCATTCACTCACCACACACTCCACGGATGCAAGTCAAGGGTGTCTGAGGCACCGGGCAGAACCCAGGGAGGAGGTGCAGTGTGGTGTGTGAGACAGACCGGGGGGGCCCCACTCTGGGGCACTCATGTGTGCATGACAGGAAACAGGCGTCTCACACCTGCAGGGCCATTTTGTGTCATACCCCAAATTCAACGATCCCTCTGTGGGGAACATTCCCCATGGGAAGTCTAGGCCTCCGAGCACCGACTGGATGGGATGTGAGTTGTCTTTGGGGCAGGACCAGCTTTCCTCAGAAAGTGACCAAAACTCTGAGGAGACACTGCTTTTCTCATTTCTTCCTGGAACGAAACTATGAGAAATACTCTTCTCACTGATCATCAATACAGAGAGGACTGCTTTTCCCCTAAAACACACAATGAAATTACTGTGGACTTTGAGGGACCAGAGAGCCCTTCCCCACTCTGATCTTACAACGGCACTGGCATTCCTGTTGCACGGCTGAGTTTTCGACATAAATTATGTGAGGCCACATGTATTTCATCTGGGTTGATTCAAGAAATTACAAGTGTCCTAATACTCAGTGACAGAAGTTGACATATCAAAGGATTCATAGGAACACCAACAAAAAATAAATCACCATTTCACTGCCCCTCCCCAAAACTAAATTCCTCATTTTACAAAGACCATATAATCCTTTCGTTTTCAAACAAATACCACTGCATCATTGTTATTCTAGCATAAGCTAGCATAAATCTTACAACAAGGAGCATGTCCAACGAGCTCTTTAATAGCCCTGCTTGCGGGGCTCCTGCCTGACACGGGGCCGCGGCGGAATCGGAGGGGATTACGCGCGTCAGCCCCATCAATTGGTGGCAAAGGCCACACAAAGGATCCACCTGAGAACTCCCCACAGGAAACTGTGCTCTGTGTTTTCCTGCCTCGTAAAAGGAGGGGGGGAACAGCTATTAAATTAATTGGCACTAAAAGCATGTAATAGTTATCTAATCTATTAATTTTTAGTTGAATATTAACTCCAGTGTCTGCCATGACATGCATTTGACCTGCACAAGGAGCCAGGTCACCACCTCCGTCTTTGAAACGAGACGAGGGGTTGGGGAAGCGAGGGGGAGGGCATTCTTTCGCTCTGACCTTGTATTCGAAGATTGTGTTTGCTTTTAGACAAGTATTGACTTTATGTGGGGCCAACCTCGTTGAGCCTGATGTAGCATGTTCCTCCGTAAATTTTAAAGGACCGCAGGTTCAAGAGGTAGCTTTTAACTCTCAGACATTTGAAAAAGTTAAGGTGATACCATCGTTCTTCAAAGGAGGAGAGAGCATTAGTTCCTAAGGAGTGAGTGCGGGAAGGGTTGTCCAGGGCCTCTCAATAGGACGGATGACGACGCAGAGCCCCCAGGTCTGTTCTCCCTGTGTTCCCCCCATTTTCTATCCCACATTCCAGGAGCGAGCACGAACTCTGGAAGAAAAATCGTAGCAATAACAACCTTGCGATTTGCTTGAGCTTTTGAAAGATGTGTCTAAACCCAGAGTGATTCCTTAACCCATCAACTTCCTTCAGAAGAAAAACGATGAAAAACTATACAATTCCCTGGAAACTGTTTGATGATCTGAACCAGGTAAGGACTTCCTGCCCAGTGGCCGGAGGCGCTGGATGGGCACAGAGGGCCTCTGGCTGAGGCCGCCCAAGGAGGGGTTCCCAGGCTCCCCATCAAAGTCTGTCACCCCCTGTGCCAGCATTTTCTCACAGCCTGCGTCCTGGAGCTCAGAACTTCAAACCTGGGGTTCACGGCACAACAACGAGAGTTGGGTATTTTTACGAGCAACGAGTGTCTCATTACGGTGTTCCTCTAACAGAGAGCTGCACACCCAGGTTGTAAGGCTTATTCAGTGCAGAAGAGCCCAACCAGTCAGCAGGGAAAACAGATGCACTTCTTATTCTTTAGAATGAGGCATCGGTTGACCATCTGAACCACGAAACAGAAGCTTGTAGAATCACCAGTCTACTCTCCACATGTCCCTGGACGACATGATGCCTGTGGGGAAACAAGTCTAGCACGTGGATATTCCCAGAGAGACTGCCACTGCTTATGAATCAGAGACCACCTGTTGAAAGGCCATCATTTGTCCTGATATCAGAAGTGTTTGTGATCCACCTCCTAGCCGTCGGAGGGAGTCTCTGACCGACCACTGCCCCTCCATGATGACAGGGTAGAGGAACCCAGGGCAGAAACGCCCCGGGTCCCACGGGAATGACTTGCAGGTTCCCCTATCCAGAACAACAGGGAGAAGCCCCAAGCCATCCCTGTGCCCCTAGCATACCGTAGTGTGAGCTTGGAGCCCCACGGGGCTCAACGGGCAGGTGCAGTTGAAACAGATACTGTTAGTTTAAAAATGATTTTGCTGCCTGTCATCAGGTTCCAACAACCACGTGGGGCATCGTGTGTGCTGTGAGTATATGTCAGTACTAAACATCAGATAAAACTGTAGAACGGCTCCATCGGGCCCAGCGAGGGCTGCCAAGCTCGCCCCAGAAATACACTCTGAGCCAGTGCTCAGATCACCACCTGGGACGTCCGTGGCCGGAGGCATGACTCTGCGGGCACATCTTGCTTTAGATGCCCGCTGACACCTGCCATGTGGGAAAGAACCCGCTGTGAAAGTCAGAACGCTCCAGACACCCCTGCCACATCCCCTGCTCCTTCAGCAGCCCCCCAGGCCCCACTCCCGAAGAGCGTTGCGGGAGAGGGACGCTGCAGCAGTGATGTGACCCGAGCACACTCCCCCCGCGCAGCACCTCCCGCCTGAGCGCACCACCCAGTCGTCCCTCTGTTTATGTTTTGTCTGGCGTCCAGCTTTAGATTGTGTGAAAATGCCTGGCACTCCAATAGCAGAAGCATGAAATGCTGCATAAGATCAGGGGCGCTAAACGAGGTGGCCACGCGACAGCAGGTGCTCAGAAGTCCGGGCGAGCGCGGCAGCCCACCGTGGGTCACCTTCTCGTCCTCGTAGGTGACCTCACCGCGTCGTGTGCTATTTTCCCGTGATTCACTTGTGACCTCCGTTGTGTATAAAACGCCAGGCGTTATGCTAACATGTTACATAGGGACTATCTCACTTATGAAAGATAAGGTCATCATCCCCACTTTTGAGCTAAGGACAAACGGACATGCAGGGAGGGCCAACAGCACACCCAGACTGGAGAGCGAGTGGGAAGGGCTGGGTCTCTGACCTCGGAGCCCGACCCCCGACCAGCCGGGGGGCTGCCGGCGGCAGCCCCCAGGGTTTGGTAGCTGGCTCCCGTCCATCAAGCCGCAGTCCAGGCTCATGCAGTGAGGCTCTGCTCTGTGGGTGCACAAGGACCCCGGGTCCAGCTGCAGATGTTGGAACGAGTCACTGTCTGTGCACAGCTCATTCCAAGGCCCTGGCTGTGTGCTACCCTTCCCCTCCTAAGAGGACGGGCCCTGCATCTCTGCTGCCTCAGGCCCAGGGCTCCAGTTCACAGGGTCCGAGTGGGGCTCCGGGGATCTTCGGGGATTTCTCGGGTCACCCTACTGACAGCGCAGCCGGCTGTCCCCACAGCGCACTGTCCCTTCACCCACGCCATGCTCGGAGGGGCAGGTGCTCCCTCCTCCTGCTGTGCCTGAAGCCACCTGTGCTCTTGCCCATGCTCTGACCCTGTCAGTCTGGGGGAGAGTGGGACCCTTCCCTCGTGTGTCCTCTGTGGTTACATAAAGACAATTTCTATCTCTGTCTGACCAGGATCACGTACTGTGAATTATTTTTTCTGGAAGTTAGGATGCATACCCAGTTCTCACTATCTCTGCAAATGCCAAGCTTCCTGAAAGGGTGCCACGCAGAGAGCCCGTCCCACCATGGTTGACTCCATGATTCCGGCCTCCCCCGCCCCGGGATCTAACCCTTGCAGCTGGCCGGACCCAAGCCTCCCTGCAAGGGGTGGGCCTGTTTTTCCATCAGATGCACTAGAAAGGGAAAAGATCTAGAAGAAAACCAATGTCTCAGCTCGAATGCACCACAGCGTCACGGTGGAGGTTGATTTTACTGACGTAGAACTGTGCTCAATGTCCGTGTCGCGCCTGCAGGCGGTACCTGCATGCCTCCCGACGCTCTCTGCCTGTGCGAGCGAGGGGCTCTCGGGGGCTCTGAGCACCGGCCTCCTGAGGCCTATGCTGCCCTGGGGAGTGGGGAGGGATGCGTACGGCCGAGTACAGCTCATTCATGGGGCCCAGCGCCGGGAACAGCTGCCTTCCATCATTTCCCTCCAATTAATTTGGGCAAACGTGTCTCCTCCTCAGCAGACGGGCCCCACAGACAGCAGCTGTTGATTATAATGACATCCAGCAATATTTATCAGGTGCCAAAATTTAATTGGCTTTTGCAAAATCAAAATGGTTTTGAAACTCACAGTGAAGTGTCCGTCTGAGGTAGAAGGTGTATGCGATCTTACATGATTCTTGCTTTATTTTGGCCAAATGAAGAGGTAACTCTGAGGCGGGCTGGGTTTCTCTTGAATTCTTGTCTAACAGACAAGGTGCTTCACAGACAAGAGCCGCGACTGCCGGAAGAGGTGGAGAGTTCCGAGTATGTTTGGAATTCAGAAGGACTGTAGTCCTTACGGTGTGTGTCTCATTCCCAGCCCGAGGTCCTTTGCGATGGAATGAAGGGCTGAAATGGGGCACAAATCAGTTTCCTTTCCTTTCGTGGGGGAGGAAGCAGGAAGGTGTCTATAGGGGCGCTCTGAGGAAATGATCTGCTTTAGCGGGTTATTCATTACTCCGCACCAACACCGTGCATGCATTACCGTAGAAGACGACTGTCTTCTCTGCAAAAGAGAACCAAATCCTGTCAGGGCCACAGACCGTGTTTGCATCCATCCTGCTCACCACAAAGGCGACCCTGACTCCCTGGGGCCTGGGCTCAGTGGTCAGGGACAATGAGCGAGAGGTGAGTGTGCAACCTGAGGACGAAGGGTGGGAGCCACAGAGACGCTGAGAGCTGTCGCAGAAGTTCTGCCAAAACGCCGCCTCTAGGAAAGCTGCCATCCAACAGCACTTACACACGGGGCCCGGTGTGCCGAGAGTGGGTGTGCCCCGCCGTCAGACACAGGGGCGAGCCTGGCCTGTGACCCACAAGTGCATCACGAATGCCACCAGCACCCTTATGACCGGTGTGTCCAGTCTGTGCGCCATGCGGGCAGCAGCTCCCCTCCTCTCCTCAGAAGGTGAAGCACTGGGCCCCGCCCGCCCCCTGCCTCATGCAGCCGGGCCGCCACGTCTTCACCTCTGCCTGTTACTACCATCGGGGGCCAGCAGGGCGCTCGGCAGGGTATGTGGTCCTGCCAGGCAGGGCGAGAAGGACCCAGGTGTGTTTGCCCCCCTACTCACCACCCCCCGACAGCCACAGAAAAACACGCTTAAAAAGAATAATGATGAATTGGTGCTTTTAGAAATAAGTACAACACAATAAAATAAAATTTCTAAATGAGCCAGGAGTGACCGGGACTCATCCAACACACTCTCAGGTCCTGTGTGTGTCCGAGCCGGGCCCACAAGTCTGGGTGCAAGTGTCTAGTGTCAAACAAACAGGCAAACCTCAGCTCTTCTAGGCTCCGAGGCAGGCCCCCCTCAAGACAACGGGTGCAAACAACATAGCACTAGCCTCACGGTGCTCACGGCCATGAGGTTATCAGGTCCCCTTCTCTCGTGGCCTCAGTCGCTAACATGCAATTCAGAAAGGAGCAGTTTGTAGTCCTCCAACAAGCAGGGATGAGCCAGTGCCGGGCTAGCAGTGGATGTGCAGTGGAGGACAGAGTGGTCTCAAGACGCTCACGGTCCGGCAGGGGAGACAGGCAGCAAGCATGCAAGTCCATATATACGTGCAGAATATAATCAGTGTGTGCAAGGATGTGAACACGTGTGTTGAGAGAGGGCAGCAGGGAACTCGGGTGGAGGGGCAATGTTATAAGCTCATCCTGAAGGACGAGAAGGAGCCATTCGTGCAGGGAGGGAGTGAAGCTCTCCTGAAGAAATGGGAGAGTGGGTGTGAGCGCTCCACGGGGAAGAGCAGCCCCCACGGGGCCCAGCAGAGAATCCAGTGGTCTGCGAACGAACGTATGGAAAAAAACACATCTTTATTTTTACCAACCTCTTACTGAACTCCAGTGTTCCTCCAACGATGAACATAGTCAACCAAACATGTCATACCTGGGATCACAGAAAAGTTCACGTCCAGTGACCTGGCTTAAGATCTCCCAAGACAGGGCTCAGGCTCAGCGCTTCCCCTGAGCCAGGTGGTGCAAGGCCACCAGGTCCAACACCTGAGCAATGCTGCTCTGAAAGCACAAAAGTCACTATGCCACGTATTTGTTCCACATCCTACAACACACGCTTCCTCTGGAACAGCTAGAACAACATGCTTCATCCATTGTGAAATCTTACTCTGAGAAGGGGCCCAGAGGCTTCACCCAAGGTTTGTGGGCAATTGATTTAAAAAATGACAATAAAGTTAAGAAAACTCCAGATGAACTACATCTCTTTCAGAGGTTTCTCCATCCATGTCATTTCATGCAAATGACCTTTTGATAATATCATAACTGAATAGCCGTGGAGTCCAAAGTAACTCACCACAAGAAATAGGAAAAAGAAGAAAAACCACCTCTAATGAATTTAAAAATGGTGAAATTCAATATCTACTTACGATCTATTACTTCTAGAAAACTATGGCTAGAAGAAGATGCTCTCAACCAGATAAAGGACATGTTCAAGAAATCAACATCAAACATCGTCCTTTGTGAAAGGTAAGATTTTCTCTGTGAGGCAGGGAACGGTGCCCATCCTCACCACTCCTTTCCAGCATGGCACTGGAGGTCCACGTGCTTCAGTAAGACAAGAGAGAAACCAGACGCAGAAGGACTGCTAGAGAAAAACTAAGACTGTCCGTAGTCATAGCTGATGTAACTTTGTAAGTCTAAACTCCAAGAGAATCTACAGATAAATTATTAGAACTGGTAAGTGTATGTAGGAGGGTCACTGGATTATGGTCAACACATACAAATCAACTGGCTATCTTTGTACTGACTGAAAACAGACATAATGTTTAGAAAATAAAAAAGATAATGTAGCAGATGATGGCAGTGCCCCGAGCTGCTTCCCGATGGCCAGCCTGACTTCAGCACAGCCGTGGTGGACAGCTCCACGCACACGGAGGGCCCCACAGCAAGCGCACACGTGGGGTCTGCTCGCCCGCTCTGGGAACTCTTGGTCTACGCACAGACACTCAGAAGTACAGGAACAGGAACAGCTCCGGAGGCAACCCTCAAGCATTGCAGGAATGGGATTGTTGGCAAATGTCCCAGACTGTCCTCTGGTGGGAAAATTCCCAGGACCCGTTCTGTTTCCCATGAGACTGAGTCCTGGTTGCCCACAGTGGTAGTAGCTCACTACCACCTGCCTTACTGGTTTTCCTCTCTTTCCGGCCCCACACTTGCTGCTCTGCTTCTTGAGGCCATATTCTAAATAAACTACCTGCTCCCATATCCTTGTCTCAGGCTCTTCTTTCGTAGAGTATAAACAGAAACCATTTATAAGAGCTTCAAATAATATGTGCAACTATGAATGAATCCTACAGAAGACATGCAAGACTTCTCTGCAGAAAACTATAAAAGAGCATCATAAATTAAAGAACTAAATAAGTTCTAGTACATAAAGCATTTGTAGGTTGGAAGGGTGCATATGGTAAAGATACTCATTCACCAAAACTGATCTATATATTAAATACAATGCTAATCAAAACCCAGAAGACTTTTTTTAGAAACGTGACAAGCTGATTCTAAAACTACATGAAAATTCAAAGAGCAAAGAATAGCCAAAATGCTCTTGAATAAGAACAAAGCAGGAGATATGTTCTACTAAATATTAAGATCTTTTTAAAGTTACAGTAAGTATTGATGAAACAAGAAGCAAACTGACAATCAGAACAGGAGGGACAGTGAGGCATAGGCCCCTAAATGTAGAGTCACTTTAATACAAATGTGGCAAGGGGAGAAGTTATTCTTTGTAATAAAAGATTCTAGGACAATTAGATACAAACACGGGGAGAAGTTATTTGTAATAGAAGATTCTAGGGCAATTAGATACAATATATTTTTTAAAGGCCTTGATTATTACTTCATTGTGCATATAAATCAATTACATGTGGACTGTAGAAAAAAACCACAAAAAGTAAAACAAGGAAGTTTGTTAAAAATAATTAAGAAAAAAATGACTACTCTTTCTACTTATGATCATATTTATTGTCTACCCTTCACTATTTAAGGAGTATTAAAGATTAACGATTGCTGAAACAGTGTTGTTTACTATACCTTTATATATATGACACTTTAGTCTCACATCATGACTTCTGCTTTTAAGGACATTTTAGTGTTGACACCATGGCTTAGTCTATCTGTCTGTGTTTTCTTGATGTACTTTTGCCTAACCCGGCTCTGATTTTGTTTAGGTACGTATTTTATGAGTGGCTTGTTTTTCTTTCTGAACCATGATGAAAGGCTTTGTTTTTCATTCAAAATCTTAATCCATTTGTATTTATTGTTATAACTGATATTTTATCTCTCTTGTTAATAGTTATAATCTCCATTTTATGATTTCTTGTTGCTTCTTTGTTTTCTATACTTTAAGAAATGTAATTTAAAAGGTCTCACTTAGGGGCGCCTGGGTGGCTCAGTTGGTTAAGCGACTGCCTTCGGCTCAGGTCATGATCCTGGGGTTCCGGGATCGAGTCCCGCATCGGGCTCCCTGCTCAGCGGGGAGTCTGCTTCTCCCTCTGACCCTCCCCCTTCTCATGTGCTCTCTCTCTCTCATTCTCCCTCTCAAATAAATAAATAAAATCTTAAAAAAAATAAAATAAAAGGTCTCACTTAACAAGAAGTTAAAATAAAGCAGAAAATATCTAGAAATGTAAAAACGTCTTGGGAAATGTGCCAGATACCTGAAGAAGATTTAAAAACCTAGTTGAGAGACAAAGAAGGCCTCACAGAAACGGAAGGTAGGGCATCACTACCACGTCTGTTAAACTAAGGGTCATAACACGTTAACTTGGGTGTGTCTTGCCATTTCAATTTCAAATAGCTTGATTGCTGTTTTTTATAATTAAATGAGTGAATCTAAAATTTATATGAAAAATAATCTGGCAAAAAGTACAAACATGACTGAAAACGTCAAGATAAAAGACGCACAGAGCTCAAAGGAGCACAGTCTGAGGTGGAAGAAGACAGGCAAGAGGGAAGGAGCCTGGGGGGAACACGCGGAACACTGGCAGGCGGCAGCGGCGTTGGGGGGGAAGGAGTCTTGGGTAACAAGCGTGCACGTGCGTGGATTTGGTGGCGAATGCGTTTTAGAGAGAGGGCATACCATCCCAGTGTTGAAGCCTGTTTCTGGTCTGTCGTGCGGGGCTCTGCAACAGCCCCCACGGGAGGGCTAGTGACACAGATGAACGCGTGGAACATTCTCAGAACAGGACCCGCTGCATCGCCGCCACTCAGATGGACCCGTCAGCGGCCACCATCATCCCCGCTGTACACGAGCCCGTGACAGGCTCTGAGAATTCCTACAGTAAAGAAGGTGAATCCCACTTCCCCCAAGCTTCCAAAGAATGATTTGAACAGAGCATGCCTTTTTTAAACCTAACATCTCTTCAAATACCTCATACCCTTGGCCCTGAGCCCTCATAGGAAAAAGAATTTAGGATGTGACAAGGATGACATTCAAAGTCAGTGGGGGAAAGAGGAACACTTTTTTAAATGATACAGAGAAAACTCAAGTATTTGGAAAGAAATAAAATGAGGACCTCATTCCAAACTTTGTATAAAAATAAACTATGAGATACTAAATAAACTGAGAGTGATACAAATGAGAATAAGTGAAAATTAATTAATAAATTGATAATAAACTATAAGACACCAAACTACATTTGTTTTTTAAAAAACCCTGTTTTAACCATGAGGTAGAAGTTGCCCATATTAGCATAGTCTCAAGGGAAAAACAACAAGGAAAACCTTGGTAGATTTATAACACGATCACTTGTAAGTTCTGCAAATTAAAACATCATAAATACAACAAAAAGGAAAACTAACAACCTTTTAAAATATTTGCAGCTATAATCAGGGGATAAATTAGGGAAACTATGGCCCAAACGGGAGATCATTTAACAAGAAGAGGTATAATATCCAAAGTAGTATTTAAACAAGTTAATTCAGAGAAAAAAATTAACAAGGTTGCATTTTCCCCCATCTCGCTGGCAAAGAGTAAAGCCCACCTTCATCAAGTGTTTGGGGAAATGGAAAGCGTCAAGTGCAGACAGTATTGGTCTAAACTTTCTGAAGGTCAATTTGGAAACTGTAGCAAAAGCTTTTAAAATATGAAGCAGGTTGGTCTGGAGGCTTCAAGCCCAGGGACTGAAGCTAAGGTGTCATGGAAGGCTACAAAGACCGTCATCAAAGCACTGATTCCTGTACCGAAAATTGGAGAAACAGTGTTCACTGAGAGGTTGGCAAAATAATTTTGGTATCCTTACAAGGGGGTCATCTCATGTGGTAGAAGGATGTTTAAATGGTTGGGAAAATGCCAAAGACACATAGAAAGGTAGGAAGGAAGGAAGGAAGGAAGGAAGGAAGGAAGGAAGGAAGGAAGGTAGGAAGGAAGGAAGGAAGGAAGGAAGGAAGGAAGGAAGGAAGGAAGGAAGGAAGGAAGGAAGGAAGAAAGCAGTTTCCCAAAGGGAAATTGTGTGGTGCAGGGTAGAGGGGAGGCAGAGAGAGACGGAGACGGGAGACGGACCGGGGCACTTGACAATGAACTGTTAGCCGTGACCGTATCTCTTGTGTGACATGTTTCTAGAGGCAGCGCGGACAGTGGTATCTCAGGCTTCTGCAGAGCCGGGCCGTGGGGTGAGGGTTTGAGGACGAGTAGCTGGAAACGGCATGGACAGAAGCGAGGCAGAGAGGAAACCGCTGGAAAGCGCTCGTGGGGCCCCAGGAGACAGAGCAGGAACACACCCCAAGGTGCCCTACCTGAGAGAGGAGAGGGCTGCGGCGTTTCCCACCCTGTCTGCCACCGAGGACTGCCGGGGGCACCGGCGTGGCCCCGACCTCCGCGTGGGGCTCCGGGGGGAGCTCGGGTAGGGGCTGCAGGTGCTAGCAGGCGAAGCCACGGGCCAGAGAAAGGATGCTCAGGGGCCGGGCAGAGTACCTGAGGCTTCTGGTCAAGATCACCAAGAAGAGGAAGAAGATGGAGATGATTCTTGAAACCATATTAAAAAAACAGAAAAATAAAATCCTATGTGGGACCCACCTAAGCAGCATACATGACAGTAAAAGGACAAGAACCGGGTCAGCCTAGTAACCCACGCCGGACTCATGACTGGGCCACGTGGGGGCGGGGTGGGGGGGAGCCAGGGTGTCCTGCCCCCCACCCAGCGGGGGTCCTGTGACAGAGCAGGCTGTGTAGACACAGGCCTCACCTGGGAGCGGCCGGCAGGTACTGTCGTTTGCACCTCAAATCCTGGAGTGGCAGAGGTGCTCAGAGGGAAGGAAGAAGCTGGAACAACACCAGCGTGGGCGCATCCCACCACCCCTCGCTTCGCCAAACTATGGGGACAGTCAACAGCGCCATCTCGGCCGGCGCGGACCTGCTCTCCCCCCAGCACGTCCCTCCACCTTCCCACCAACCCAGGGAGCGAGTCGAGTGATACTTGCAGATAAGAGTAAGCACAGAGACGTCAAGTGTTCTCCCCTAGGGAAGCCAGCTCGGCCTCCCGCTGCAGGCCAGAGGGCGTGCGCGTTCCTGCCGCTGACTGCTATTCTCCACCAACCCACAGCAGCCTCACTCTGCGCCCCACTTCCTACTTTTGACCCACTACTGCCTTGTAGGTCTTTCTTCACGAGGATCCGAAGGCTTGTGACACAGACTCGCCTGAACGGACAAGACAGACAAAATCACATACGAAATGCAAAGCGTCTGCGAGGGCAGGCACGGGCCACTCTGGGCGCCCGCATGGCCACATGCTCTCAGGACACAGGGCGCCCGAGCGACAAAGACAGCCTGTACCGTCTGGGTCTGGCTCAAACCTCGCCTCTGCCACTTAAGCCCCACGGTGAAATTATCAGTGAGCGCTAGGCGGTGTCCCGACAGGAATATAGGATGACAAGTGATCCGAGAAAAGCTGAACAGAGAAACTGGTGATGGGTATTTTGGCACCAGCGTGGACTGCATAATGCCTCTAAAACCCAATCGCAAATTTGTAAATCAAATCACAAGTATGTGAAATGAGCCCAAGTGGGAGAGATAAGTGGGGATGAAATCAAAGGAGGGGTAACATATTGCATTGTGATGCTGAATTTAAAAATGAGAGACCATCTTGGAGGGAACTAATCACTTTTTGGCAGAATAGTTTCCTTCCAATGAAAGTTCCAATGCAGACTATCAAGTGTTACTTGAAATAGTTTCTGCCTCATGTTACCTTTATTCTGATCTTTTTAAAACCTGCCATTAAGTTAAGTTCAATTCTCACTGCTTTAGCACAAGGTTGGTGCAAATAGGGTTTATGCAACCAGAGTATGTTGTCAGATACAGTGCAATCCAATGCAACCACTGGATGGGGTACAGCCAACCGTCCCTTGTCCCACCCCAAACCTGGAAGGAGGGGGAACAAAACCCACAGGCACCACCCCTCAACCACGGATTGCTTGTGGCTACATAGGCGAATGGCCATTGTGACATGGGTGTGCTCATCTAAGGAGAATTGTTTTCACAAACATCACGGACAGAAAGTTATTCGGGTGATGTCCAAAGGGGGCGGCGGCCACCTCCTCCTTCTTCACTCTCCCTGCCTGGGAGGTCTGGACCGGCCCTGGGCTTCGTGAAGCTTCGGACCATGAAAGCAGCCAGGTCCGTATGTGGTGGGTTGGACCCGAAGCACAAGGCACCTGTCCCTTCTCCCTGCCCCACCTTCTCCTGCACACGCAAGCACACGGCCTGCCCACAACCTCAGGGAAACACAGGTTCTCCTCAGACGGTGAATATTATTTTGACTTTAGCCTGGGACCTGTAAGCGAACGAAAATATTTGCAAAAACTCACACATGTGAAGCAGGAGTGGGTCTAGCCTCGCGGGCAGACTTCCAAGGCACAGCCGCCTCATCGAACGGAAGCGGCTGGTCCCTCCTCGTTGTGCTTTAGACCCTGACATCGACGCACTGGCTCTGGGGTCTAGATCTAAACTGCATCCATTCTGTGTTCCTGGGAGCAAAATCTCAGGGTAAATGGGAAACGGAAACCAAAGAGAACAAAAGCCCAAATCCGCACGACTGGAGCGGACAACTCTGCTTTACAGGAGCTAGAAAGAGTCTTGGCAGCGACTCCTTGTCCGAGACAGGGAACATTTCAGGTGACTGTGCGTGAGGGCACATCTTATCTTCGGTGCTAAGGCCGCTTTCACTGGGCTCTGCACTTTGTGATCCCTGTGGGCCCTGTAGCTGTTGTCTCATTCCATACCCCTTTATTCCTTTTGCCTACCCAGTGCAAGGGAGCGCTTCCTTTCCTGAGTATACACGGTGATCGTTTGCATAAACACTCTATTTTTTCCTGGAAGTATTGTATGTGTATGTCTTGTGCTCCAGCCGAATCATAGGATGCTGTAGGACGTGGCCTTGATTCCTGCCCTGCACCGTGGCATCTCTAACATCATGCTAGGCACACAGCGGGAGCTCAACGAGTATTTGTTGATTAATGGAACTTGAACCATGAAAGACAGCCCTCTTTGGGGAGCTCCATCCCTTAAGTGGGCCAATTAGCTTGTCTGCTCCCCATCACCACTGATGGGATATTGTGAATTACCCACGTCTACAATCAGCGGATTCAGGTACTCATCATTGTGAATAGCTTTCCACTCATTCAGGCTACCAAAAATAGCTGTACAGTAAACTCTCATTATGCAGGATGATGGTAAGATGGGGTATTCTAATTAATTAAACATTCGGGTCAGTAAAAAATATATGCAGAAGACCAGCTTTTACAAAATGAGAATATAATAAGATACACTTAGCCCTAAAATCATACCAAACATGATGTAACTGCATCATTTGAGAATGATCCAAGAGCCTCGGACCTGTGCCGTGCACGCAGGGCGTCAGTTTGGAGAGAAAACCTGTAGTCCCATAAATACAGTACGTTCAAAAGAGAGGCTTAAATCTTCCCTGACTCCTGATACATTCGTGAAACTCCATTTCAAATGTTCTAGGATTAGCACTGTTTTCATTAGCTGATACTTTAATGAGTTATATCAACTTCCGGGCTGCTTTAATTCTGGACAAAGGGTGATGAAAGAATACACTTTCCAGACTTTAAAATGAATGAGAAGAAAGTTTGAGAGAAAATTTCCAGGGAGCTAGAATGTTAGGGGTTTCCCCACTCCCACAATCCTGTCTGTCTCTCTTTACAGAAATTAATTAATTAGTATTCTCTCTTTAAAATTCTATTTTGGTCACGCATGTTATCAGCCATTTCAGCAGAAATTGAAGCAGTTAAAATTAAATTTTGGCATATTTACCCGGCTTTTATTCAACTTTAAATTTATTTATTCAAAGATTACCTAATGAACAAAAAAGAATGTATTAACTATTGTTTCTGGGTTTTTTAGCTTGGGAAATATAGGTTTCTTTATGCATCTGTGCTCAGAAGCATTTGAATAGTAAGAATATTTTTAAATGAATAAAAATGACATTAAGACATAACGTGATCCGGTAAATCTGTGGTCGTTAACCCTGGCCGTACACTACGATGACCCAGGAGTCCTTGAAAAAGCCACGCCCGGCCCTTGCCTGAGATTTTTTTTTTTTAATTTAAATGTTCTGGGGTGGGGCCTAGGCAGGTGCACTAGCACTGTTCAGGGAGACGCCGACCCAAGTTGAAACCCAGCACTGTGGCAGAGAGAAAACTGAGCTTCTTAATTGAATATGTATTAAGACAACGGTCTGTGCCGTCTGCGCAGGAGAGGAAACTACCATCTCTGTGGGCAGGGGCGGCCAGATCAGTGGAGGACTATCCGCAGCAGGCTCACCTGCCATCCGGAGCCGCCGGCGTTTCCTGTCTCAGCAGGCTTCCCTCGCCTCGGTGCGCTAGACACAGCTCCCAAACCTTAAGGAAAAACAAATCCACAGACTCTTCTCATCTTTGTATTAATTCAGAGGTGGCCCAATTCCTCACAAAGCACCCGGAGGCAGAAGCGCCCCGTCCCTAGCCCCCCGCCCCCGCCCCGTACCTACGCTGCGTGCACAGGTCTGCGAACCAGGTAACGTCTCCGGTGCGCGCGTCTGCGAGGAGGTGGCGCTAAAGGTGCCGCATCACGACATCAAAGCCTTTGGGAGATGAAAGGGCGTCTGTACATTTGCATCATAAACAAGCTTTGCGTTTGAGATACTCCAAGAATCGCTCATTTTAACAGGTTGAAAGACAAGGACAGAAGCGCCGAGACTCCCTGCGGCTGGCGGCTCAGCGTGCGCGGCTCCGATAACGGCACGGCAGCTAAGTGCCTGGTGAGCAAGGACTTGGCTAGCCCTTCACAGGGTACAAGTGCTTACTGACCCCTGCTCTGTGCGATAAATCTATCAGCATTGAGGCACAGCTGCAAATAAATTTTTATGGGGACGGTTTTTATGCTGGGGAACACATTTCAAAATTGTGATGTCCTTCTCTGAAGCTTTGTAACTGACAAGGGGCGGCTGGGTACGTCCCAATCTCCCGGGTCCCGGTGAAGATGCGCATGGCCGGTAACTGACAGCGTCGCTTGGGACCGCCTTCCTGTGGGTCCGTGAGGCAGGACCGGACCCAGGCTCACCGCTCAGGGCCCTGGCTGTGCGGCAGTGAGTGGGGGCTGCCTGAACAAGAGCACGCCGCCCTCCCCCACCTGTGCGAGGCAAGGAGACAAGGACGCCTTAGGAGCGGGCCAGGTGTCTCTACCTGTACCCAGAACCTTGGGAAGACCCCCACTCACACTCGTTGGATGTCCGAGCTATAGAAACACCTCTCTGAGATGGCTTTCAAAAGTACAACATGACCATTCGTTGGATATTATGATCTACCTCCCACACAGCGGTCCTATACACAAAATATGTCACTAAAATGCCTCTCCATTAAGAACGATGTTATCTAATACTACAACTTCAGCCCCTTTCAGAAATAATGTTTGGAACACAAGGAACTTGGAAATATTTAAATAAATCAGCTACTTAATGCCATCGTGGGACAACACATTTCACATCAGCATCATTAAAGATATGTCCTTTCATTAAATGTATGAAAGAAATACAAAAAAAAAAGAAAAAAAAAGCACTGTTTCATGGGCAACACTTCACCCCTGAGAAAGCAGCAGTGCTGGCTGGGAGCGGATCCCAGCCAAACACAACCTCCAATTATACATTTCCTTGCATGTCCCTTCCATAGCTAATATTTATTGGGCATTTATTTGGGTGGTATTATGCTGATTGCTATTTGCTAAAATAAACATAAAAAAAATCCATGCCCGTGCCCTCAGAACCCTGGAGTCTACGGGCAAAAGTGAGACCGGGGCATCAGAGCGTTTTCCAGTGCGCACGGGGCTGGGTACAGTATGATAGGAATATGCCAAATGCTGACTGAATCCCTAAGAAGTCAGAGGAGATGCAGCAGGGCCAACACTTGGATCTGACGCTCAAGCTGCTCGGCTCCTTCCGAGTCTGCCCTCCCTCGAGGGCAAGAGCCAGCAGGGGGGTCTGTGTGCTGTGGCCGGAGCAGGGTAGGGTGAGGGCCACAGATCAAAACAGCTCCCCATGTCATCCAGGCTCCCCTGTTTCAGTCCTGTCTATGGGGTAAGCATTTCTACAATGTCTGCAGTTTCTGTGACCCGACAGCAACAGGAATGAAAGGGTCCTGGTACCACTGGGGGTCCTCTGGACCACCACTGGTCCCAGTATTGCAGGCTCATCGGCCCGGGGCCCTGGGCTGGTAACTGCTGAGCTGTAACCGGCTATGAAAACCCCATTCAAATGGCTCTTCTTTGTCCCAAGGCTCTGCCCCCACACTGACCTATCCAGCCCCTCTGGATCCCTTCAGCAGGACCCAGGGCAACGACTGGATTCCCCTTTTCCCCCCTGCAGGCCATAGGAAAGCCTGGAGTATGGCCTCGGGCTCATGCACCCCCACACCCCCTGGCCAGACCCACACCATGCTATGGCACCATGTTGGCTCTGGCAGCAAGACAAACGCAAAGCCCCTCCCAGAGCTCGGTGGGGAGGCAGGGGGGTGAATGCCCCTGCTCTTGACTCTCCCTGCACACAGTGCTCTCTGGACCCTTAAGCCCGTGGGGGCAAGTGAGGGGGCAGCGTCTTCTGTCTGCCCTATCACTGCTCCCCCTCCCTCCTCTCCACAGCCTGTGGGTCAGAAACACTCAGCTCTTCTCTTCACACCCTGTGCCTTCTGAGCTGGGCCTCCCCCACCCGGCACGTGCGGTCTGCTCTACGGACCTGCTGTCAGTAGCTTAATGGGAATAAAGGACCTTAGAAAAGGTTTCCTCTCTTGACAAAGCCTGGAATTCATGATTATTTTGTCATCATAAAAATCCTATTTGGATTGTCAAAAGTTGAAAATCGATGTCCTCTCTTCCTTCCACCATGTAACCATGCCAGTCATCCACAAAGGGGTATCTCTGGGAGACGGGAGTGATTTTACGCTTTTGGGGGCACAATTACACCTGAATTTTTTATTTTATTTTCCAATTGTTTGCTGCTAATATACAGAAATTCAAATGCATTTTTGAATATTGACCTTTTATCGCAAGACTTTGTTAAATACACATATGTATCCTAATAAGCTGATGTTGTTGTCAACAATTTAGAATTTTCTATGTAAACAATCAGGTTGTCTATGAAAAGGACAGTTTTACTTCTTCCCTGCTAATTCATATGCTTTTTCTTTCTCCCACCCTCCGACACCCGTGAGGACCACCAGCACAATGCTGAATGGAAGTGATGATAGCAGGCCTCTTTGACTTGTTCCCGATCTTGGGGAAAAGCATCCAGTCTTTCAACATGGAGTGTTATGTTACATGAGGGTCTTTGTGGCCATGTCTTACCCGATTGAGGACGTTTTTATCTCTCAGGGGTTTTAGTTTTTATCAATCTTTTTTCTGCATCTATTGAGATAAATACACTCTTTCTTCTTTATTCAATGGCTATGGTGGAATATATTGATTTTCAAACATTAAACCAACTTTACATTCATAGGATAAAGCTCATCTGGCCACGATGTATCCTTTTAATGTATTGTGGGGATGATCGCTGCCACCTTGTTAAAGATTCTATCAGGTATGTTCCTAAGAGATAGTGGTCTACCATTTTCTCTTTCTGTGATTCCTTTGTCAGGCTTTGGTGTCACAATTATACTACCCTCATAAAATGAGTTGAAAATTTTCTTTCTCTATTTTCTTTTTTTTTTTTTTGTATTTTTTAAATTTATTTTTGTAAGTTTTTATTTAAATTCCAGTTGGTTAACATACAGTGTAATATTAGTTTCAGGAGCAGAATTTAGTAATTCATCACTTACATATAACACCCAGTGCTCATCCCAACAAGTGCCCTCCTTAATGCCCACATCCCCCAGGTAGCCCGTCCCCTGCCCACCTCCCCTCCAGCGACCCTCAGTGTGTTCTCTGTTATGGTTTGCCTCCCTCTTTTTTTTCTTTCCCCTGTGTTCATCTGTTTTGTTTTTTAAATTCCATATAAGAGTGAAATCATATATTTCTTTCTCCACCTGACTTATTTTGCTCAGCTCCATCCATGTTATTACAAATGGTAAAACTTCGTTTTTATGGCTGAGTAATATTCCATTGTCTATATGCCACACCCTCTCTTTTTTAATTTACTTTTCTATGTTTAATTAGCCAACATATAGTACAGCATTAGTTTTTGATGTCATTTTCAACAATTCATTAGTTGCATGTAATACCCAGTGCTCTTTATTTTCTAAAAGAATTTTGTAGGATTGGTAATATCTCTTCCTTAGGTGTTTGAAACAATTCATTAGTGAAACCATCTGTGCCTAGAGTTCTCTTTGTGGGAAATTATTCTGAGAAAATTTAAGGTCTTTGATAGATATAAACCTATTCAGATTTTTTCTTTTTTCTTATGTTATTTTTGATAGGTTATACTTTTTAAGGAACTTGTCCATTTCAGTTTGTCATTTATTGACAAAATTATCAATAAATTTATTAAATGTATTGGCATGAAGTTGTTTATAATGTCTCCTTATTATACTTTTAATGCCTGTAGGATCTATAATGATCTTCCCTCTCTTATTACTGATATTATTAATTTATGTTTTCTCTTTTTTCTGAGCTGTTATAGCCAGGGATTTACTAATTGTATTAATATTTTCAAAGGCCTCATTGGGTGTTATGTTCTCCATTGTTTTTGTCCCTGTTTCAGTTATTTCTGCTCCTACCTCTATCATTTCCCTCCTTACACTGACTTTGGGTTTCACACGCTCATTTTTTCTCTAGTTTCTTAAAGTGGGAACTTGGATCATTGATTGAAATCACTTCCTTTCTCCAGGAAGTGGAGAAATTTATAACTCCATTTTGGAGTTATAACTCCAAAATGGAGTTATAAATTTCCCTCTAAGCACAGTTTCAACTATGTTCCATAAGATTTTATACGTAGTATTTTCATTTTCATTCAGTTTGAATTATCTCTTTTCCACTGTGATTTCTTCATTGACATTTCAGTTTTCTTGAAGTTCATCATTTAACATAAATATTTGTTGTTTTTCTAGAGCTCTTATTCTTATTGATTTCAAATGCAATTCCATTGTGGCTGTAAGAAAGATTCTGTAATATTTCAATCTCTTGAAATTGATTATGTGTTGTTTTATGGCTCAGCATGTGTATTACTGTGAGAAGCATTCCATACATGCTTGAAAATAACATGGGTTCTGCAGGGTTGAGTGGAGTTTCCATAAATGTCAATTAAGTCATTTAGATCCTATAACTTAGATTTATAATTTAAATGTATAGATTTATAAATGTATCGATTTATAATCATCATTTATTATTTGGATCTTATATCTTTACTGACTTTTTGTCTCGTTTTTATATATTATTGAGAACAGAATTTTATTATGATACTGCATTTATCTCTCTCTAATTTTTTGGTGCATGTATTTTGAATCTCTGTTACTAAGTTTATATAAATTTTTAGTTATATCTTGCTGATGTAGCCTTTCATTATTATAAATTGTCCTTCTTTACTTTTGGTAATGTGCTTTGTCTCAAAGTCTATTTTGCCTAGTATTACTGTAGCTACAAAATTTTTAATGATTACTCTTTGCAGTATATTTACATAAACACACACACACTAAATTTAAATATATATAAATCTAAAGTGTATCTCTTAAGACAACATACAGTTGACCTTGCTTTTTTATCAAGTCCAACAATCCATGACTTTTCATTGGTGTTTTAGTCATTTATATTTCTACCAAGTATTACTATGGTTTAATTTAGGTCTACCATTTAACTGTTTGTTTTCTATTTATCTTTCTGTTTTTAGTTTCTCAGTTTCTCCTTTCTTGCCTTCTTTTAGGTTAATCACAGGTTTTTTGGGCATTCTATTTTAATTTCTGTATAGGCTTTTTAGCCATATTTAAATTTTTTTAGTGGTTGCTCTAGAGATTACAATGTACATCTATGACTTACTACAGATATTTATTTATATTTATTATTGTATTACTTAAGGTAAAATATAGGGATCTTACAATACTAGTTTCCTCCCCCCGTGTACTATTGTTTTCATATATATTACATCTGCATTCATGATAGAATAGTTTTATAATTTGTATTTTTAAATATTCTTATCTTCTTTAAATTTAAGAGAAGAAAAATATCAATATAGTGTTTACCCACATATTTACCATTTCTAATGATGTTCACTAAATCTTCTAGATCCAATTACCACCTATTATTTCTCTTTAATCTGAAGAACTTCCTTTAGCATTTTTAGTGTGAGTATGCTGCACATGAATTTTCCTACTGCTTGCTTATCCAAAATGTCTTTCACATTCATTTTAAAAATTGTACTAATGTTTTATTTAACTCAACATATCTAAAATATCACTTCAACATGCACTCAATGTAATAAAATTATTACTGATATAGTTTACCTTATTTTTATTCATGCCAAGTCTGTGAAATTTGGTGTTTATTTTACACTTACATCTCCATTCAGACGACTCATATTTAAATGCTCAACAGCTTTCACTAGTGGCCAATGAACTAGATGGCACAGTCCTGGAATATCTCTTTGCCTTCAATGTTGAAGACTAGCTTCATTGATATAGAATTCTAGGTTTATACTTTTTTTAAAAGATTTATTAATTTATTTTAGAGAGAGAGTGCATGAACAGAGGGAGGGGCAGAGGGAGGGACAGAGAGAATCTGAGGCAGACTCAGCACTGAGTGTGCAGCCCGACGTGGGGCTCAATCTCACGACCATGAGATCATAACCTGAGCAGAAACCAAGAGTCAGACTCAACCAACTGAGCCACCCAGGTGCCCTGGCACTTTATTGCATCTCTTTAAAAATGACATTCCATTGTCTTCTGGTTTCTATTGTTTCTGGTAAGAAATCTGCTGTTAACTGTATGATCCTTCACCTTATGCAACATGCCATTTTTCTCTAACTGCTATTTAATATTTTATATTTGTATTTCAGTAACTTAACGACCATATGCCTACGTGTTTAGGTTTCTTGTTTTTTTGTGTGTGTGTACCCAGGGTTCTTTGAGCTTGTTGGATTTGTAACTTGATGTCTTTAATACAATTTGAGATATTATTAACCATGATTTCTTCAAATATATTTTTCTGTTCCATTATCTTTCTCTTCTCCTTTTGGGACTCTAATTACCACATATTGGATGACTAAATATTTCTCCACAGGCTTTGGAGGTTCTGTTCATTTTCTTCAGTGCTTTTTTGTACTTCAGAATTGATCATTTCTATTGACCTATTTTCTTTTTTTTTTAATTTTTTATTGTTATGTTAATCGCCATACATTACATCATTAGTTTTTGATGTAGGGTTCCATGATTCATTGTTTGTGCATAACACCCAGTGCTCCATGCAGAATGTGCCCTCTTTAATACCCATCACCAGGCTAACCCATCCCCCCACCCCCTCCCCTCTAGAACCCTCAGTTTGTTTTTCAGAGTCCATCGTCTCTCATGGTTCGTCTCCCCCTCCAACTTACTCCACTTCATTCTTCCCCTCCTGCTATCTTCTTCTTTTTCTTTTTTCTTAACATATGTTGCATTATTTGTTTCAAAAGTACAGATCTGTGATTCAACAGTCTTGCCCAATTCACAGCGCTCACCATAGCACATACCCTCCCCAATGCCTATCACCCAGCCACCCCATCCCTCCCACCCCCCACCACTCCAGCAACCCTCAGTTTGTTTCCTGAGATTAAGAATTCCTCATTTCAGTGAGGTCATATGATACATGTCTTTCTCTGATTGACTTATTTCACTCAGCATAACACCCTCCAGTTGCATCCACGTTGTTGCAAATGGCAAGATCTCATTCCTTTTGATGGGTGCATAATATTCCATTGTGTATATATACCACTGCTTCTTTATCCATTCATCTGTCGATGGACATCTTGGCTCTTTCCACAGTTTCGCTATTGTGGACATTGCTGCTATAAACATTGGGGTGCACGTACCCCTTCGGATCCCTACATTTGTATCTTTGGGGTAAATACCCAGTAGTGCAATTGCTGGATCGTAGGGTAGCTCTATTTTCAACTGTTTGAGGAACCTCCATACTGTTTTCCGGAGTGGTTGCACCAGCTTGCATTCCCACCAACAGTGTAGGAGGGGTCCCCTTTCTCGGCATCCCCGCCAACATCTGTCGTTTCCTGACTTGTTAATTTTAGCCATTCTGATGGGTGTGAGGTGGTATCTCATTGAGGTTTTGATTTGGATTTCCCCCAGCGATGTTGAGCACTTTTTCATGTGTCTGTTGGCCATTTGCATGTCTTCTTTGGAAAAATGTCTGTTCATGTCTTCTGCCCATTTCTTGATTGGATTATTTGTTCTTTGCGTGTTGAGTTTGATAAGTTCTTTATAGATTTTGGATACTAGCCCTTTATCTGATATGTCATTTGCAAATATTTTCTCCCATTCTGTCGGTTGTCTTTTGGTTGTGTGGACTGTTTCTTTTGCTGTGCAAAAGCTTTTTATCTTGATGAAATCCCAATAGTTCATTTTTGCCCTTGCTTCCCTTGCCTTTGGCGATGTTTCTAGGAAGAAGTTGCTGCGGCTGAGGTCGAAGAGGTTGCTGCCTGTGTTCTCCTTTAGGATTTTGATGGACTCCTGCCTCACGTTTAGGTCTTTCAACCATTTGGAGTCTATTTTTGTGTGTGGTGTAAGGAAATGGTCCAGTTTCATTCTTCTGCATGTGGCTGTCCAATTTTCCCAACACCATTTGTTGAAGAGACTGTCTTTTTTCCATTGGACATTCTTTCCTGCTTTGTCAAAGATTAGTTGACCATAGAGCTGAGTGTCCATTTCTGGGCTCTCTATTCTGTTCCATTGATCTATGTGTCTGTTTTTGTGCCAGGACCATACTGTCTTAATGATGACAGCTTTGTAATAGAGTTGGAAGTCCGGAATTGTGATGCCACCAGCTTTGCTTTTCTTTTTCAACATTCCTCTGGCTATTCTGGGTCTCTTCTGGTTCCATACAAATTTTAGGATTATTTGTTCCATTTCCTTGAAAAAGGTGGATGGTATTTTGATGGGGATTGCATTGAATGTGTAGATTGCTCTAGGTAGCATTGACATCTTCACAATGTTTGTTCTTCCAATCCGTGAGCATGGAATGTTTTTCCATGTCTTTGTGTCTTCTTCAACTTCTTTCATGAGTATTTTATAGTTTTCTGAGTACAGATCCTTTGCCTCTTTGGTTAAATTTATTCCTAGGTATCTTATGGTTTTGGGTGCAATTGTAAATGGGATCGACTCCTTGATTTGTCTCTCTTCTGTCTTGTTGTTGGTGTATAGGAATGCCACTGATTTCTGTGCACTGATTTTATATCCTGCTACTTGACTGAATTCCTGTATGAGTTCCAGCAGTTTTGGGGTGGAGTCTTTTGGGTTTTCCACATACAGTATCATATCATCTGCAAAGAGTGAGAGTTTGACTTCCTCTTTGCTGATTTGGATGCCTTTGATTTCTTTTTGTTCTCTGATTGCTGTGGCTAGGACTTCTAAAACTCTGTTGAATAGCACTGGTGAGAGTGGACATTCCTGCCGCGTTCCTGACCTTAGGGGAAAAGCTCTCAGCTTTTCGCCATTAAGAATGATATTCGCTGGGTTAGGTTTTTCATAGATGGCTTTTATGATATTGAGGTATGTACCCTCTATCCCTATACTCTGAAGAGTTTTGATCAAGAAAGGATGCTGTACTTTGTCAAATGCTTTTTCTGCATCTATTGAGAGGATCATATGATTCTTGTTCTTTCTTTTTTTAATGTATTGTATCACGTTGATTGATTTGCGGATGTTGAACCAACCTTGCAGCCCAGGGATAAATCCCACTTGGTCGTGGTGAATAATCCTTTTAATGTACTGTTGGATCCTATTGGCTAGTATTTTGGTGAGAATTTTTGCATCTATGTTCATCAAGGATATTGGTCTGTAATTCTCCTTTTTGATGGGGTCTTTGTCTGGTTTTGGGATCAAGGTAATGTTGGCCTCATAAAATGAGTTTGGAAGTTTTCCTTCCATTTCTATTTTTTGGAACAGTTTCAGGAGAATAGGTATTAATTCTTCTTTAAATGTCTGATAGAATTCCCCTGGGAAGCCATCTGGCCCTGGGCTTTTGTTTGTTGGGAGATTTTTGATGACTGCTTCAATTTCCTTAGTGGTTATAGGTCTGTTCAGGATTTCTGTTTCTTCCTGGGTCAATTTTGGTAGTTGATACATCTCTAGGAATGCACCCATTTCTTCCAGGTTATCTAATATGCTGGCTTAGAGTTGCTCATCATATGTTCTTATAATTGTTTGTATTTCTTTGGTGTTGGTCGTGATCTCTCCTCTTTCATTCATGATTTTGTTGATTTGGGTCATTTCTCTTTTCTTTTTGATCAGTCTGGCCAGGGGTTTATCAATCTTGTTAATTCTTTCAAAGAACCAGCTCCTAGTTTCGTTGATGTGTTCTACTGTTCTTTGGGTTTCTATTTCATTGATTTCTGCTCTGATCTTTATTATTTCTCTTCTCCTGTTGGGTTTAGGCTTTATTTGCTGTTCTTTCTCCAGCTCCTTTAGGTGTAGGGTTAGGTTGTGTATTTGAGACCTTTCTTGTTTCTTGCGAAAGGCTTGTATTGCTATATACCTTCCTCTCAGGACTGCCTTTGCTGTATCCCAAAGATTTTGAACCGTTGTGTTTTCATTTTCATTGGTTTCCATGAATTTTTTTAATTCTTCTTTAATTTCCTGGTTGACCCATTCATTCTTTAGTAGGATGCTCTTTAGCCTCCATGGATTTGAGTTCTTTCCGACTTTCCTCTTGTGATTGAGTTCTAGTTTCAAAGCATTGTGGTCTGAAAATATGCAGGGAATAATCTCAATCTTTTGGTACCGGTTGAGACCTGATTTGTGACCTAGGATGTGATCAATTCTGGAGAATGTTCCATGGGCACTAGAGAAGAATGTGTATTCCGTTGCTTTGGGATGGAATGTTCTGAATACGTCTGTGAAGTCCATTTGGCCCACTGTGTCCTTTAAAGTCCTTATTTCCTTGTTGGTCTTTTGCTTAGATGATCTGTCCATTTCAGTCAGGGGGCTGTTAAAGTCCCCCACTATTACTCTATTGTTGTCAATGTGTTTCTTTGCTTTTGTTATTAATTGCCTTATATAATTGGCTGCTCCCATGTTAGGGGCATAGATATTTACAATTGTTAGATCTTCTTGGTGGATAGACCCTTTAAGTAGGATATAGTGTCCTTCCTCATCTCTTATTACAGTCTTTGTTTTAAAATCTAATTTGTCTAAGGATTGCCACCCCAGCTTTCTTTTGGTGTCCATTAGCATGGTAAATGGTTTTCCACCCCCTCACTTTCAACCTGGGGGTGTCTCTGGGTCTAAAATGAGTCTCTTGCAGACAGCATATGGATGGGTCTTGTTTTTTAATCCAATCTGATAGCCTGTGTCTTTTGATTGGGGTATTGAGCCCATTTACATTCAGGGTAACTATTGAAAAATAGGAATTTAGTGTCATTGTATTGCCTGTAAGGTGACTGTCACTGTATATTGTCTGTGTTCCTTTCTGGTCTATGCTGCTTTTAGGCTCTCTCTTTGCTTAGAGGACCCCTTTCAATATTTCTTGGAGGGCTGGTTTCGTGTTTGCAAATTCCTTTAGTTTTTGTTTGTCCTGGAAGATTTTTATCTCTCCTTCTATTTTCAATGACAGCCTAGCTGGATATAGTATTCTTGGCTGCATATTTTTCTCGTTTAGTGCCCTGAAGATCTCATGCCAGTCTTTCTGGCCTGCCAGGTCTCTGTGGATAGGTCTGTTGCCAATCTAATATTTTTACCATTGTAGGTTACATATCTCTTCTCCTGAGCTGCTTTCAGGATTTTCTCTTTGTCTCTGAGACTCGTAAGTTTTACTATTAGATGTCGGGGTGTTCACCTATTTTTTTGATTTTGAGAGGGGTTCTCTGTGCCTCCTGGATTTTGATGCCTGTTTCCTTCGTCACCTTAGGGAAGTTCTCTGCTATTATTTGCTCCAATATACCTTCTGCCCCTCTCTCTCTTTCTTCTTCTTCTGGGATCCCAATTATTCTAATGTTGTTTCATCTTATCGTATCGCTTATCTCTCGAATTCTGCCCTCGTGATCCAGTGGTTGTTTCTCTTTTTCTCAGCCTCTTTATTTTCCATCATTTGGTCTTCTATATCACTGATTCTCTCTTCTGCCTCATTTATCCTAGCAGTTAGTGCCCCCATTTTTTATTGCACCTCATTAATAGCCTTTTTGATTTTGACTTGGTTAGATTTTAGTTCTTTTATTTCTCCAGAAAGCATTTCTCTAATAACTTCCACGCTTTTTTCAAGCCCAGCTAGTATCTTTAAAGTCATGATTCTGAACTCTAGGTCTGACATCGTACTAATGTCCGTATTGAGTAGGTCCCTGGCAGATGGTACTACCTCTTGTTCTTTTTACTGAGGTGATTTTTTTCGTCTTGTCATTTTGTCCAGAGGAGAATAGATGAATGAGAGAACAAAATGCTAACAGGTTAACAACGTCCCCAGCAAATATAGTCTGTACAAATCAGAAAAGACCTGAAACCAGGGGAAAAGAAAGGGAAAGTAAGAAAAAAGAAAGAGAAAAAAACAAAAAACAAAAAGAAAAAGATAAAAACAAAAACAGAACAATACAAAAAAAAACAGAATATGTTCAAATACGATCAGGCTAGTGCATAGATCAGTGCCACATACTAGATTTTCAGTGTATTTTGGTCTGTTAGAAAAAAGTGCCTCCTAAAATTTTAAAGGAAGAAAGACTTATGTATACAAAATAAGGGTTGATACAATGAAGGGATGGAAGATGACTGTAAAGATGAAAATTATAAAAGATTTTATAAAAGGAATTGATAAGAGCTTGTTTGAAAAAAGAAAGAAGAAGATTTAAAAAAAAGAAAAAAAGGGAGAGACTATGATTAGGCAGGAGACTAGAACAAAGCCATACACTAGTGATTTAGGGTATATTTTGATCTGTCAGAAGAAAGTGTATCTCAAAATTTTAAAAAGAGAACAACTTATATATATATATATGCCAAAAATAAGGGTAACTACTATGAAGGGATAAAATATGACTCTAAAAATGAAAAATAAAAAGTTTTTTTAAAAAAGGGATTGATAAGATGTTGGTTGAAAAAGGGAAAAAGAAAAATTAAAAAAAAAACAGTTAAAAAAATTAACTTTGAAAAACTAATGAATCATGGTAAAAAAAAAAAAAAGCCATGAATTCTATGTGCAGTATTCCCCTAGCGCTGGAGTTCTCCCGTTCTCCTTGATCGGTGAACTTGGTCTTGGCTTGCTGGCTGTTCGTGCTAATCTTCTGGGGGAGGGGCCTGTTGCTGTGGTTCCCAAATGTCTTTGCTGGAGGTGGAATTGCCCCACCCTTGTCGGTCCGGGCTAAGCAAGCCACTCAGGTTTGCTCTCAGGAGATTTTGTTCCCTGCAAGCTCTCCGTACAGCTTTGGAGGACCAGGGTGAAAATGGTGGCCTCCCAATCTCCGCCCGGAGGAGCTGAGAACTCGGGGCCCCGCCCCTCAGTGCGCCCCCAGAGAAAAGCAGTCACTCCCGTGTCCCCGGTCTCCGGCCGCACTCCGTGCTCACCCGGCCTGTGACCGAGCGTTTCTGTCTCTGGCACCCGACCCCGTGTGGAGTCTCCAAACCCAGCAGATCCCTGCGGTGCGCTCCCGCGCCGCTCCTCCCGGGGGAGGAAGAGGAGTCTCCCCGGCTCTGCCGCCTGTTGGGTCCCTGCTGGAGGCGCAGTGGCCCGACTGGGCCGCGGATCACAGTCTATGGCCACCCTGAGCTGAGAGCCCGCGCCTCGGCTCCGTCTCTGCAGCCGGCTTCCCCGCTCCGATCCCTGGGAGCTCTGGCGCACTCAGGCACCCCCGGTGTTTCTGTGACCCCGAGGGTCCTGAGACCACACTGTCCCGCGAGGGTTCCACCCCCCGCTTAGCCACTGCAGCGACGTCCCTCAGCGGAGCCGACTTCTAAAAGGTCCGATTTTGTGCTCCGCGGCTCTAGCACTTGCCAGAAGCGGCCGACGGAGGCCCCTCCCCCGCCGTCTATCCTCCCGAATATCGCCTCGGATTCACTTCTCCGCACGTCCTACCTTCCAGTAAGTGGTCGCTTCTCTGTTCAAAGAGTTGTCGCTACTCTCTTCTTCGGTCTCCTGTTGAGTTCGTAGGTGTTCAGAATGGTTTGATCCCTATTCAGCTGAATTCCTGAGACCAGACGAAATCCAGGTCTCCTACTCCTCCGCCATCTTGCTCCGCCCCTCTATTGACCTATTTTCAAGTTCACTGATTCTTCTGCCACCTACATTCTTTTGTTAAGTCAATTCTGTGAATTTTTTATTTCTCTTATTGAACATTTAAGGTCTATAATTTCTATTTACAGTTTTTTGCCAGAGTTGCCACCTATTCATTTATTATACATTTGTTTTCCTTCGGGTTCTAGTACACGCTTTATTAGGTGCTTTAAAGTATTTGTCTGTTCATTGCAATATCTGATTCATTCAGAATTGGTTACTTGCTGCTGCTTCTTTTTTGTTGATTATGAGTCACATTTTCTTGTTTCTTCATGTATCTAGTTTTTGTATTATTATTAAACACAAGTCATTATGAATAAAACATTGTAGTCTCTGGATTCTTTTATGCTGCTCTGGACAATGATTTTTATTTTAGAAAGCAGTTAATTAGGCAGGCTCAAACTCCATGCTCTGCAGCAGACAACCGCTAACATCTCTGTTTAAGTACATTGGCTTTCAGATGCTGCCTTCCACCAGATTTTCTAGAATCTCCCACACACAAGCCTAGTTTAGTGGTTAGTCTATTATTTGGGTGGATTTTAAATGCACATTTGGGGCACTCTCTCTTTCAGGATTTTCCCTCTTTCTAGATGATCCAGCTCCAAATTCTCTCTTCTAACACCTCAGTCCAGAAACACTACAAGGTTTCTCCTGTGCAAAGCCACAGACGGTGGAGTACCAGAAGCAAACAGGTGTGAACTCAAAACTTTTACCTAGTCAAGTGCTTGAATTTAAAAGGTAGCCTCCCCTCTAGTTCCACCTATTTACCAGTTACACGTCTTTAACAACCCCCCCCCCCGACATACACACATACAGTTTTTCAGATTCTGTGATTATCTATGGAACAGTTAATCTAAGCTATTCCACCATTATCACAAATTTCAACTTCCACATAGTGGATTTTGAGTCTAGTCTTATGATAAGCTCAATAGTTCCTACAACCAAACTCTAACCTGAACCAGCAAGTTTCTCTTCCTTCACTTTTCCCAGCAGGAGTTCTTACAGTACTTTGAGATGTCCAGTGGACCAGACCATGTCAGACTCTGAAGCCAAGCCGAGTAGAGCAGTACATTGAAAAGTATCTGAGAATTCATCTAAACTGGCCATCCCCCTCCCCAGAAAGGTAACCACAACCATCTCCCATAGATAATACTTTGAAGCTCATGTCGATTGTATCCCCTAAAATTCATTTGGGTAAAAAAAACACAAAAACAAAAACAAAAAAAAAAAACCCTGATAAACTGAGAATATTCAAAAAATCTACTTCTGAAACAAAATGTCCTTCTTGCCCCCTTTCCTTACATGGTTTAGAACTAATCAACCCTTTTGACTATACTATTCTATTAAAAATATTGTAACCTGGCTTCATTTTACTAGGGCCTAAACCTGGGAAAGAGTCAACCACATTTGCTAGCCCAGCTAATCATGACAGTGTGTCCAATCTTTATGAATGTTCATCTTTCTTTTTTTCTCTGTAGGGCAATACAAATTTAAAATGAGAGTAAAATCCCTAATATTTAATTTTTAAGAAACTAGCTATCATTGCTATGTATCTTGATGAAAATAATACAGTAATAAATTTTTTAAAATAAAGGAGAAAAAGAAACACAATGAAATACCACTCTACCCCACCAGCTTGACAATACAAAGTGCTGGTGAGATATGGAGTATTTGTGATTTTCATCATTTCTGTGACACCAGGCTACAGAAAATGGGACTCATGGGTCGGGCTGTCCCATTGCTCATACTAACCTAGAGGTGCTAGAAACACGAGGGCAGGAGGTGCACTGAGAAGCTGGTGGATGTGAAAATTGCCACACCGTTTAGGAGAATGTTTTGACATCTACTAGCAGTGATGAAATTTACAAACATCCCACATCTCCCTAAAACTTAGCACTTGTCAACCTGTAAGGTTGAACCCGGACACACTCTTCACTCCAGCAATGTCACTCCTCATTTGTTCCCTAAATAACTGCATGCATAAGTACAGCAAGACCCATGTAAAAGAACATTCTTTGCAGTGTTTTTGTGCAATAGCCAAAACTGGAAAACAGCACATAGTGATCAATGGGAGAGTGGATAAATATATTTTGATATGTTCCTACAAGGGAAAACCATGCATAAATAAAAATGAAACCATATGAAATGAAAAACAAACTATAATGACAGTCAACAATATGGATGAACTTCACAAACATAATGTTGGGCAAGAGACGCAAGACACAAAAGAATAGAGACTACATGATTTAATTAATATAAAGTCCCAAACAGACCTTTCCATACTATGTGGTTTCGGGGTGCACATATAGGTGGCAAAACGATAAAGAAAAGCAAGGAAATACCACACGTGTCAAAGAAATTGGGGAGGAAAAGAAAGCAATATGGTAAGGGTGGTGGAGCCACATACATTTGCTTAAAAGTATTTATTAACCTTCCTTTACACTTAATATACTTTTTCATACATGTATTTCACAGTAACACCTTTAAAATTCAATAAAATTAAGAAATATTAATGGCCCTGAAGGCCATTAAATATTTATACTTTAGTACTTTCAGGGCTTTAAGAAAGGTTTGAGATACACCTACTTGCACCATCACCACTGCCTACCAGCACCACAGTGCTTTCCTGATTGTTCGAGTATTACAAATGAGTCCCTATTACATATATTTACACATTAGAATATTTTGTCCAAATGCGTGTCATAAATAGTTGAGAACCACTGAAGATAGTTACAGAAAGTCTTTAAAATACTAAGGATTTCTCCTCCTCCTCACCTTTATTAGCTTAGCATTAACATAAATTATCTCGAATAAAGTCCATTGTGTTTTCAAGAGCAGGTTCAGAGGGGAAACCTTCCCATTCTTCTTCACACCAACCATTGGATGCTCTACTGCAGGTTGAAACAGCACCTCCTTCTGTGAGTGAGACCACCTGCCCAGGGTCTTTGGTCACTATGTACTCAGGGCATAAACCAGCTGGCCCAAAGCTCAAACCCCATCAGCCTTGAGGATTTCAGAGATCCATCTCATTATGCTTCACATGCACCCGAACGACCATTTCTGATGAGAAGTCCCCACAGGACCCTGGGCTCCCCCACCCTGTTCTTGCTCCTGGCCCCAGAGGTCATGCCTCCCAACAGCAAGTTTCCCGCCTCCCCGCACATTCACCTCCTGCCCCAGCCACAGCTGATGGTGCTCTGAGGACGCTGCCCTCACCACCCACCCTCACATGACTCCAGGCTCTCACTGTACTTCCAAACCGCCTCCCCCTTTTCTGTAAAAAACAAAGATTCGCTCAAGGACACGGGATCACACTTTGCTGTCCTTCCTTATTCTGCAGCTCTCCCTCATTCATGGCTGACCCTATCACCTCGATCCTTCCTGTCGACTCCAGTACCAACTTGGACCAGGGGTTTTCCATAGCGGCACTTACCAATATTTGGGGCCAGATAGTTTGTGTGGGGTGCTGTTGTGTGCACTGTAGGGTGGATAGCACCATCCGTGGACTTTGCCCACTAGATGCCAGGAGCCCCCCCAAGCTGGGACAACCAAAAATGTTTCCAGATGTTACCAGAGGCCCCCTGATGACACCTCCCACAAAGAATTATTACTTTCAATGATCCATCTCCTATCTGAACTTTTAATTCCTTAACCCTCTTAACTCTAAGAATCACATCCTCTACCAACATTAGATACCCCTCAAAGGGTAGATGCTAGACCGCACCACGTCCCCAACCTCAGTCTGGACATCCTGTGCTGTAGCCTCATCCCTGCTCCCAGTGCGCTGCTCAGACCCGGCCGAGCCTCCGTGCGTCACTCTCCTCAGCACCCTGCACCCTCAGTCCCTCCTTCTCCAGCCTCGACTCTGAGATTTCACTACAACTGTTACTAATAGCTTTACCTCCCTTGCTCTCGTCTTCAGATTAATTAATGCAAATTTTGCTTACCTGGAAAAATCCCTAACTCTGGTCAAGCCCAGCTATCTGCTTGTGCGGTACCCAGTCCCTGACTCTTCCTCCCTTCTAAACTTCCAGGTGCCACATCCTCCAGAATAGTCCGTAAACTACCCTACGTCCCTCTCACCTGCCAACCCCTCCGATCCACCTGCATCTGTCCCTATGTCCCCTGTCTCTGCTGTTTCACAAACAGAGGGTCTAAGACCAACCCTCAACGTGCGCCCACCCGCTCACACCCCTACAGTCACACTTCCCTCTCCCATGGTGCGGGGTCTCTCTCTTTTCCACCAGATAATTCCCATTATCAGATGAATGCTCCCTAATAGCACTCAACTTGGAAACAAACAAACAAAACACAAGCCGTGTCCCCTCTGCACTACCTGCTTCTCAGTGCTGACCACGGTGGGCCTCAACCCTGCCGACCCTCCCAGCCCCTCGGCTCCAGCCCACGGGCCACCTGGAGGGTCCCAGGACACGCCAGGGCCCTGGTCCATGCTCTTCACGCAGATGTCTGGGTAGCACTCTTCCTCACCTCCTCCTTGACGAGAATGTTCTGGTGCCATTTAAAATCGCAGCCCCTGCCCCAACACTCCCTAACCCTGTCTAACATAATACACATTTTACTTACTTGTTTCATTGATTGTCCTCATTATACTAGAAGAAATGCTCCATGAATAGAAGAATTTTTCTGGTTTGTTCACTGCTGTATTTCCAGTGCCTAGTACATAGCAGGTGCTCAATAAATACTTGTTAAATTGATGAGTAAATGAATAAAACAGTGCATGCATGCATGACGGATGGAAGTGTTTATCTGTTTATTGCCTGTCTCCTGAGAGCAGAGAACAGGGATTGCATTTTATTCTTTACTTTTGTGCCCACAGTGCCTGGCACACAGAACTAGATGCTTAATATTTAATCAACTAATCTTTGAGTGGTGGCCTTCTTTTCATTTTTCAGGTCTCTACTCAGCTAGAAAAGGACAAACTTTTGAATGTTCTGTATTACTTGTACCCCCCCCGCCAGAGCAAGGACAGTGTTTGTCATACTGTTCAGTAATTATTTCTTCAATAAACAGGGAGACATGCACTGTCACACATACTGATTTCACCAACTTCACCAAAAATAAAGTACAAGTATTTTTCCTTGGATGCAATTATAACTTTGGATCAATGTTTTAAAAGAATTTGTACCCCAGATATCCAGGCAGCATTGTGACCAGGAAGAATGAGACCATGGTTTACAGGCGTCCCTCCTGAGGGACGGGTCATCCAAAATGACCTCCTCTGTCCCCAAATTTATCCTTTAATTTAAAAGGCCTCCTTTAATGTAAAAGCCATTCCTCCTGTTGAATTACAAATATGCCTAAAAGAAGTAACTTTAAACTGATTCTTGTTGCTAATGTTAGGGGCAACCCGTCTCTAATGCACATCCTTCCCACGCTGCAGCCACCTGGCCCCAACCCGCAGCTGCAAGAAGCTGGAATAATCTGACCTCAGACAGCGGAGCGTGGACTGCCCCGGAGCTCACTACCTGGCCTTGTCCTGCTGGCACCCTAGCTCCGAGGGGTGGGCTTCTCCTGTGGCTTGTTCTTGAAGCTGAGTCCCTATCAGAAGCCCCTGTTCTACTATCAGGTTCTTGCCTTGTTCTCTGGTAAGCACCTGCCCTCTACTCTGCTCCCCTATGCTTACAGTCTTCTCATGTCCTTGCAGATTACCGTCCCAGATGCCAGCCCAGCCAGTGACTGTCCTTCTATCTGTGACTGACCTCCCCGGCCTCTCCAGCTACCACCAACTTTGGTCTTTCCAGATTTCAATCAATCCCAGGATATCTGGTCTAGGTGCAGCTCATCGGATGATGCAGCCACTGCCACAAAATGTGCTATAAACATCTCAGTAGGAATGAAGAGTCTGAGAGAGACAAAGAGAGGGTCTCAGGATCTTGTATAGGGATGTGCGTGTATGTGCATGTGAGGCACCAGCCAATGCGTCCCTGAGACTCAGAGCCTGTGATGTGATGCTGCATCGACAGGCCGCTGTTGAGAAACTCAAGTCTGTGCCTCAGACAGCTCTCCAAATGGCTCTGGGTCCTAAATCACACTGGCCCCAGGCACACGCACATAGTAAAATGTCCCCGGGTGCCCCCGGGCACTGGGCAGCTGCTATTTGTCACTAAGCCACACGATGCTAGGCTTTCCGGGGAAGGACCACAATAAAGAAGGGAAGTCTGCTCCTGTGATCTTTGCTTATCTGTCTCTGAAAAAGGAGGCCGAGAGTGAGGCGGGCAACCCAGGACGGCCGTCAGCAGTACGAGGCGATCTGAACACACAGCCCATGGCTCTGACCAGCGCTGGACCCCATTCGCATGCCTGCACCTCCCTGGCCAAGGCCAGCGACAGCCCAGTCAACATGCCCCTGACCGTATTCCTTCTGCACAACCCATGTGAATGCAGAGAACCAACTCGAGGGGGTGATTTGGGGAGCACTCCCAGAAAAGGCCCTGTTTGAGACCAGTTTGTAAGCAACCATCTCTTTCTCCTGGAGCCCTGCCGTGCCAGTTATCTGAGCCCGTGGTTACAGGTTTCCTAGTAATGGTCACTGATCGTTTTGCATGAGTTGGTCTAGACGCTTCAGTTAGACCACAAACTGCTCAGTAATGAGACCCCTCCCCCTCTGTGATCTCCAGAATGCTGAGGAGCAGGTTCAGCCACATGGGAAGTCCTTAGTCCTAAACCCATGTTGGTTTGTGAGTACCCAGTGTAGGGTCGCCGAAGATTTCCAACCCAGCCACCTACATAATGCCTAAGGACGAGTTCTTGGCATATTTTTGGAGGCAACATGAGAGGTTTAAATTTCAGATCTTCATGACACATTTAATTTCAACTTTGGTTTGAAGTCAAGTGCTTACTACATATCAGGCACTCTGCTAGGGGCCAAAGTACACACTGGTGTTATAAAACAAGGCTTGATCCCTGAAATCAAGAATTCATAGTCCAATGGGGAAGAAAGACAATAAAAAGTAAACATCAATAAGAATGTGATTAGAAATATCATAAATGTTAGTAAAGGAAGTAAACAGTAGAAGATCAATCAGTGTGGAGGAAGTAACTTTCTGACAACAGTATGTATCACAAAGCTCAAAGGTCACCCCTGAGAACTATGACTTCATCGTAATGTAGAGGAACAGTGTAATACTGTGAGGACAGACTGTGCAGCCATAATTTCAACTAAGGCCAGGGGAAAAATAATAAGAGCCTCTGTACCTCTGTAAAACATAAGACTCCTTCTCAATAAGGGCCTCTCCAGGCTTGTGAATATTTTGTCTACTCCCTACTCTCTGTTCTTCACACGCATGCAATCTTGAAACTGAGAAAATGAGGCCATGCAATTTAAGGTTATATAAGCAATATAAGGTTATATAAGCACACGGGTCAGGCAAGCTAAGAACACTGTGAATCTGCCCTTAGGTTTAGCGGCACACTCTTCATTAAGAAATGCAGGAGCCTCAGGGCACCTGGGGGGCTCAGTCAGTTAAGCGGCTAACTCTTGGTTTCGGCTCAGGTCATGATCTCAGGGTCCTGGGTTCGAGCCCTGAGCCAGGCTCTGCACTGGGTGGGGAGTCTGCTTCAAGGTTCTCTCTCTCCCCCTCCGCTCCTCCCCCCATTGACTCGCTCTCTCTCATAAATAAATAAATCTTAGAAAAAAAAAAAAAAAAAGAAATGCATGAGCCTTCAAATGCCCAGTCTCATTGTCTGAGATATTCATTACTCATTCGATTCCCAGGGACAGAGACTTAACAAAAGCCACAGCACTTGGTTTCTCACAGGGCCCGGACACACCCCTGGAATGACTTGGGGAGTATCTTGAATTCCCTATGAACTTGGCTGTGTGTATTCCCAAATCTAGCTCTGAGGCTGGTAAAATGTATAAATTATGTCTCTTCACAATGCACAAAGATTTAAATTTCCCCAGCTCAATTATAATTAGAAAGTATCTAAACTTTACCTCAGTGATTTGGTTTTCCCCATTAATAATTGGATCTTCAGAATTAACCTCTTACAAGAAAACCTTCCTTCAGACGCCCAATTCTGGTTTCTCAACATGCCACACGGAAGAATTGCTGGTTTCCCATAAGTTTCAGACTATATGAAAGAATGGGGGGCAGGCATGGTTTGCGGGGGACACTGACACCATTGCTTTTGTGGCCGTCAGTGACAATCACAACATGCCTCCTTCTTCTTGAGCAAACATAGGCTATTTATTGGAAGATGTTTAAGAGGACTATTGATCAGGCCAAATTTTAATCATTGTGAACTAACCAGAAAAGTAATTTGCACAAACAACTGGGTTTCTAATTACAGTAAACCAGCATTCAAACCAACCCCTGTTTTCAACATAGCTCCTGGGAGGAAATCCCCTATGTTACACGAATAATGGGCTGGATTATGTGGAAGAGTCACATGCTGATGAAGGTCCTCCTGAAGGAAGTCTCTAGGGGTCTGCCATAAGGCTCTGTACGTGACCCTGCTCTGATGAATATTTTTAACAATTTGAGTAAAATATTAAACAGTGTGTCCATCAAGTGTGTGTGTAACAGAACAGAGGAGAAATAATACCTTGGGTCACAAATACTTCACAGGCTAAAAAAAGAAAAACTAACTAGCTGAAACTAACTATATAAAAAGTCCTATACTTCAAAAGCTCAGTTGCAGAATCTAGGGAAAACTGAGGACAGCAGTTTGTGTTAAAGAAATAGTAATAACGCAGAAGCTATTTTGAATGACATCATTTAAATACAGTCCATTAGATGACGGGTGATTATATTCCTCATCCTCAGAGCTAAGTCTCGTTTGCTTAGTGTCATGTCCTGGCAACCAGCACACACTGGGCATTTAATAAAGCTGTGCTGAGTGAATAAGTGGACAAGGCAGCACACAGTGGCCACCAAAGAAGGTCTGGTGTGGTCAGTACACGACACTAGTCTGTGCAGATGAGGCAGGGAAGGGCCCCATGGGGCTGACACCTGCTAGCATCTGCAGGAGCTCTGGTCCAAAGCAACCTGACTTAGACGAGCCACTGATACAGTGTTGCAAGCTCCAAGATCCTGAGAGGGTGTTGATCAACCTGGATTTTTAGAGCAGCGAGAACACTCTGCAGGCTGCCATCCTGGTGGGTACACATCACCACACATTAGTACAAACCCACAGACTGCACCACCCAGCGAGTGCACCCTCGTGCACACTACGGACTCCAGGAGATGATTGATAACGTGTCTGTGTGGTTCTGTCAACCATGCCACCGTGCCACCCTGTGATGGATGCTGAGGGGGGGGCTGTGCACACGGGAACTGTCCCTACATTCGTCTCTACTTCACTGTGAACCCAAAACTGCTCTAAAAGAAATAAAGTCTTTTAAAAAGATAAAATTAGTGAAGAAGCTATCAATGTTAATATTGGGAAACGTAAAAACTAAGCAAAAACCAGAGTAGGCATGATGATGGACCTCAGTGATTCAAAGGACTGCCATACGGCACTGGCACAGTCCCTGCAGGGCCAAGGGGTTGACCCACAGGGAGGCGTTATTTTAGTGACAGGAAGAAGGAACTTTGTCCAAACATGGAACTGCCCGACCACGACATGCACTGGCCTGGACAGCAATCATTTCTCTGTTGCTGGACTCATCAAGGAGCAATCCAACAACCTCCCATCAGGACTGGTGAGAGAGGAACTCATCTGTTCCTGCAACAAAGCACGGAGTAAGTACCTGCTGTGTACAGGGAGCATGGACCGTGCAGAAAGGGGGGACCACACAGAGCAGGCCTCGGTGGCTCACTCAGGGAGCTCACCTGGGTCACAGCATAAAGCGGGAGGGGACGGGGCCGTGCACCGTGGAGGACCTCATCCCAGCAACCTCCTCTCTGCAGGCTCGCAGAGAGTCAAAAATCAAAACATGTTGCAAACACACTGTTAATGAGTCACTGAATGTTTCAGAATCTTCCAACAGAATGGATGCAAGATAAGCCCACAGACCTGACTGCCTCATCAGGTAACACCCTACACCCACTGCCTGTACTCCACACTGCAGAGCTTCCAGATGAACCAAGAACAGAGCCATAAAGGGCTTCCTGCTAACACACTACCTATAGTCGCACCTGGAAAACACGTATCTGTGGAAGGCTCACAATCACAAAGGGATGTAACTCATGGAGCTCATCAAGTCTGCTCATTTTAAAATCATGGGGTAAAACCTAGAGGAGCCCCCCCGCCAAGCTAGTATTCCTAGATTTCAGAGGATGGGCCCCTGGGCCCTTGCTGCCACCTCAATACACTCAAATCTAGTTGTCCTTCCTCTCCCTGAAAAAATTTAAAAGGCAAATCTACCTTCCTTCGGGAAACAGAACACTCAAGGTTATTTGGTTATGTGGTTTCCACCTGAAGACCCCGAAGGGTGCACCTGCAGCAGAAGCCCAACGCCAACCGTGCACACGTCCACAGCGATACCACGCAGCAATTACACAGTGATCCCCTCATGCTCTGTAGGTAAGTCCTTTCCAGATGCATCCAGGGGGGTGGGGAGGAAAACCACACACTGTGGCTTGCTTGTGGAAAAGCTGTTCACCATTGAGGCCACAATGGCCTCGTTTTCCATGCGAGAACCTCAGAGGAACTGAGTTGACAGATTAGTGGGCTCTGCAGAAAGCTGCTGTCCCGTCAGATGTGAACATTCCGAATTAAGGGAAACAAGAGCTCCCACGAGCAGATCAGCTGGAAAACGTGAACTCATTCCCTTTGCTTTCTGGGAAGGCCTGCAATTCACCTGTGTTTAACCAAATGCCTCCCAAATGCACGAGATCTTAGATCCTTTTTAGTCCATTGGGGAGGCCCTGTTTGAGGAATATGGACTTGGGCACGCGGATGGTCAGAGTGACCGTCTCAGCAAACGCCGGTCTACCCTCACGGAGACTGAGGTCCAGAGAGAGGCCCGGCCAGGTGCGGAGGCGACACAGGATGGCGACAGGTGGCACAGAAGCACGGCCCCTGACTGCAGGCCACGTTCTTCCATATCCACGCTACTGCTCTGTGCGTGAAAATAACCAGCACACACACACACACACACACACACACACACACAGACGAGTTCCCAATCCACAGGTATTTCCGTAAGCACGGTTTAATAGAAATGTAACTCAGAAAAGCATTCCGGCTCCCTACAAAGGCTTCAAATGCAACCACTAAAAAGACTTGAGGCTAAATCTGAAAGGGGTGGGGGAGTCAGCCATATTATGCAACAATTTGTTGTCCTTGCCAAACACTGGTGCTTGGAAGTTAAGAAGAGACAGCAGGCGCACCTGTGTCCATTGGCATCGAGTTAAATCGATCCAAAAAATTAGGCAAACAGCCAATTACCTGTCACCCAAAGATTCACTTAAAGGATTTAAATAGTTTTTACAAGCATGAATTTAAATTTTCCATACTCCTAAGATAGTCTTCCTCAGATATTTACAGAGACATTAAAATTTTATGATAGTATTCATGAAAAAGTAGGAAATAACAATGTTAATCACAGGTGCCTCACAGCAGCCTGTCAATAGCTTTCTGGGGATCCCCACGTAGGGGGTAAGAATCCTTTCACCATTCACTTGCACCGTCAATATTTCTGGTTTCAAATAATGATGATCACACATCCCTGACGTTTCTCTCAAGCATCCTGCTGGTTTTCCCTCTCTGCGACAGGTCTCAGCCCTGCTTCCACGGCAGATGCTCCTGATTTGCATTCTCTGCCAGTCACTGCTCTGGGCCCCCAGGAGAGAACTGAGCAGACAGACAAATTACCCCGTCCTTGTGAAGTTTACACTGCAGAGGGGTTATTAACACAATCACAAATCTTGCTTTGTAAACAAAATTTTTTCTCTTCTTCAAAAGTAGATGATGACAACAAATGGAGTATCAGGGAAATACACTGTCAACCTCGTTCTAGCCGAGACAGTCCCTGGAATTCCAGACTCCAAACTATGTGCTTGCAAGGAGTTCCCATGATCCACAGGCAGTGGTGGGAAAGCCTTGTCATAGGGACGGGTTCCCTCAGTGGTTTCAGCTACTGTAGCAAGAGGACACCATATATTTATTTCTCTCCATAAAACTCAACAAGTAGGTACTTTTAAGAAAAGTTTTGAGACAGTTTTCATCTTTTTCTTTGTTATGACTTACCGGATCAACAACAGTAACCAGGGGCATTATTTTAGCATTGTATAATTTCTGAAGTGCTTTCCAGAACCACCATATGGGGTCAGGTGGGGTCAGAAATCCCCCCCACCAACAAGCACACACAGACCCCTAGCCTTAGACCAAGGGTGACGCTGACGACGGGGTGTTTGGACCTTGTCCTTTGGTGAGCCACAGATTCACCTCCTGGAATGATATGTTTTATTGGGGTCACTAAGATCGCTTTATGAAAGCGCCCACCCCAAATCCTTCACGGAACAAGTGAGGGTAAAATAATTAACAAATTTCTTACCATGTTTGTGGTTGTTGAGGACACTGCGTGCTAACCATCTGGACCTAATAGAAAAAGCCCAAGGTAAATATTTTTTGCATCCAGCTCTCAGAAAAGGCTTACTTCTCCCCAGGAACTAAGGTGTTTCTTCCTTTCTAATGATGAGAATTTTGGTTCTCACCATGTCTTCACTTTTGTCTTAAATTCCAGGAAGCTCAAAATCAAATGTGAGGCAGAAATATCATGTCTCTGTGAGCTTTTGGTCTATTTGTGCTCTTTTCCTCCACTACCAAACTGCTTCTATTTCTATGCTATTACTTCTTATTAACAGTGTTTTGCTGCTGCTGGTTTTAAGATGCCTCTAATCCTTTTCGGGAATGAGTGGGACCCAGCGGTATGCATACATTCACATAAACCTCCAATTGACAGACAGGGAAATTATTCATACACGTTCTAAGTGATGGGGCCAGAGTAACAGAACCTGGATGGACCTAGAATTGGAACCCAGATCTCTGAAAAATTAGTCTGTGCTCATTTTATTATGCCCCCTCCATTCCCCTTGTTAACTTCAAGGTAAATACCCAAGACACCTTGTACAGGAAAAGTGTCTGAACTTAACAGACCATACATGCCTTCCCTCCCTGGGATCCCTGCTCCCAAACTGATTGGTGTAACTCAACACCTGATAACAGTTCATCTGCGTCCATCTAAGTCACCAGTAGTGATACAATAAAAATTCACCTCAATTCATCTAAAAACTTAGCAGGTTTGGCCCAAAATGAATGAGTTAACTAGGAGGTTTCTTTCCATCAAGAATTAAACTTTAAGAAACATAGGCCATAACTAAAATTTTTTTAAAAAGTCAGTTGGCTATGAATTCCGCCGATGCTAAGATAGATGTCTATGACCTCCTGGCAACTAAAGATAAACTTTTTTAAACTTTTTTTCCTGCCCAGCAGAACCCCCTTGGACTTACTTAGGTTTACATCCAGACGTTTGGATTTCATCTAGAATGATCAGTTCCCAGCTGCAGAATGAGAGCTAAGGCAGTCTTGTCAATCAACACGCTATGGTTGCAAGAGAAATTCTACCATCCCTTGACCAATATTCAAGCCCTGGTTAAGTGACCAAATCCCAAGTAGGAGTTTGTTTGTCTGCCTCTCCATTGATCTAGGAGCCCCGGTGGTGTGCCTTCCAGGGATCTGAACACACCTTTATTTAATATACTGATCCTAGGATTCCATTAACATAAATGGTTGCCTACACTTTTAAGCCTGTCCACTGCAAAGACAGATTTCACTTCAATCTGCGACTACTTAAGGTGTCTACTTCATCATGATGATTACCCCCTTCCCTGCCCCCTCTGGCAAATCTTTATGATTTAATAATAACAATTACGGAAGTTTCAAATGAAGAATTAAAAGCTGTCAGACACCCATGTGAAGAGTTGACCAGTCTATGATCTTGGCATCTATGACAAGGCCAACAATAAAGCTAAAAACACTATTTCAACTTAGAAATGCAAAATGTTTGGTAAACTATTTCATCCAACAACTATTCATCAAGGCCCTTCTAAGAATCAGACTGGGATTTCTAGGCTGGGGGTAGTGTCATAAGCATGCAAGACAAGGCTGTATCCAGGTGAGCACATTTGCCTGGGTTTTGGTGAGTGGGGAGAGAGGAATGAGCAGGATGGGGTGAGGGGCTGGAGATCACAAGAGACGGGGCATCAGCGCGTGGCTCCAGAGACGAGACGAGGGTAACCGCACAAAGGGACCGGACAAGCGCCGAGCCGAGGGCGGAGGTGCAGGGAGGGTGAGCACAGAACACAGGACACAGTGGGTGCTCGTGAGGACGTGGAGAACAGGGAGCCCCAGGCATGGGCGCTGGGAACGCAAACGGGTGTGGACCCTGTGGAAAACAGGACAGAGGGTCCTTAGAAAACTCGGACTACAACTACCATGTGATCCAGCAAAGTCCGCTGCTGGGTGTTTACTCAACAGCCCTGAGATCAGGGTCTTAAAGAGCTATCTGCTCTCCGGGCCACTGCAGCATGACTCACCGGAGCCCGGGTGTGGAGACGGTGTCCACGGATGGAGAAGCGGAGAAAGAAGACGGGCTGTGCGCACACACTCGGCAGCCCTCAGAAAGGAGGGAATCTGCAACATGCCACAACACGGGTGCGCCCCGAGGACACTGTGCTCAGTGAAACAAGGCAGCCACAGAAAGACAAATAGGGTGCGGGTCCACTCCATGAGGTGTCTAAAGTAGCCAAACTCGCAGAACCATGGGGCCGCGTGGCGGCTGCCCGGGGGCTGGGGGCGGGGCGGGGGGGGGCCGCTGCTAACCCAGGGGCCCGAGGTCTCCCAGGGAGTGAGGTGAACAAGCCCCAGAGTTCCGCGGCACAACCGTGGACCTGTAGTCAGCCATGTGTGTTGTCACTTAAAAAACCATTACGAGAGTAGATTCCACGTGAACTGTTCTTGCCAATAAAATAAAACTTCGAAAGAAAGGTAAGAGAGGCCCCGGGAGAGGGAACAGGATGCACTGAGTCGGTGAGGCGGCAGAAGGCAGCTCAGAGCCCCAGGGACTGTGTTGGGAGCTTGGGCTGTCCTGCAAATGCCGTGGAAAGGCCCTTTTAAAGTCCCTTCAGAAGAAGGAGCTCAGCGTCCCGTTTTGAAAGCCAGCGCTGTGACTTCTACAAAAACCAGAGGAGGAGCGGAGGCAGGGCGGCCAGGGAGGAGGAGGAGGCTCAGCACAAATGCCAGGCCGCTTCCTGCAGCCAGCTCACCTCACCTCTTCGACCCCCATGGCCCCTCCAAGACGTGCAGCCTCCGAGAGATACTCAGGAGCGGCTGGGATGCCGGGGAAGGTAAGTTGTCATTGGAAGGCTGTCCACGTCTGACACCCAGTCCTCTGTGGCCCCGGGACGGAGGTCCTTTCCTCCCCACCGTATCTCAGGTGTGCCCACTAGGAACCGGCCTGGAAGGAAACCATGACAACCACAGGAATTCCTACCCACTGACGGAGCTTACAGCGCTCGCCACGAAGGCTGGCCTCCTCCAGGAAGAGAGAATTCTCCTGCCTGAAGAGACTTCAAGCTGGGACATCAGTTTTTTCCTGCCTTTGGACTCCAACAGAAACTTCTGCTCTTCCTGGGCCCCCCGCCGGCCATCCGCACATCACGGTGCTTCTCGACCTCCACAATCACGAGCGCCGGTTCCTTATAGTGCGTTTCTGTGTGCACTACGTGGTATGTAGCAGATGTAGATGACAGCTATGTGGTAACCGATAGGTTAGGCGTTGGCCGACCGAGGCCCGGTTCATCAGGACAGGGCACTAGGGTAGGACGTGACACAAGGAGTTCACCTGGGGACGCTGCCGCACTTGTGGGACATGCAAAGAGCCGTGTCTAGCCAGACAGCAGGTGGGTGGGGTGCAGCTGGACGGGAGTCAGCAGCTGCTAAGTCATCAGAACTGCGGGTGCGGCCCCATGGCGGGACGGCCAGTGCCCGGGACAGAAGCCTGGGAACCACCAACATCTGGGGAAGAGAGGCACACTGCTCTGGAGGTGAGACAGCTAGGAGGGCTTGGAAGCAAGCACGGCGCAGAGTCTCAGAAAGGAGACAGGGGCCAATAGCAGCCACACGGGGTAAGGACCCAAACCACCCCGGAGTTAGCAGCTGGCCTGGACACTGGGGCAGGGGCTGGTTCTAGTGCACTGGGCGGCGTCCCAGAAGTGAGGCGCTAGCTTGAACAGGAGGAAGAAAAGGAGTTGCAGGAGGTAGAGACCCAGGGTGGGGGGAGCTCCTCGGGTTGAGCACTTCCAAGTACAGTCAGAAGCATCAGCAAAGCAGGGACATTTGCAGAGAGAGAGAGAAGCTCCATAAAGGGAGGTCACTGCAGAGGCGGCCGGCAGAGCAGCCCCCCAGGGGGGCAGGCGGGCGATGGAGCAGGGAGGGGACTGGCACCAGAGGCACATCACCCTAGAGGACAGCTGGGCTCTCTGATGAGGATTGGGGGAGGAGGCAGATGGACAGAGGCAGAGGCCGGTGCAGGAGGTGTGGAGCCTCCCCATGGGGGGCAACAGAGAGAGGTGCGTGTCACCAGGCGCTGCTGGGGAGGCCCAACACCGCCGCTACCTCGTGACTCTTGACAGCATGGCTTCAAACCCACCTTCCCATCGGGGTGTAGTTTTGCTCCCAACTCCTTGAGGCCACGACCAGCTCCTTCCAATGGGGCCTCAATGAGTCGCACGTGCCAACAGAGCAAGCACAGCCCCTGGCACCAGTGCCATTCGGGAGAGCCTCCATCAAGACAGGCTCCATGTTGGACAGACCTCCTCCCAGCAGCCCAGGCTCTGCAGACATGCCCCCGCCACCCATCCTCCTGGCTAAGGACAAGGAGACACCTTTAATGCACCCCTGCTGCTCATATGAAGGCAGAGAAGTGAGGGCCAGCCATGCACCCAGGCCAACGTGGAGCTTCCCGTGCATGGCAGAGCAATGTGCTCAACGGCATTCTTGGACGAAACCCATCCTTTGTCAGGAATTTGGAAGTGAAAATAGATAGCATATTAATTAAATTCACAAGTGATAAACACACGGTGCTCCCTGCCGTCGCTGAGCTGGGAACCAGGCCAAGGCCGGCGGGGACAGTTTGCTGGCCAGTCTCCCGTGGCCCCTCTCCTGCGGAGACCCGCACCGCCCGCACCTCTGGGGTGGAGCCCGGGTCGCCCCTGCTCCAGACCTGTCCTTCTCTCCTCCTTGTTGCTAAGAAAGTGCTCAGTCGCTGAGGTGATTATTGCTGAACTGACCGATAACCCAGGTTAATTGCCTACATGGGGGCAGGGGACTTCATGTGCCATCCTTCAGGGAACAGCTGTCTGTGCACAGGGGGGTGCTAAAGGCTCGGGGATTTGACCCCAAGTGCACTCCAGTAGGACTGAGGCAGCGCGGCGCCCGGTGGGCGTGACACGTGTGCAGGAGGGTGACCCCGAGCCCCCTACTGGCGGCTGTGGGAAGGTGGGTTTGGACGCAAAGGGACCGCAGAACCATCACAGAGGGTGTGCGCCACTAACAGCGGAGAGCCAGGTCGGGCGTGGGTTCCATGCGGACAGAGGCTGGCTGTGGGGACGCAGGGTGGCCTCATGCAGGAGGCAGCCACCCAGATGGGCCTTACAGGATGGGTAACGTTTGGATGAGCAGACACGGGCAGTAGCGGGTTGAGCAGGAGGACAGGCCATTCCTGGCAGAAGCAACAACCTAGGTCAGTTCGGGTCGGTGGCCCAGTGTCCCACGGAGAAGGGAGGCGCCAACAGCGTGAGGCCACACGGCAGCGTGCTGGTGCTGGAGGGGGCTGGGCACCACACGAGCTCAGAGCCAAGAGAAACATGGAGCGCGCCCATGGATCATCCTGACATTGACGACGAGGTCTAGGTCCAAGGGTGGCATAGGGTGAATTTGGAGGAAGGCAGATTGTTGACTGACAGACAACTTTAAGTTACCAAGTGAAACTACAGTTGGGGGATCTGGAAGGATCCTTGAGGAGGGGTGTTTGATGGAGAGCTAAAATATGAGCAGCCCTCGATGGAGGTCTGGCGGCACGTGGCGAAGGCACACATGCAGAGGCCTGCAGGCAAGATGGACAAACGGGCAGTGCGAGGACTGAGCCAGGGGCAGACAGACGGATGGAAAACAGAGTGCCTTCAGCTTTCACAGGCATTCACACAGAGCCAAACACACATGCACACACGCGCACACGCACACACGCACACACACACCCACGCGTAATCTGAAACCACCCTGTGCCCAAAATTCTTTTCAGATTTAATACCATGCAATTAATTAACTGCAGAAGCAGTCTGTCATAGCTCAGCCAAAACATAAAATAACATTCAGGGTATGAAGAGCAATAACATCTCATAGGAAAACCCAGTTGAAGATGAACCAGGCATTTCAGGACAAAGGAGGAAAGTCAAGTTGGATGGTACATAGCACTTAACTCTTAATCCCAAACCAGAGTAAAATGAACAAGTGTTTGCCAAGGAGATGCTTTTATAACCATTGCCTTCAGAATTCCCTGTCTTGCAGAAATGATTAACAGAGACATTAATTAAAATGATCATTACAACAGTAAAAACTAATAGCAATCAGATCTGGAGTGTTCACCATGAACCAGGCTCCACCGTTGGTACCACAGACACGGTATCTAATCCTGCTTAAACCCTCACGGCCGGCTGGAATCCGGCCATAATTACCGTCCCCTTTACAGACTCAGAGAGGACGTCCAGCTCATTCAAGGTCACAGAGCTGTGATAATGTAAATGTTATTGCCAACACCTGTTAAAAATTCCATTTTTGAAACAAGGGGAAAATACTCAAATTCAATGAACTGTTCCAAACCTCCCTCGTTGTTCGCTTTTCTCTTGAGTTAGCAAAACCCCTTTCCTGCTTACAGTCCCGGCCAGTGACCTTACTCAGCACCCCGGAGAGCGGCGTCCTTGCCCCTGGGCCTTGCCCTCTGGCTCCGGGAGGATGTGCAGCCCAGCCCTGGAGCCCATGGAGCACCGGACCGTGACCTCCTCCCGTGAACCCCGAAGCCATTCTGGCCGGCCCCGCGCTATCTCCTGGGTCGGGGGAAGGATTGTGAGGCTGGGGGCTGAAGCTGGGGAGCCCGTCCCTCGAGGCCACACGGGGAGGGCAGCACACGCCCAGGGGGACCACAGGGCCCCCGTGGTCCCAGGCTATCTCCTCCCCACACAGCAGTGCTCCAGGCTCACCCTCCTCAAAGGGAGGAAGTGACAAATGGGAGAGGAACTCTTAGATGCCCCCACTAGGTGTCCCTTCATGACAAGAAGCCCTGCCATCAGGGCGCCCAGAGGCCTTAGTGGAGTGTGGTCCCAATTCCGTGTCCCTTGGGGGCAGGGGACAACCTGACCGTGCTCCCGCTGCTTTGGGCCTGGAGGCCGCGTGGCTGACCGTCCGCCCATCTTTCTCGTCTGACGTTCCATGAAAGCCGCAGCAAGCTCCACATCGATATCAGTGCTTTCTCCTTGGAGATAAAAATAGCTGGTGAGCCTCGCAGAAGTTCTGCTCCCATTGATTGAAGGCGAATACGCCTTTGTCCTAATTACCAAGCCAGCCCCCGAAGGCAGGGTGCTCGGCAGCGGCGGGAGCCTGAGAGCTGGGCTGGGGGGCTCTCTGACCTTCCTTCGGACTCTCAGATGCTTACAAGGGCCCTCCGAGCAGAGGGTCCCCAGGCCAGAGTCCTTGGCTTCACCACATGGAGAAGAAAGCAAAAAGGAAATGAGGAACATCCCTAAGGAATAAGAAGCCTTAATTCCAAGTTTCAGGAGACAGCTAATTTTCTTAAATGTCCTGACATTTTGCTAACGTTGAACAGGGAGCTCAGGGCACTTTGGAGAGACACCCGTGGAGGCCGCATCTGAGCCTCGGCCGCTGGGACCAGCTGCTTCCAGAGTGGTTCTGCTCCACGTAAGCCCGCGTTAACATTTTAATTTCTCACCACAAAGTTTCGTGGAAGTCTATTTTTAAATGTATAAATATTTATGCACTTATTTAAAAAAATGCTTAGGCAGTCATTTTGTTTCGAGATGCTGGACTGAGCCATCAGCCAACCAAGGTGCACTCGGGCCCCTTGGTGAGGAATCTGCTTCCACGGGAAGTGGGGGCGTCCAGCCAACCACGCGGCCGTGGAGCAGACACGGTGCCCACCAAGCGGCCACAGGATCGGACGTCTCACTGTGACCACTCCTGACATCGCCAGGTGGATGCCTTCGAGCCGTGGAACAGCCTTCAGTGGTAGACTCCTCTTTTCAGAGACTGAAACAGTTAACCACACCGTGGACTTCTCCCTTCCGGTGCCCCCACTGCAAACTCACAGGAAACAGCTAAACCTTAATAAAACAGTGGCTCTATCCTGACCCAGTGATGGATGAGCATGAGTTCATTTATTCGGCAAATATTTATTGAGACTCCACTATGTCAAAGGCCCATACCAGGTGCCGGGCTATGCTATTACACTATTAAATGTTATAACAATTAAATTTTTCTGTGTCTAGAATGGTTTATAACTTACTCAAAGTGCTCTATGCAAAGGACCCCTGAAGCGTGCGGCGAGCTAGCCACAGAGATTTCGTCACTGACTGTAAATCACACAACATAAACAAATAAGAACATTATTTAAATGAGAGGCCCTTTACTTACAGAAACCATATCACAGATATTTTCTTTCAAGATCTAATTAGATTTAAGGCTTCATTTGGGAAACAAGATGAAAATGAACGTCTTCTCCTAAGGGCATCTGGATGGGAGTCAGCCGCGTGCATAATTTTTTTTATCATATAGCAAATTTGCCCAGGTAATAATCAAACAAAAGAGCTCTGTTCTAGCAGGGGAGTAAAGGAAGAAAAAATAAACTGAGCCATGCATTGTGACCATGGACAATCCCGCCAGCACACTCCTGACTGGTCTCACTGACCACCAGCCACGGACCGTGACCGTGGACGATCCCACCAGCACACTCCTGACTGGTCTCACTGACCACCAGCCACGGACCGTGACCGTGGACGATCCCACCAGCACACTCCTGACTGGTCTCACTATTTTTAACCACTATTGGAGGAAAATTAACACTGTTTAATTCAGTGACTCTGAGTATGCTTGGGATGCACAAATTCAAGGAGTGCACTAAAGTTCCTAAAACAAAATACCTTAACATATACACAAGCATGCCTCAGAGTGCTCTGAAATTTAAAACAGAATGAAAGATAAGCTCCACCAACCCTTACAGATGTGCGGTGAGTCACCTGACCCTTCATAGGGCTGCTAAGTATCCAAATGCACAGATGAGCACAGACCAACCTACCCTGCTGAGGCCCGCTTGCTTTGAAAGCGCACAGCTCTGCCCTAAACTTGTTATATTAGGCCCCACTATTTGTCTGAAAATCATAAAAATATAACTGATGTCCACTTTGATTTAAAATACTATATATAATACATAAATACATTATATGAGGAATATATGCTACATATAATATAAAACATATATATTTGTAAAACAGATTGTATGAAGAAGAGAAATGTTAAACAGGAGGGATTATTTATTTTGCAAAAATATTCTTTACTTTAAAGGAATTGCTGGGAAGTTCTTCTGAGCCTTGAGCTCCTGAGGGCATTGAAGCATTGATCTATAGGGCAGTGACTTTTGGACAAAACTCAGAGGGAACTGGTGAGGCAGAGAAAGGTGACCCCCGGAGGAGCCACTGCTGAGCGAGGACCGGGCGGGAGAATCACACGGCCTCTGGGGAGAGGACGTCCAGGGAGCGAGTCCCACCGGCTCTGTGCTGCGTCTGCCCAGGGCTCCGTCCTGCATCCTGGCGGCAGGTGCCTGTGCACAGGCACACTCTCTGTAGCTTTATGCAGGTTACCGGCAGACAGGTGGAGGCGTATTCGTAAGGCAGATCCAGAGAGAGGAGGGCCTTGTGAGGCTCTGTGCACCCAGGTGCTGGTGCCCCTCCTAGCCGCCCCCGACCTGGTCAACTTGGCTCTGGCTTCCCGACCCTGGCCCCGAGCCCCCAGCTCCACATGAGAGCCCTCGCCAGGCCACAAATGTCCCTCTGTCACTTGGCCTGGCCCCCTAACAGCAGTGGTGCATGCCAGACTGCTGGGGACCACCTATTAGGACGTCACTTATGCCCTGTCCTTGGCTCTGAGCGCTCAGCCTGAGCCTGGATGCCTGGGCACAGACCACAGGTATCAGCCACGAGGCACAGTCCTCAGAGCCACCTCCCTGTCCCACAGCTGGGCCTGGGTCAGGTCAGGCTTGGTCACGGGCTACAGAAGATAAAGGAGGGACTCCAAGGGCAGTCCCGGGTAACCGGCCACAGTGACCCACGGAGACCGTGGGCGGCCGTGCCACATTGTCAGCCATGTGCCGGTCTTCACACTGAGCGACGGCCAACCAAAAGGATGAGGTGAGAGGAGTGGCGTTCTCAGCACAGGGGAAGCCCCTCGGGGATGAGGACCGTCTCATCCACAAATCAGGGAGGACAAAGACTGTACCTTCCCCAGATGAGTGCTACATATTTGTGAAAACACAAAAAATCTCTGCGGATTGAAATGTCCAGCTCTGTAAACATTATTATTTGGGGGTTACCAGGGATGTTGGCTGTCACTTAAGTAACGGGGGTACAAGACACTCTGCCCTGTGATCCCTCCGCTGCTGAAGGAGGGTCTGGAACCAGCACAGGTGGGGCTCAAAGGCCCTGGTGGTGCGGTGTCCGCAGGAGGGAGACCTTTCCCCCAAAGGAGGGCAGCCGCTTGGCCCCCAGGGCTCCTGACGCTTTCTCTTTTCCTGACCTCCATGATAGGCATTTTCTACGTTTCCATGTGAGAATTATCTGGCCATATTTGTGCCTAATTATCTCACACCTGAGAGTCCTCACGACTCACAGTATGACGAGACCGCATGAGTGTGTGTGTCCTGCCAGCAGGCTCCAGCTCCCAGAAATGCCCACAGTTTCTGTGTCAGAGTCTACACCGGCACCCACCAAACCAGCACTCCAGCCCGGACGGCCTCCACTCCCAGACCCGCAGCCCCAGCTGCCAGCCCCACGGGGGAAGTGAATGCCCACCCCCTGGGGGGATCCAGGTCTCAGCCAGCCACACAGGCCAAGACCCAGGGACTCCTTCCATGGGTGCCTCTCAACCCAACCCCAGACTCAAATTCTAGCTGCCATCAAAGTCCTACCAGATCTTCCCAGTAAAGGTTTCCATGAGCCATACATTCCTCTTCAGACCACCTCCCCCACCATGTCTGAGACCCTGTACCCCTCCCCTGCCCACTCCCCCCGTGCCCCCTGAGATCCACTCTTAACCGACAGCCAGGGGATTTTATGACCACAGATCTGAGCTCGTCACGCTTGTGCCCGAAACCCTCAAGGGCTTCCCAAGACCCTCCGAATCAATTCCACAACCCGCCTCCTGCTCTTACATGAGCCTCCACTGGCCCTTCACCCCATTTCTCCTGACACACTGCGACCCAGACACGCTGACCTCCTGCCACCAACACAGCTGCCTGCACTCACCTCGGGGCCTTTGCCCAAACTTTCCCTCTCCCCAGACTGCTCTTCTCTTAATTCCTGTTTTTCTGAAACACCACTTCCTCCACAAAGTTTCTACCAACTTCACTCCCCTTCTCTACAGCCTCATGACACCTTCTGTGCAGCACAGAACATAGATTGTGATCACATTCTGAAGGGATTGTTGGATTAATGTCCATCTCCTGGCAAGAACGATGGCTCCTCACACCCCCAAATCCTCCGGGGCCTAGTGTGTCCCAGCTCCCTGCAGAATTGACTACCGGATACATGAGCAAACAAACCACCGAACCTTCCACGTTACATCACATCCAATTTGGCTAACCCACAAGAGGTTAATTCCTCCCAAAGGCTATGTGTTCTCTAGCTGGTGCTAAGAAGACCATTATAAAATTGGGATCTGGGGCTTTTCTAGGACGATTCGTGACAGCCTCGATGAGATTGTCTACAGCACAGAAGCAGCCGAGGAAAGGAGCAGCTGAGCAGAGAGCACAAACGGAGTCTCTGCAGAAATATGGCAAGGCTGTGGGGTCCAGGGGGAGGGGGCACTGCAGACCCACACATCACACACCCAGGTAAGGGGCGAGGGATAGCCCCGGACACCATGACCTGGCAGGGAAGGAGCCCCCTTTCTGCCTCCGGTCTCTCCCCAGTGCCACCACTGCTCAAACCCAGCAGAGGTCAGAGGGCGAGGGGCCCAGATGACGTAGCGCACAGGGGTCAGCCCCCCGGGGCCCACCACGGGGCTGAGGATGTCAGCGAATGGTCTGGAATGCCAAAGAGACTATTAGCAGCCCTTGTGTCATCTGTGCTGTAGGACGAACCCAGGAGGGAGACGGGAGCTGAGGCCTTGCTTAGTGTGGGCCCGACGAGGTGAGTGCGCTGCGCAGGGAGCAGGGAGCAGCGTCGGGGGATGCGCCCGAGGGTCTCTGCATGCAGTCAGCTTTCCCTGACCCATCCAGCACGGTCCACCCACCACGGAGGAGCTCGCTTCTCCTCCCCTTTCCTCTCTTACGAGATAAGAAATGAAACTGGAGACATCTGCGGGCAACTCATGTTCCTTACAAAATGTTCAGTCTCCAAAGCCACCGGACGTTTTGCCAAGCTGTAGTTCTGAGCTAATCAGGTGAACAAACATCACAGCACAAAGGGCGAGCTGAGGGCTGGCCTCCAACACTCTCCCCACAGCCCTCCTCAAGTGCATTAAGACATTTTAGAGCTCACTTGCAAGTTCCAACCTTAAAAACCTGATTATTTATTTATGCCCTTTTTGTCTAAGAAGTTAAATCCCCAAAGCATCTCAATTTAGATCAAAAGCAATTTACCAAACTTCAGCTGGCACACCTGTGCCTATGATTTGTTAATTACCTGCTTAGCATTTCCAGGGCTGTGAGGCAGAGGTGCGCCTCGCTGGCTGCAGGGGAAACCTCTGATATTCCCCTCCTGGAATAGAGCCTTCCAGAACGCCTGAGGTGTTCAGTGGGTGAAGCGATTCCACAGCTATCGAGCCACATGCAGTCCTGCAAATTGCTTTTCTTTTCCAGGGTGAGGAACTCAACACTGAGCAAACAGACACATAAATGAAGCAAAGCTGCTGACATATTTCTTGGCTACCTGATCAAATTATATAATGGCACTAATACATCTTATCAGCGGTGATCTATCACACGCGGGATCATCAAGTACTAGTACCCCATTTCTTTCTCCAGCGCCCTTGGTTTACAATTTGGCATTAGGATATTAGGAATAACAATAATTACTTGCTTTTACATTGCTTCAAACGAAAGAAATCATTAAACGGCACACATGAAAAGATGATCTCATTTCGAAGACGGCTTTGTTAGCTTTGCTTTCTTGCTCTCTTTTCCTTCTTCCTGCACCCCCCCCGCTTCCTTTCCTACCCCCTCACAACATTCTTAACAGTCGTCTGGGTAAGTATCACCCTCTGCAGCAGTAGAAGCAGTGGTGATGAATGCCAAGCAATTAAGAAGACAGGGAGTTTATTATAGCAACACAATGCAAAATGGTTTTTCTGGTTTTTTTATTTTCCAGTTTTCTTGCGAAGAAATGGAAAACATAACCTTTTCTGAGCCCCACCACCCCTGCCAGAAAGAGGCAAAGAAAATGGGGCTCTGCAGTGGGCTGCATCACATGCGAGGACTTTTTAAATCTTAATTCACTCACTGTTTTTTAAGCTAAACACTGAGGGAGTTGAATATGCCCCATGCTTTGAAAACATCTAGAAAATTAAGATCGTAAAACGTATTGGCTTCTGGGAGTAAGTAACAGAGCTATATAGCTCGATGCCTCTGGGCAGTGGCTTTCTGATCCTCTCCTCCCCCCAATAAGTCCCCATCACGCTCTATTTTTATCTCTTCCATGAAACTTGCCACGTTTTAACTTGTGTTATAATTGTAATTATGTCCTAGCTCGTTCATTACGCTGCAAGTCCCTTTAAGGTCAGATCCTATCGCAGATTCCTCTCTGCGTCCCTCCCCCACCCCGCACCCGCCCACGGAAACCACTCAGGACCCACAAAGGCTGCCGGGAGCCGGCCAGCGCCGTTGCCTCTCCCAGGCTTCGCATCTTTCCGGTCTTTTCTCCACTCCTCTCCCGGGAGAGCAGCGCAGTATCTTCTCAGCAGAGCATGTGTCTCCAATGTTGCTTCATGTTCAAACATGGAAAACTCCATCGAAATTGCTTCACAACTATCCCTCTCACTCCAGTCAGTCCTGTGCCAAGATTGTGACGTGTTGATTTAGAAAAAAATGGTACATTCAAGAGAGGGACAAAAAGGTATCCTAGTAGTCACAATTAAATGAACCCTATCCTTAATAACACAACGTGAACAATCTCAAAGAATACAATGAATAATGAATCTAGAGCCCCTGGTCTGTTTCCCTCCGTGGCGCATGACACAGGCAGAGGTTCTTATTCAGGAATTGCAATCCATTTGGATAATGAAGCTAACAAAATCCTGTGTTCGTTGGGTGTCCTAGGACCCGTGAGTGTGTGTGTGCTCAACAGTGCTCAGCTGTGACCTCACTTGTACAATCGGAAGACAGAGGCACGTGTTCATTCAGCTTCATAATAATAGTGCAACGAATGCCGAACAATCCATCATTATCACACTCGAAACACGCAGGAATGAAGTGCGGTGCCGTACGGAGCGCGGGGCTCAAGTTCCCTCTTCAGGTAGAGGCCACCACCTCCACTGACCGGCGGGAGTCAGCGCTCCCCAGGCTGACCCTCGTCGTGCTCCATCCACTGACCGGCCGGAGTCAGCGCTCCCCAGGCTGACCCTCGTCGTGCTCCATCCACTGACCGGCCGGAGTCAGCGCTCCCCAGGCTGACTTGTCACTCTCCCAGGAGAACGTCCATCCTCAATAGACACCCCAGAGTGCCCAACAGTCACGTAATAACCACGGTAACGGGAAGGTAGGGGTGGCGTACGTCCTCTGTCTCAGAGGCTCTCTAGGATCTAACCCACGCGGGGGAACAGTGACCCGTGTGACAGCCACTCAGACACACTCAGGCTCCACAGCCATCCCTCTTGGAGTGTGGCAGCGCGAACGCACCCTGGCCCCTCACTCACCCCCATGGCTGAGCTTCGGGCAGAGTCGGCTTCCTGGCAAGGCGTGTCCAGAGCACATTCCATCTCCCCTCCCAACCTAGAATTACGTTACTCATGGCTGATGACAACAATGAGAGAAATCACGCCATAGGCCAGAAGGCATCCCACCTGCCCCTCCAAAACACCCCGAGACTGAGCTCAAAGTGAGTTAGGGCAGCACCGCCACGAAGGGCTCAGTGCCCCAGCATCCACGTCCCCTGCCTGTCCTGGAGTCACGTGTTTGTGCATTAGTGTCCTAGGGCTGTTGTAACAAATTAACACAAAAACAAGAGAAATGTATCTCGCCCAGTTCTGGAGGACAGATACCCAATATCAAGGTGTCAGCAGGGCTGGTCCCCCCGAAGGCTCTGGGGAAGCATCTACTCCATGCCTCCCTCCTGCTTCTCACGGCTGCCAGCAAGCACTGGCATTGCAGCTCCTCTGTCACCACATGGCCTTCCTCCCGTGTCTCTGTGTCTGTGTCCTTGGGTCCAGAGCCCACCTGGTTAATCCAGGACACTCCCATCTTGAGATCCTTAATTACATCTGCAAAAACCCTTTTTTCTAAATAAGGTCCCATATGGGTGGACATACCGTTTGGGGATGGGAGCCCCGGTCCACCCACCACACACACTCCTTCCCTGAATCCTTACAAACTCTGGTGACTTGTGCCTCATTTCTCCTGCACTCTGCGTGGTGAGTCTAACAAAACTGCAATCTCCCTGAGAGGTGCACGGTCAGCGCCACGGACAGATAACGTTAGTGCTAACCAGCTTTTCCAGTAGAGCATGCTGGTCTTGCCTTTCCAAACTCCTGGAGAACAAGAACAAAGGGTTTTGTTTTTGTTTCCATAGAATAGGCCCCTATCAGGAACTTAATATTTTAAACTTCTCTTGTAATTGTCTGTGGTTAGTTGCATTATTTCCCCGAGATTCGATTTTGTGGATTTGGATCAGGGATAAGAGAGAAGAGCTGAGAGTGGAGAAGTATTATCTTTGCAGACATTGCTGAGCACCTGCCATCCATACACCCTGCAGGAAGCCCAGTTCAGAGGAAGATAAAAGCAGAGTTGGGTCCACAGGAGCTCAGAGTCTAACTGGGAACACAAATCCGTAACAATTCACTATCGATACAACGTGATACATGTAATAATACAACTCTGAGCAGAATGTAAGAGCAGGGCGCAACCCACTCCGTGGACAAAACGAGGGGGTAATGTCTCAGAGGAAATGGCCCTCTTTTGGGTTCAAAGAGAAGGGCATTTAGAACAAAGGACAAGTGGACAAAAAAGTAGAGAGAAATAAAGATTTGGAGATCATGCAGGTATGTGTTGGGGCAGAAAGTGAAGGAAGCAAAGCTTAAAATGCAAATTGAAGCCGGTTTGGAAGTTGCCTTAAATGCCACTTTGAACTTCTGTCCTACAGACAATGGGTGTTCTAAAGCTCCCCACCTCCTGCAGTCGGGGAAGACCCCTGCCCCTGCCAGCATTTCTGCACATAAAAGTGAAAGTTGTGCACTGAAGGACTCCAGGGCTACCATTCACATGACAGTCTGGAAGAATGCCCCCCGCCGGACTGTGCAGTGTTCAATATTGCAACGGTACAGGGCCATCCTGCCCTTCATTCTCTCTTCCCACCCAAGAGCCTTTCGTGTGAGAGGCAGATTTTTGCAGTTAGATATTTGGGGACTGGAATCTAGTACTGGTAATACATCAGAACTAATCAGAATAAAGCATGACAGACTGTCATAAAAGCCTGCTTGGTGATTCATGCTAGCATTTATAACATATAAATAAGTCATGTATAGCATAGCTGTGCAAAAAGCCTGCAATGAGAGAGTAAATAATAAAATGATGAAAGGTTGCCAAACTGGAGTGTGTCTATCAGGGTATTACAGGAATCATTTTAAGGTTTCATTTAAGAAGAGAACATAAGAACAGATTTATGAAATCGAAGGAAGTCCAAGCTGATCACTGGCACAAACTTGAAAGCTAGGCAACGCTGTGTGATGGAGAGAGCTGGAAGCAGTTAGCAGACCCAGGTGACCCAAAGCCAGTGCCCGGCCCTCTTCCGGGGGTCACAACACCCATGAGATAATCAGACGCTGACCATTTTACAGAGTCACTGGGAGGATCTGAAAACTGGGAAAACAGAAGGTGATATAGTCACGTAAATCACAATTTTGTCAGGGGAAAAATGAAAAAGCATGCTAAATTCTTAGGCATTGGAAAGGAAATGAAGAAAGTTACGCATTGTGCAATTTTCCCTTCTCCTGACTCAGACTTCGGCATCTAATATATTGGGAAGATAATTAGCAATAATCCTGCATTAAAAAAAAATAGAGTCAAGAGAGAGCAAGGGATCTGACGTTATCTACAGCTAGAAATGTAGGAGGGGAGGCGGGCTTAATTTTAGGAGGCTTGGGCCAAAGTATTAGCACGTTGCGAGGGTATATTAGTGAGTCTGTACCCATAACAACACTGCCTTCAGCTCATTCAGGTCAGGCAGCTCAATACAAGAAAGATCAACAATTTGGAAGAGGTTCAGAGAAGAACAGAGTAACAACACTATTAAGGGGCTGGTTTCAAGGATTGATTTAGGAAGAAAGATTAAGGATGCTAAGTGTGCACAGCTTCCCTAATCATGGACTAAGTGAAGACAAGATAAACATCATCAGATATTTAATGGGTAGAAGCAGTGAGGATAGAAGGGGATTATTTAGACGAGATTCTCAATTTATGCAACACATTGTAAACTGTTGTACAGAGCTACAGGATGAGGACTTGGCTCAGGGAGAGGAACTGGAAACGAAGTTGAGCTGAAATTGGTTTACAAGGCTCCACTTACTTCCAGAGAAGCCTCTACCCCAGACATTAAAGTGGCTGAAAAGATGAAGTTGATCTTCATTTGTGTAATGATAGGCTGTACTTACACCAACATAAGCCAGCATTTTGGCAGGGAACAAACTGGAATAAACAGATTCAGGCAAACTATCGATTACTCATCCCAGTCCCAGAATTCTGTTCTAGGGAGCCACCATGAAGAAGAGTGGAGCTGCAATTCTACTCCTGTCTCTCAACTAAAAACAGCTCTCAAATGTCTAACTCCTTAACTTACCCCTACTGCCTCCAGGTCGACTGGTATTTTCATTCTATCAAGACCTCATCCACACCATTATTATTATTTATAATCAACATGTTCTACTGGTTCTTTGTTTGCCGTTGCCTCTGGCCATCTTTCAAGGTAATTGGATTTTGTTGCTGTAATGGTGGTGGTGGGTGATGGTGGTGATGGTGGTGATGGTTGATGACAGTGGTGGTAATGGAGTGGTGCTGATGGTGGTGATGGAGGTGGTGATGGGGTGGTGGTGGTGATGGTGGTAGTGGTGGTGATGATGGTGATGATGATGGTGTTGGTGGTAATGGTGGTAGTGGTAGTAGAGATCATGGTGGTGATGATGGTAGTGGTTTCAGTGGTAGTGACTGTGGTGGTAACAGTGATGGTGGTGATGGTGGTCCTAATGGTAGTGGTGATGGAGGTGGTCATGATGGTGGTGATGAAGGTGATTTGATGATGGTAGTGATGGTGGTGATGGTGGACGTGGTGGTGACGGTGGTGGAGGTGATGATGGTGGTGGTGATGGTGGTGATGGTGGAGGTGATGGTGGTCATGGTGGTGATGATGATGGTGATGACGGTGATGGTGGCGATAATTGTGATGGTGGTGGTGATGGTGGCAGTGATGATGGTGATGGTAGTGATGGTGGTGGTGGTGGTGATGGAGGTGGTCATGATGGTGGTGATGATGATAGTGATGGTGGTGGAGGTGATGTTGACAATGACGGTGGTGATGGTAGTGATCACGGTGGTGGTGATGGTGGAGGTGATGGTGTTGGTGATGGAGTTGGTCATGACGATGGTGATGAAGGTGATTTGGTGATGGTGCTGCTGGTGGTGGTGGTGGTGACCTTATAAACTACCTAAGAGGTATATACTAAGCCAGTGCTTTGTTGGGGTCAGTAAGGACAGTGGGTATTTAAAAACTGAGATATATCCCGCCAGAAAACAATGTTCACCAGGAAGACTCGATACCTGCAGCTGTAGGAGGGTTTTACCTGTATCTGATAAATCTGTATAAGTGGTATTGAGCTGCAGATCACATTCTGTTTGTTTTGCTGTTGCTGCTGCTGTTTTGGTTAACACCATGTATTTAGGATCTGTCTCTACCACTTCAGGGATGTGTCACTCACTGTTTACTGCACCACCATGTTCCACAGCATCCATCTGCCACCATGTGACTTAGCCGTCCCCCAAGGGATGGGCCTGCCAGGTTGCCTCCCACTTCCCAACATAACATTCAAAGCTGGAGCAAACATCTCCAACACTAAACATATGGACCTGCGCAAGAGTTTCTCTGGGGCACACCCTGGAGTGGGATGATGGCATCCCCAGATACAGAGTACTTCCTTTTGCTACAGAATCCCAGGTTGCCCTTCCGAATGGTTGCCCCACCTACCTTTCCTCTAAATGTGGGGTAACTCCCATTTCCCCACATCCTTGCTAAACCTTGATATTAAAAGATTGTCCACTTTTTGGTAATTTTATGTCTGTACAACAGTATTACATGATTGTTCTGATTTTTATTTCTCTAATAACTAGAAATCAAGAATATCTGATAATGGTAAGCTTTCCGAGTCAGAGACTGACCAGGAAAATAGAAACCACACTAGGTATTTCAAATGACGGGGATTTAAGTTAAGGAACTGGTTACAAAGTTGTAGGAATGACGGAAGGTTAGTTACTGCAGGAAGCTGCCCCCCGGGAAGGAAGCGTGCGGGCCACGGCTGCGACGCCACCACTGTGGGAACTGCCAAAGGCCTTGGGGGCCCCCAGCCACGGCAGCCGGGCCCTGGCGCTCCTGAAGCCCCAGAGAGCAGACTCCAGCCCTGCCCTGTAACCACAGCCGCCAGAGCCCCCGGGCGGCACAGCCAGAGAACGAGCTCTCGGTGCTGGAGCTCCGAGCTACTCACCGTGGTTGCTGTGGGACGAGCCAGGGACCGGTGGGGCCCAGGGAGGCCGGCCGCAGGGATTCATTCAGACGACCAGAGCGTGGGCCAGCGGCCCTGCTTTGTCCGGCAAGATGATGTCAGGCCGGTATCATCCAGCCTCTAAGAGCTCTCACCTGACCAGTGAATCACTGTGACACTTGACTCATTAGCATCTACTTCCAGCTGGTTCAAATAACCCCCGAAGTCTGGGTGTCCCTGTCTCTCCGGCGCACATTTCCACGGACACATGTCCTCAGGTCCCCGTGGGGAAGCTCAGGTGAAGATGTGTCAGTGACTCCCGTACAAGGATGTGGAGCCCTCCTCAGTGGGACCCAGTCTCCCCATTCCCGAGGCAATGAGCTGGCCCAGGCCTGGCAAATTGCAGGCGATGCCTTAATGACCATTTCTGTTCCCCCAATGAAGGGTTACTGACGAGTACTGATAGCCAGCCGGCCCCCACGCATCTCATTCCTGAGGACAGTGTGACCAAGCAGCCATGCCAAGTTTCCTGCAGTTTGAAGCATTTTTACGGTCACTCCACACCTGCCGCTGTAAGGAGAGCCAGCCATCCCCATCTTGTCTCTGAAGTGAAATACCACCACTTGGGATTTATACCTGGGGACAATGTGGCCCATGGCTTAGGGAGGACAGCATTCTGGGCTTCACAAAGATTCTGCAGCTCTGTCATCTCTGCATTTCTCAGGACCTCAGCGATGGGGTGTCCTCGGGGCCTCTTGGCCGACAAAGGGGAGGGTGAGGAGGAGCCCTGCACACGATGAAGGACTTCCTGTCACCCTAAACCCAGGGCCCAGACTCCCTGGAAACAGACTCTGAGGTGAGGAGTGGTGGTGGAAGGTCGGCCGGGATGTACTTGGCAGATTCGCCGCGAGGGCACAAGGCAGGCAGGCTTGGGCAGAAGGATAAGCAAACCGGCGTTGTGATTGACACGAAGCCCTCATCCAATTTTATGGGCACCTTTGAAGCTGAGTAATCCTTTCAAAATCATCGCAAATGGAGGCAGCAGGGCTGGGCCTTTGCGTCCTCGCATGAACCACCTTCTGGAAGGAAGAGATGTATCTGTGGGCCAGGTGGCTCCCTGCAGCTGCAGGTGATTCTCAGTGAGGCACCCCTGGGAGCCCAAGCTGCCGCTGATCACCGTGAAGGACGGGCTCTGGGCAAAACCCTGCAAGGACCCTTGCAGCCCCCCGCCCCCACTTTACCCCAGGGAGGCCCTGCCATCCCCACCTTGGGGCTGGAGGACACGGTCAATGTGCTGCCCGTGAGCCACCGTGTCTCCTTCTAAGAAACACCTAAACTACATATATCCTTTGTCCATTTTTCTAGTTGGGTTCAAGTCCTTTTCTTATTAATTTACAGGAGTTCCTAATATAGTCTATGTAGTTTGGACATTACAAATATCTTCCACTTTCCTACCCACCCGAAAATGTTATTAATGATGCTCTTCACTGAAGAGAAGTCTTTAATTGGGAGGCAACCACTCCAAAATTCTTCCACCTTAAGGCCTTGGGTCTTCTGAAATGTCTCCCACCTCCAGATCACAAAGATATTCCACTGCATCTTCCTCTGTTAATTTTATCTTTTTTTTTTCTTTTTTTTAATTTGCACAGTTTGACTCTATACATTGTATGAAGTGGGGTCTAATAGTCCTTCCCATTCAGTGAGTCAGTTTTCCCCAACCGTCTTTGAAGAGCCCGTCCTCGGCCTGGGTTTGGTTATCAGTTCAGGCACCAGCGCCAAGGTCTCCCTTTGGTTCAGTTTGGTTGGGTGTTCTGTGTTTACTGTTGACTTTACTATACCTTAATATGTGGCAGGGGATGGTTCCTGTTTGAGCTCCCAGACATTTCTAGGTTATTTGTGCACCTTTATTTTTCCAAATAAATCCATTTCTTGAGTTCCTGAAGACAATCTTGCTGGAATTTTTATTGAAATTACAGTGAACTTACTGATTAATTTGGGACAAACTAACATCTTTGCAATGCTAAACTGTTCCATCCATGAGCATGATGTATCTTCCCATTAATCAAAATCTCCTTTTCTGTTCCGTAACAGAGTTTTTTAAATTTTCTTACAAAGGTCTCCTGGATTTTTTGTCGGGTTAAGTTTTCCGTACTGAACGGCTGTGTAACTATTCTCAAGAGGCTTTATTTCCACCACAGAATCCAGCTGTCCGTTGATGAGGGAAAATGCAGCAGACAACTATGGGGTAAGCTGGAGTCCAGCTTCCCCACTAGCCTCTCCTGTGGTTTCAACAACTGACCTGCTGATTCCGCTACGTTCTCTATAGCTACTTGCATTGTATGAAAAATGCCCATCTGGTCTCTGTTCTTCTCACCTCTATGCCCTGTGTCCTTCCTTGTATTGACTTTTCTTGTCCTGTTTCTTTGACCAGGATATATGTTGGAAATTAGCAGGGATAGTGGCCACGCACGTCTGGATCCTCATCATAAGGAAATTCTCTAAGGCTTCTCCATAAAACACATTGCTTACTGGTCACTTTTGTTTATACAACCTTATAAAGTCAAGGAAATTTCTTTATAGCCCTAATCTCTGAGAAGTTTCTTCATAAGTAAATGTCGGACGTCATCAAATGTGTTTTAACACTGCGTCTACTGAGGTTAACTGTATGACTTTTTCTCCCTCAGTGCATTAATGTAGTGAATTACAGAGAAATTTCCAGGGATGAGACAGACACTCCTGTTCTCCTGCAATGAGCCATGCTTAGCATAACGCATCTGTAATACACTTCCGAATTAAGTAAATGTAATACTCTCTACACACAGGTATATTAGCAGAGGAGGCTTAGATTTCTCACTTCCTCTAAGCTCCCAGAGTCCTTGGACTTGCTCCTTCTGCCTAGAGCGATCTGCCCTCCTCGTCACATAGCGGTTCCTCCTGGACACAAGATCTGGTCTCGCATGTCACGTCCCCACGGAGGCCTTCCCTCACGACCCAAAGCTCTGCCAGTCACCCGCTATCACCGATTACTATGTGAAATGGTTATTCACTGCTTACTAATTGTTGACCTCTCCCAAAAGAACTGTATGGAGAGCATGAACGTTCCCTGCCTTCTGTGCTTCTGTACGCCCACTGCCCAGAACACGTTCTGGAATACAACAGACAATCCATCAATATCTAAGTTAATAAGTGGATGCAGCACGGGGACTCGATGAGCTGATGTTGTAAGCTGCGTCAGGCGTAGATCATGCCAGTATGTAAGGGACCACCTGAAGAACACTGTGAGAAGCTACAAACCCTACAAAGGCTAAAGGACACTCACATTCAGGTGTGTGGGACTGGGCGAGACAGAGAGAGGAGAGAGCTTGTTTAAAATCAGAAAACCAGAGGTGCCTGGGGGGCTCAGTCATTAAGTGTCTGCCTTTGGCTCAGGTCATGATCCCGGGGTCCTGGGATTGAGCCCCGCATCGGGCTCCCTGCTCCGCGGGAAGCCTGCTTCTCCCTCTCTCTCTCTCTCTGCTTCTCCCTCTCCCACTGCCCCGGCTTGTGTTCCCTCTCTCGCTGGGTCTCTCTCTGTCAAATAAATAAATAAAATCTTGAAAAAAAATCAGAAAACCACAGGCAGGCATGCAGGCCACTAAAGATGTCTTCCTCTAACAAACGTCACTTAGCAAATCTTGAAGAATCCATGCAGAAAGCAGACATCCATGCACATTTCTGAGCCTTCAGTCTGCACATAGCAGCCTGGGGAAAGAGATATATAAACCGAATTCCCCAATCTTCAGAGCTGGAATTTTGCTGGGGAAAAGCATCCAGCAAACAGACAAATAGCAGGACAGTGTAGTGTACAAACTGTCCCGGTCACTAATGGGAGAGGAAATAAGGGATCTGGGGATGACCAAGAAGCCCCCAATGCGGCTCCTAAAGGCGGGGCGGTTGGAGGACGTGGGGCTGGCAACGTGGCCAAGGGAACAGGCCTGGAGTGAGAAGTGGGGACGTTCCCAGGTCAGAGGGGAGGCTGGGAACGTGAGATGGGTGCCCCAGCCTCACGCACACACCGGCAGAACACCCATTCTTTGCTGAGCAGGCCTCCTGCAGGAGGGTGGAGGCGTGAGTGGCTGTAGGCAGCTTCCGTGCTGGTCGGGTTTTATCACCACGCCAGATTACTACAGCGTGTCAGCCCGAGGACCCCAGCTGTGCCCTGCAGTGGCAAACCCCACAGCTCGCTCAAGTGGAAGACGGGTCCCCTCCCGTTGGGTGGAAGGGCCCCGAGAAGGGGAGTATCATAAGAGGGTAAAGCCCTCGTGCAGATGTGGGCGTCATATTGAGATTTCTCTCCAAAGGGGCTGCATTTGGTCATTCCTGCTCTGGACCTTTTTCCAGAGACGAGAAAGGGACCAGTTGTTAGACTAGCTAACTGTGGTCAAGGTAACTCCCTAATTTGGAGGAAGGGTTGGAAAAGCTCCCACTTCCTTTGTTACCCACTGGAATGGGGTCTTCAGTCTGCCGTCACCTGTGTGAACCAATGGACTTAAGATAGTCACCAGCTGTACGTCACCAACCTCGCTAAAAATTGAACATCCTTGGGCTGCTAGGAAAACGTCTCACTTTTCCACAGCTTGTGTGCTTCCCGTAGATGCTAAGACTGTGACCTTTAAACCCCACGAACACCGTTCTTCCCGCAGTCCAGTATACTCTGCCCCTCCTTGCGGCTCAGATCACGTCATCTACTCATACTTCTTGTGGTTCTAGGAAGTATATCCTAACGTGCAGGAGTGAAAGCCCTACCGTGTCCAGGTTTGCCCTCTGCTTATCCTTAAACTTGCGAGGTCCACACACGCCGGCTTCCTCCGTTCAGCGTCGGAAGGACAAGCAGCACGGTGGCTGCAAGAACCAGCACGAGGCAGGCCCATGGGTCTTCAGGAGGCTAGTGCTGCTTTTCTGCACCAGCGTTCCTTTCTCTGCTTTCATATCTGGGGCAACCTGCTGCCCCCCTGCACTCCAACGCCCGGCACCCCTGTCGGGGGAAAGACCTACCCATCGTGTTCGCCCTCCTGTGTGTGAATCTCCAATAGCATCATTTAAGCTTATTTCCATGTATGGTGTTAAGTCAAGACCAAATGAAGATCTTTAGAGGCCTTAAGCACCCCCAGAAGATTGCTACCCCCATATTTAATTCAACAAAAACACTATTATTCCCCAAAACTGGGTATAAACTAATTCAAGTTTTGATTCTTCTTGACAATTTCTTCAGTGCTTTAAAAAAATAAATAAATAATCTCTTTCCAGGACCATGTTTGCCCTCCTGATTTGGGAGCTTCTGTTTAGCTCATACCTAATCCCTGGTGAGACGACCCAGGGCTGGATGGAGGACCTCATCCCTTCACAAGGAGTTCCAGCGGCCGCCAACGCTTTCCTCCAGCTGAGCCAGGCACTGTCCGGGGCGCCAGAGTCCCCTCTGACTGTGATTCAGAAGGCCCTGGACCTATGGAAATCATTCCAGAAACCCCAAAATGAATCCACGGTAATCCAGAACCTAAGTCAAACCTCGGGAAATAGATAAGGTGAAAGGAGTTGCAACCGCGGTTGCTGCCGCGGATCCTCAGTGTCACTGACAGGGACGTGGCTGCACAGTGGTCGGCCACAGTGCACCTGGGGAGGCATGCTGCACGGGCAACGGGCGTCTACACCTCCAGCACAGACTGGCCACTGCACTGAGCACTGTTCCCAGTCACAGGCCCTACGGCGCTGGCTCTCACACCCTGTGGCGGGTCCCAGCTAGGCCCCCCCCCCCGTGCAGACAAGGAAACTGAGGCTCAGTGACTGTCCAAGGGCCAAGAGCAGGCTGACCCTGAGCTTAGAAGCACATTCCAAGTCACCTCCCCTCCAAGCGGGCCCGGGCTCCTCCTATGTTCCTTATCAAAACGAAATTCAACCAGGAAGGCAAACACACACCTGTGTGATTTTGGACCCATAACAGCACTGCATTCGCACTGATATTCAGCGTGCTGGTTTCTATTACCAACAAGGCAGTGAGGGAAAGTCCTGCCCAGGGTTTCTGGGCTCGGGGGCTTAAAACAAGCCCATCCTTTTTAATGGCCCATGGTTATCAAATCAGCATGAGGGGAGAAAGGCTCATGGTTTTGCTCTCACTTCTTTTGGGTCACATTCAGTACCAGGTCATTGGGCGGACTGCACACAGTGTGGGGGAGGCCCCCTTGTTGACCTGAAGATTCACCCAGACATTCTTAAAATCCATCTGGTGGATTGAATCACCTGAAGCATCACATGGACACTGCGGATCTAAATCAAGGCCAGATTACCAAAAGTAATTACACCTAGTAAAGTCATATAATCTCTTCATACCAGTGTAAAAGTAGCTAATCCGAGATTATGGAAACCACTGCAGAACTTTCTTGGTGATATTGTGATTTTTGTGGGACTTTGTGTGTGTGTGTGTGTGTGTGTGAAATTTATGTGCTTATTAAGTGTTTTAAATGCCAGGGGAGAAAAATAACAGCAATAACATGATCCAGAGGTTACCAGTGGAAACCCACAGAGCCAATCCTAGAGGGCCGTCTGCCCAGAAAGAGGAACATGCTGAGTATTTGCAGATGTGCAGGTGGAGCTGAGAACAGTAGTTCCCCAAACTGGAAAGGTGGGTCTGTTTCTGCTCCCTCACTACTGACCGGACCCGGGTAGTGAGGGTTTCATACTGTTGAATGAACAAATGGGGGGTTCAGCAGAGACTTCACATGCACTAAGAGCCCTCGTCACCTTGCCCAGGCTGTGGAGGGAGAACCACCCCAGGAAGTCTGGCTCCCCCTGGGAAGGGCATGTGCTCTGTGCCTTGCCCTCCCACACTCACAGAGCTGTGGTGAGCACAGCTGGCCTGCCCATGGCAGCCGGGTGCACTGAGGACCACAGCTGGACAGAGAAAGAACACGACAGTGATGGGTTCACACCAAGGCCTTGCCCTTTGGACCGAATCATGGGCCGACCTGGGGGCCGCTAACTTGGCTCCTCCAGGATGACACCCTCCCGCTTGAGATGTCCAGTTCAGAATGGTGAGATCTTCGCGGGTTTGTAGGTGAATTGTATGGCGCTTAGTCCAAAGTGTTATTAGCTGAAATGCCTTCATGCTCTCCACTCTGTTTTTAATGGGTATTTCCAGGCCGCAAAAACACATGGCAACTGGCAATGGAGGCTAAGAGAGGAGCCACAACAGGAGTGGACAGTGAGACAGGAGGCCAAGGAGTGAGCAGAAAGGACCAGGAGCTGCTCTCCGGCCCCTCGGAGCACCCAGGGTGTGGGCAGGATGACAGCGTGACAGCGGGGGAGCTGAGGGTCCGGAGGGGCTGCAGGAAAAAGGCAACCGGCATTAAGGACCCTGGGATGCAGGCAGTGGCGTCTGCCATGGACTCAGCTGCTGTGGGCCCGTGAAGCTGGGAGTGATGGGCTGGGCCCCGACAGAGCAAACCCAGCTTTGACGTTCGCCAGGCGCCCTGCAGCCCTGGCCGAGGGAGCACAGGGCAGGACACGGCTCCGCGCTCAAGAAGCAGACCTTTTAGCGGGAGAGGTTCAGGACTGGGTGTGGGGTGCTGACTACAGGGGATGTAGGAGTGATGAAGCTCCAGATCTGTGTGGCGTAAAATTAAAAGTTAACTTATGGGACAAAAAGGCATCCACCAGACATTTAGGGAAGGATGACATTCTAGACAGAAGGAGGAGAGGCATTCCGGGAGCAGAAACAACACAAATAAGGATGGAATGGGAAGAACCTGGTCTGGTGGGTGAAGATGGAAGCCAAGCTCATGGTGGGGGAGAGGGAGGAGCTCAAGGAGGAAGGGAGGGGGAGGGGAGGGGCTGGTAAGCCTAGGGAGGGGAGGGGGGGGCGGCTGCAGGCAGCGAGCGCCGGAGAAGGACAGGCAGAGAAGCACCAGCAGGAAGGTGCCGCTGGGTGTGGAGACTGGTCACCAACATCAGGAAGTGTTAGTTGGGATCCTGGACGAGACTCTGACTCTTTCAAGGCCTGGCTGTGCTCAGCAGAGGAGGGCAACTGGCTGGACATGGCCCGGCTGAGAGCCCCAGGAGCAACACCGTGGGGCTGGGCCCCTCCTCCCAGGACCTCAGGCCTGCACAGTCGCAGGCCAGCAGCGCGGAGTTTGTGTGGTGACCTGAAAATGAGGAGGATGGGCAGAGGGCACTGCAGGGAAAATGTCTGTGTTGCTCTAAAACCTTGAATCCAAGGGTGCGTGACTTTCGGGAACTCTTAATGACTGGGAAGAGATGCTTGCTAAGATCTTGAAATTACAATATCAAGAAACAGAAGAATCAGAAAATTATTAATATATGCCCCGCGAGCTCATCATCCCAGACCCCACCGTGTCATACTCACATGGGCCAGTCCCTGCCCCTGCATTTATCTTCAGCCTGGTCACTGGGGGGACGGCGGTTCTGCTCCTCATATTGCGGTCCGCACCCTGTGCGCTAAATGCCAGACCCCGCCGCATGATTATGGCCCTGAAAAGTGCCCTTCTTCTCAGGACCTGAATAGTCCCCCCGCCTGCCCAAATTCCAGCCACGGCTGCTGTTGGGTCTGCCCACAAGCACCTGCCCCGCTTGGAAAGTGTCTGTTCTGTGGACCCCATGACTCCCCACCTCCACCCTGAAGCCAGGCCCCACAGCTCCCAAAAGAAAGACAATTGTTTAAGTCTCCATTTATAAAACCAATCACTGAACAGATATTTACAGGCACCATCTTAGAGATACACAAGACGTTCTTCTGGGCGCTTAAAGTTGGAAAACATAAGAAAACCACATTTCAGATAATAATATACAGGGACACCATAGGACTTCAGAGGAAGGGGAGGGAGAATTTCAGAAAGATCTTAGAAGAAATTCTGAAGTCAAGGATGGGATAGGTTTTGGGGAGGTGGGGAAAAGTAAGAGTTTTTAGCAAAAAAAAATCCCATTGGGGCGCCTGGGTGGCTCAGTTGGTTAAGCAACTGCCTTCGGCTCAGGTCATGATCCTGGAGTCCCGGGATCGAGTCCCACATCGGGCTCCCTGCTCAGCGGGGAGTCTGCTTCTCCCTCTGACCCTCCCCCCTCTCATGTGCTCTCTCTCTCTCTCATTCTCTCTCTCTCAAATAAATAAATAAAATCTTTAAAAAAAAAAAAATCCCATTTATAGCCACGGACTCAAAAGCTCAGGACGTGTTCTGAGAGCCCAGCAGGTCACCCAACACACACAGAGGGTTGCCGGGGGGCAGGCATGATTCCAGGGACCCGCAAACCTCCGCAGACAAACAAGGACCTTCATGCTGGCCCAGACTCCGACCAGTGACCAGTGAGGGAGAAGCAGGTCACAGAGAAGGGCCCCGGGGGGAGGGCAGGTTACAGGCAGAGCAGAAGGCCCACCGGAGCAAGCCCCAGCTCCGCTGGCTCAGGCACTGGAATTCTGATCAGAAATGCGAGGGGCCTGGCCCCGCCCTTCGGTGCTCCCGGCAAACTGTGGCCTGGGCGCTGAACTTTAGGGCCTCCATCTCCTTGCCCCTAAAAGCAGGGGTAGGACCAGATCTCACTCAAGAATTCCATGATGGTGATTACAGCTTGATTTTCAAATAAAATTTCTGGGGTGAGCAGGAAAAACCAATCTAGATAGCTGTTCATTTGGGTTCCATTTATAAGTGGCAATTGTGTTCATTTTTCTCATTTTGGTGATGAAAACTCAGTCTGGGTTTGCAGACCTTCCCTTGTATTCAAATCTGGTTTTACATGTCATCCAGGAGTGGCAGGCACACCCTGTGTGCCTGAGGTCTGGAAAAGACTGAAAGCCCCCCAAATAATTTCTGTCCTCGAACTCCTGTGTTAGAGCCCGGTGGGGTGGACGAGCTCCTGAAGATGCGTTTGCTGTTCAGTAAGTGTTCCCAGACAGGGAAGCAGGGGTCAGGCACTAACTAGCCAGCACTGAGTTGTCAGATAGGATGACAGTCTGGGAAAGACAGGAACAGAGAAGCGGGAGAACAGGCGGCTTGGGGGTGGGAGGGCGTGGCTGAGCTTTCTTCTTGCTGAGTAACACTCGCCCTGCTGCTCCATCTTTTTCTGCTTCTGCCCTACGTCTCAAACCAAAAGCTCCCTGCGAAGCAGCAAAGACCCAGGAAGACTGTTAAGTGTCCCAAACACATCCGAGGTCCAATGTCTTCCTCTAGTGTGACTGGGACAGGGGAGTCTTCAAGCAGCAGGTATGGGCTCCGTCCAGGCAGGTGAGGGATTGGAATTCGTGAGGCCCTCTGGCAGGTATCAGGGTGCAGTCGTAAAGAGATAATTCAGGCACTGAAGGATGGAAGTTCAAAGCCAGTGACACAGAGAGAAATCTGAGATACCGAGTTCAAAGTCGACAGCAGCAAGAACAAATTGCTGCTGCGTCTCGAGCTGTGAATGAGGGCTCCTTGCAAGGCTCCACCCGCATCTCAGGGCCGGGGCGGGGCTGCGTGGTCGGTGCGGGCTGGCTTTGAAGTCCCCGCAGATGACTGTGAGGGCGCGGACCCAGCAGGCGGGGGCCCCCGCAGGAGCAGACAGCATCAAAGCCCAACGTGCGGGCTCCACCGTTTGCTCAGGGTTGGGCCTATCTCCAGTTACAGCCACATAATCCACTGTGTTCACCACTGTTTGCTTAGGTTTAACGCGGAGTTAGAATTCTGGTTTTGTTTCTCACTTAGGAAAAAAAATAGCTTTGTACAGCGAGCTTACTAAATAAAACTTTGAGAACTCTGTTCGCCCTCCTAGGATGACTTCTGGCCTGCAATCTGATCCCCGGCAGGTTACTGTTGGTGTATAGAATTTCCAGGAGACTGGAAGACATTCGGAAGACATTCTTACGAATAGTAGCCTGCCCTGGGAACCACAGAGGCGCTGAGAGTTTGGGGCAGCCCGACGGCCACAGCACCCCGTTGCTCTCCCAGGAAACACGGGGCAGTGCCCGGAGGGAAGGAGGCACTGCGTTGGGTCCTGGGATGGAGAAAGATGTGTAACTGCATTCTCCACCCTTGAAGACTTAGAAGGTCATGAAACTGCACGGAGAATTCCGCCCATTGAGTTTTCAGACTTTTTTCCAGCTGACGGAATGCCATCAGCTTAGTTAAGAAAAGCCAAGAGCCCCAACTAGAACTTTGAGAACAAATGCGGTGGGCCAGGGCCAGCCCCACGTAGACAGAGCACAACACTGCCACGGGGCGTGGACAGCACTCTTCCCGAGAGGTGCTTTGCATGGTGGCATCTGCAGCGAGAGAGGTGAGTCCTGCGTGCACATGTCTGGGCCTCCTGAATGCAGGGCACTGGCCACATGGGCGTGTGTTCCAGCACCTGGGACAATGTGTGTTCGCACTCACCCCCCCAGCTGAGGTCACGTGAGCGTGCGACCAAGTTAGAGCACCCCGGCAGGAGTTCTCCTCTTCAGACCCAAACCCTTGTACTCACCCTGGACTGAAGTACTTGTAGAAGGATGGGCCACCGTCCCCCAAAATGATGGGCTACATCACATTAGTGATCTTGCTCCCTGTATTATCTTATAATAAACCATATATTTCTGTGAAAGAAAATTTGAGACACTCTAGTGTGTGAGGCGTACGACACAGCCTCTCTCCACAATTGGTTGTTGACTGTGTCCTGATCTATCCACCACTGAGTCAGAAAATGACAGGAAGAGAGAGAATCACAGACACTGCTCTCGTCCCCACATGCTCCCATCATCGAGTTGAGAAGCAAGATAGTCCCACTGAGAAATAGATTATGTGCCAGAATGGCTCCAAACTGGCAAAACACAGTGCTCTGAGGTTTCAGGGGGCGGGGTTGTCAACACAGGCTGCACTGAGCAAAGACCATCCGGAAGCTCCTGGACGACTCGAGAGTTACAGCAGGTACAGGTGACATGGGGTTCTCGTGACGCAATCTAAAATAGGAAAACAGCTAAAGCAAGGATGGGAGGGTGGGTGTGGGGGAGGGCTGCCGGCGTGGGGGGGACCGGGCCCTGGATGAATAGCAGCCTCTGCAGACACCACCGTGGCCCACACTGGTCCCCGTCATGCCCACACCACTGACACGGATGAACTTCAGATGCATCCTTGGCCTCAGAGCTCACGTAATCAAGCACGAGTGAGTGCTGGGTGAGTGTAGAGAAATCACAGAAATCACGGCCACCGGAGTGTGGAGCGCATGCAGGAGGCCCACACAGGCAGACCCCGCCCTAGGGAGCAGTGGGTTTCCCCGGGGACATGGGAGAGGTGGACGAGAGAAGGGAACAGCTCGAGGGAGCAGGGACGGGGAGGTGCAGGTGCAAAGACAGAGCACAGCAGGAACAAATGCAACGATTCTTCCAAGTCTGAGCCTTTTTCTAGCCACTGCCAAGGGACAAGTCAACATTCCCATGCTGTACCCTACTGGTCCATGAGATGGCTCAGGATTTTGCCAGAAATGCTCAAGTTATAGCACAACCTGTCCTAGCCTTGTGTGCAGAGGACTTACGTAGTATTCGCATCTGCAAACTGGCACCCCTCCCACACACATCTCAGCCAGGGAACACCTTCCTATTGCTTGTGCAGGACAAGGACACCGGGCTCCTTCTTGGCATTCCTCTCTCATGGCCAATGCCTAATCCATCCACGCACATAGGGCTTCACACTCGGAGCACAGCTGGGCCCAGTGCGGTGCAGCCCCTCCATGGCCACGCTCACAGCCACGCTCACGGCCGTGCTCACAGCCACGCTCACGGCCACGCTCGTGGCCGTCCTCACAGCTGTGCTCACAGCCACGCTCACGGGGCACGCTCACGGCTACGCTCACGGCCGCGCTCACAGCCACGCTCACGGCCGTGCTCACGGCCACGCTCACGGCCACACTCACGGCCACGCTCACGGCTGTGCTCGCGGCCACGCTCACGGCCACGCTCACGGCTGTGCTCACAGCCACACTCACGGCCACGCTCACGGCCATGCTCACAGCTACGCTCACGGCCGTGCTCACAGCCACGCTCACGGCCACGCTCGCGGCCGTGCTCCCCTGAGGCCTGTGCGCTTCTGCCCTGGGCCCGACGATCTTGTTTCACAGAGAATCCACATTACCAAACTGCAGAAGACAATGGGGGTTGTTGGGGACATGAGAAGTCAGAGCCAGTGTGCTGCTAGTGGCGGCAGGCAGTGTGGCTGTGGTGGACCACAGGCCAGCCCCTCACAGAATTGAACACAGAGCTGCATGGGCTGCAGGAGCCCCACTTCTGGGTGGATCCACAGAAGAAAGCGGGGGCTCACACCCACGCTCACAGCAGCCATATGCCCAGTAGCCAAAAGGTGGAAACAACACAAATGGACAAGTTGTTTAAGCACATTTTGTTTCTCCCGAGAACGGAACAGTATTCAGGCTTCACAAGTAGGGCCATCCTGACACCTGCTCCCACACGGATGAACCTGGAGAGCATCATGCTGAAGGGAAGCCAGTCACAAAGGGGCCAGTGCTGTGTGATTCCTCGAACGTGGTCGAGGGGGTCAGACTCGAAGGGGCAGAGGTCAGACTCGAAGGGGCAGAGAGCGGAGGGAAGGGCTGGGGCGGGGGGCACTTCGTGTTTCCTGGGGACAGAGTTCCAGTTCTACACAATGAGAGGGTCCTGGAGCTGCTGGTGGTGGTGGTGGCCCAGCGAGGTGGGTGTGTTCACTTAGAGATGACCGAACAGGTCAGGTTTATCGTTCGGGTATTTTACCACAATAAAGAGAGAGAGAGAGAAGCCAGAGTAACGGCTTTCAGACGTGGATCCGACCTGCCACTCCTCCGCGTGCAGCCCTCTAATGGCTCCTGTCCTGTCTTGGGTCATCTGCTCCTGATGCCCTGCTCGTCCCCATGGCCCCTGGCACCTGCAGGCCCGGGATGCCTCTGTGGCACCCCCCCCCCAATGGCACAACCCCGTCTGGCTTCTCTCCACAGCACTTTCCACCACTGACATAGCAGGGATCTTACTTACTTGCTCATCTATTATCTGTGTCCTGAAATGAGAGTATGAGTCCTATTAGGGATGGATTTCTCCTCTCTTATCCCAAACACCCAGAACAGTGCCTGGCACACAGTAGGCAGTCAACACCTAACTCCTACATCTGTCGAGTGAGGGAAGGAATGAATGAATACGTCAAGCTTAATTAAGTCAAGGAGAGAAGGCATATTTTCTTTAAAATATTTGCGTTTTTTAAAACTCTGAAATCTGTGTATATTGATTTTTTTCCTTTGCGTGAAGGTAATGTTGTTTAAAAGAAATCCATATGGCTGATGTGTATATAAAGCACAAAAAATATAAATGAGGCAGAAAGTGGCTTTACAACAGCATGATCCTGTTGGTCACATTTACTAAAAATTACTGCATCCCCACAACAACCTCACAAATGCATCTAAGTGCGCGTGTGTACACGGGTGTGTGCTAAGGAGGCTTTCACAAATTTAGCAGCAAGATGTAGTTGTAAGAACATCTTCGCTCTACGTTGTCCCTGACAGTTATTTCTGTAATAAAATTGCGAACTCTGGGGGCTGCACTCAATTTCACAGGCTTCCTTAAGCTGAACTGAAGAGCCGCATTTTTGCAGCTCTGCACACGACTAAAAACCCCTCTTGAAAATGCCCGTAATTTTCAAACAAATAGCTGGATGTTTGGGCAGAGAATAGCATTCTTAACCCGGCAGCATTTTCTCCTAAACCTCAGCTGTCAACACGGGCGACGACCCCGCCTATCAGATGTCGCGGCCATACCTGAGTCCCCCTCGCCCAGCAGCCACTTAAAATACTTCATTTCCTTTTCATCAGAATAAGCTGCGATTATCTCCCTGAAAGCAAGGCTGTTGTCTTCCCGGCGTGGACCGTCCCCAGCCGCGGCCCAGCCGCGGGAGCCGTCTCTGCCGCCCGTGCTCTGGGGAGCTGCTCCGTCTGCACACGGCCTACGGGACAGACACGGCGTGACACAGACAACAGGGCAAGTACTCTGTAGCTTCAGGGAGCACCCGGGTTGCCAAAAATACAAAAGAGCACCGCCTTTTTGCCCAGAAGGGAATCGTTTCTGGACATTCCGCTTCCTTGGGCTCCCATCTAAATTGCTGGGGAATAAAACACCAGCTGGCTAGCTCTTAGGAGCACAGGTACGTATGTGGGCGACCAAAGTAAATCTGGAAACAGAGAAGATGAGGCAGGTCGTCCTTGTAACGGTTCGCGATCGATGGACAGTTTCTGTACGGTGAACTGAAAGCAATAGGAGAACGCTTCCTGCCAAATCCTCCAGAAAAGACATTTCTTTCAAATTATTTTCAAAGGGAGCAGAGCTCCTATTGCGTGAGTAACCTGATTAGGCGAGAACATAAGGACGGCAACTCTGGGCTGGCGCCTCGGTCCCCCAACCCGGAGACACTGCAGGGACGGAGGGAAGGAAACCATGGCTCTCCCCCCTGAGGTCAACGCTGAGGGCCGCGGTGGACCGCCGCCCCCGGTCCCCACGTCGGCCAGGGCCCCAGCAGCTCTTCACTTGTCGTCATGACTCTTGATGGAGTTCAGCTTCACCCCTGGGAGGAGCCTCTCTATTTCCTGGCAGGAGGACTTCCTTTTTATGCAGTCTACCCATAGTGTATTTATTTGGGGTAGATGGAGGAGTTAGGATCCTATGTAAGAATACTAGGATTTTTAGAATAAGGTCTTGTTTGCCCTGCGTGCCTCCCCTCCACGTCCGTGGCCTTGAGTCAGTTTCCCGGACTTGGCCCACTCTTTTCAGCAGGGCTCACGCACCTAACCACACTTTCCTCCAGCACACCACCCGTGTTACTGGATGACACCTTTGGATAATTCACTAGCACGCTCCATATCTGAGCTGATTAGATGCAGAAGTAAGAGAAGAAAGTTCTAACCCAGTAAGGAAATCCACTAGCTGTGGAACACAGTGTCACAAGAAAGTTCTGGCCCCAAAGAGTGGATCAACAGAGTGATTGCTTTTCCTATTTTGTATTGTTGGGACAAATATCCGCAAGCCTAATGTATGTTCCCCAAAGCTGCATCTTGGCAGCTAACTTGTTAGTACAAAGCTTTGACTAGAGTTCCCCATTGAAATGAGTGTTTTTCAAGATTTTTGTCACATCATTAATAACTTCACTCAAAGATCACACATCTATACTTCAAATAAAGCATTCAACCATGTAGTTAGCATCTTGCTGACCTCACTTACAAACAACCTCTGACAGTTCAGTAGAAGTATGACTAATTGCTTATCTCATGTCTTTACTTACAAAATACTACATGTATGTTGTTAATTATCTTTCCACAGCTGCACAAGTAGGGAATAGAAAAAGGTGCACTGGTGTCTTGGAAATTATTTCATAAAAATACGTGTGTATAGGTGTATGTATACAGACATGGGCTTTTTGTATATCACTTAATTGCAAAAGAAAATGATTAGCTCTAAACTTTCATGCAATAGTCCTAAGTGAGAAATTCTATCACGTTATCTCAAGGCAATGAGTTCACATCTACAGGTCAAACTGCTTGGTTATTTCATTTAAATTTATAAGTACTAAAGGTAAGTGCACGAGTTTCCTCATCAGCTTTCTCAAGTTGTTCCCACGCCGTAATGTGCAGGATGGGGTTTACGGTGCCTTGAAAGCATCTGCTCGTCATACATCCCAATCTGGGACAGTTGGGGTCCTTGAAGTGGCCGGAGCCTGGGGGGACATCAGACGCCACTGATGGCAGAATAGAGGGGCCACAAAACTCACCAACAAATATGTATTCTCATATTCCTTCACACACTCTTTGGCGTTAAACCACTAACCCCTCCTCCCCAAGCACTTCTTACTCACCTGGTGTTTGAGCATCATGTGCTTAAGCTCAGAAAAGTCTTCCCAGTCTTTGTATCATGTGAATGGCAGGTGGGGATCAACCCTTGTATTTGCCCTGTTCTGTCAAGTGACTTACAAACGTCATTTGGAAAAGTACAGAAACAGTGTCTAGTAGAGCTAGCAAGAATAATCGTGGCCCGACCAGTATGTGGAGCAAAGACCATGCAAGACAGACAGAACTCAAAAATAAATAGACAAATAAACAAGCTGGAATCTGCAACAAACGAGCATAGACCTGCATGGACCTCCCCCAGCTCGATCCCTGCTCAATCCACCAAGGAGCTTTCAATCCCTTAGCCTGCTTTCAGTATTTTTGTTTCATAGTTTTACCAGTTTTAAAGTATTTAGTCCCAAAGAAAAAAAAAATACCACTGAATATATACATTTAAGTTTGTCAAATGTTGGTTTGGCTTTTACTTGGATTGTTATTTGGGGGAAGAGTCTGAATGAGTTCATTTAAAAAACTATATTGGTAGAAATATACGTTTGATCCCATTAGGTTTTTCTTCCTGAGTGGGAGACATTTCCTTGTGTTGTCCTCACCTGGGCTGCCGGGTGGTCTGTGGACACGGAGGGAGACAAAGGACCAATGAGACAGCCTTGAAAATCAAAGCTTTATTTATCTCAAGAATGATAGACTCGGAGTTCTTTCATTGTCCAGAAATTATTTCAATGCTTTAAAAAAATTCCTGGAAGTATGGAAAGCTCATCTTTATAAAAATTATTATACCTTTAGTTTGCTTCCTGGGAAAAGGTCAGAGGGCCTAGATCCAATTAATGGTAAAAATCTACTTCAGTCCACGACATAATTTAGTAGTGACTACATTTTATTATTCCCACCATCTCTGAGACAAAAGCTACTACTGTGTTATGTCATCTAAGCGCGTTCAGAGAGAGACTCACTATTGGACTAAATCTCCATACGTACAATTCGGCAGTTTCTCTTATCATGGAATTTTGTGATGGCAAATATGTCCGCCGTCTTGTCTGAAGCCAAGGGCTGAAGCAGACTGGTCTCTAAGTTCCTACTGTAAATTTGTCATTAAAATGACCACTTCGTACCCTGAGGGGAAAAAAAGGGTATCGAGCAAAGATCTTCCCTGCTCTAAGTTCCAAGGGCAGCTTGTGTGTCTTTGTTGTTTGGAGCTTAGGAGTTGAAGTGGGTTTTCCCACCTGGCATGCTTGGAATTTTCGAGTGGCAGGAGGCCGGGGAAGCCCGGGCGTCACTGACGGCTGGACACAAGGGCTGTGGGGCTCAGTGACGATCCACCAGCCCTATCGCCCCCTCCAGCCCACAAAGCAGACAAAGATGAAAGACAACACACTGCCCCAGAAGATGGGTCATGCTCTGATGAAGCCGGAGCATTCTGGCTCCAGACGGACCGGTGCAGGCCGTTCACTGGGAGGGGGGCACTCCACGTCACAAGCCCCTCCCCCAAGACTGGTGTGAGCATGAGGCAGTCACACCTGCGCCAGGGAGCTGGGTCAACCACCTGTCGGTCAGGAAAGCCAAGGGACTGAAAGGCTCTGCTCTGCAGGCAAAGGTGAAAAACCCTGCGGGATGCAAGGACAAGGTCCTCGGTCACCACGGCCTGGCCATTTTCTCACCCCAAAGGGCACCGTGTGGAATCCTGGGAGTGGGCGAGGGCCGGGAGCCGTCTGGGGTGAAAGGGGCCCGGGGTTCTTTGTGCTATACCCTCAGCGAAGGGGACGCCTCTAACACGGTGTCTCCCGCGTGGCCGTGTCACACCCCAGGGACCAGCTACAGGCAAGGGAACAGGGAGCCGTGCTCCCCCACCACCCACCAGCCTCCCCACAGCTCCTGGCCACTCTGGCCACGCACAGCCCTGCACGCTTGTCTGGCTCTCATCTTCTAGAAGGCCGATGAACGCCTCCATCTCTTCTGTTCTCTGCAGTTTCCCGGTGGCTGTGGACAGGAGACAAGACCCCACAGCACCTGAATCTGAGTCTATAAACTTCGTCATCCTGAGGGTAACAGGACCACAAGTCTCCAGAACACATTTCCTGGAGAGTCATGCTCAACATCTGAATTCAGTGATGAGGGACGGAGCGAGGCAGTGGGGACAGGCAAGCACAGAGGGGTGACTGACGCGAGCACCATACTCCTCCGCATCTCTCCCTGCAAACTTAAGAAAACACTAGTGAGAACACTATAAACAGAAGATGAACACATTCCTCCTTTGCGACATGGAGCCTTTGCTTTCTTCTCTGCTTTCCCTCTGGCACTTCATGGAGAAACCGTCAGCTCTCTTGCCCATCAGTCATCACTTCCTGTCCCCCAGAGCCAGGACAAGCCATTTGCCTCTCACTGTCACTTTACAAACCAATGTCCTAGAAGGCCTGAGAGAAAGGGTAAAGCAGATGAGAAGCTGAAGCCTGCCTGGGACTCCCATTCCAGAAGCTGTTCTCGCTCAGACAGGTGGGGAGAGAGCGTGTGCCTCCTTCATCTCTATTTGTCTTCTGTTCCAGTTCCTAGCCTGTTATCGGCTTATGGACAAAGGAAACTGATATTAATTAAGAGCAACTGCAAGTTCTTCACATATCTTATCTTCGCAGGTGTAAATGAAGGGATCGGGGAATGCCCAAGGTCACCGAACTAGCCAGCAGCACAGCCCGCGAGACTCCTTCAGCAGGGATCACTCGATACAGTGCAAGACGTGGCCCAGTCCAAACACAGAATACACGTAACCAGCACTCGAATGACTGAGTCAGTGAATGCCGAATAATCTCATAAAGAACTCACTCCCCTTCCCTCCTCTGACAAACACAGGCCTCTCTTCCACCGCAGCTGGGGGAGAAGGTGCCCCGGATGTTAATGCGTTAAGGATTTGTTGTGTCAAAGCCACGGCCTCCACGTGAACATGATAAACACAAAAGCTTACATGATACCCCCATCGTGGAAACCCAACACCATTGTATCCGAGTATGTTTTTCTTGACTATCAAGTCCAGTGGTTTCCACAATTCTAAAAATTATTAATAGTAACCCTACCGTTAACTAATTGAGGAACGAGGAGATGCGGGTGCAGGGCAGCCTGGAAACATCTTCCTACGGCCAGGGGTGCCAAGAGAATCTCAGTGACCCCCAAGATGCGCTCTGTTCACACATGCTTGACCGAGCCTTGTATACTTAGGGGAGGGAGAAACCCACAGGACCATGACGTGCTCCCCCCCAACCCTGCCCCCACTTTCCAGAGATCTTCCCATTCTCTAGATTCCACTTCCAGAATCTCTCTCAAGTCTGGCCCACCCTGTGTCCATTCTGCCCCAAGGCAGCCGCTCAACATCAGGGTGAACGAATTCATCTCTCCTCACTTAGACCTGACCGCCGTGGCGCTGTGCCTGGCACCATGCCTGACACGCAGTAGGTGCTCCTTAGATTCTCTCCACGGAAATGGCTAAGGGAAGGGAGTTCCTCCTGCTCTCACTTCCCTCTGTCATTCCCTCCTGCACACTGCTGGACTCAACTGTCTAAAGCGCTCACCCTTTTTAAGAACTGAGGGGTGAGAAATATTCTTCTCTGAGACAGAATAGGCATGCCTTAATCTCAAAATAGATGTTCAGCAAGAGGAATATTTTTGTAAAAATAAGGGATAACCTGAGAGAACACACAATAGAACTATAATTTCAACAATGGAATTCTCTCTGTTCGTTTGAAGCATTGGCAGTATATATTACTCTGCATTAGCTCCAATGATAAATAGTGTTTTCAGATTCAAACACATCAATTACAGCGTTCCTGGGTATTCAGATGTCTTTTCCTGTTCCATTTTGTACACAGTTCCTCTCAGACTTCAAATCAACGCTTCAAAAATATTTATTCACTAATTGTAAACTCACGGTGGCCATTCTTAGCTTTAATATTCTTGTGAAAACGAGGAAAGCCAAATTTGCCTTGAGCAAAACGTATTTATCACATTAAATGACATATGGTTTTGTTATCCATCTCCAGATAAAAAGAATACTGGTAAAGTTAGAGGTAAAAGTAAATCTTAAACATATTTTCTAAACTGGTTTGTCACTGAGAGCTAAAGCTCCATTAGCAATCCAATCTTTTGTGGCAAACGTTATTCTGCGCATCTGTTCCTCTGGTAAAAATAAGTCACTAACATTTTAGTATAAGTTACTCTTAGTAAACCACTTTTCTACAAGTAGAAGGGAAGAACAGAACAGAAAAATGGGGATGCTGAGGGGCAAAAGCATCGAAATTTGCCACACACAGCCTGTGCGTAAGGACGTTCTCTCCCCCGCCTCCTTTGAAAATCAAGATTTGGGAGGACAGTCCTTCCACTATAACTGATGAGAATGGAGACTGGAAAAAATACCTTAAATACAGTCTTTGAATCTTCACAGTTTGAAACGCTACACAAAAATCTAGTGAACCTAGAATACCAGAAGCCCTAATTCCCAAATTCCATTTTTAAAATAATAAATTAATGTGTTAAGAACCTGCAACATGGCGCCATCTGGTGCCTGCACAGAGAAAGGTCGTCTGATCAAAGGTACCCTCCCGTCCCCTTTGTTAGCTCAAGTGATGAAAAAGTAAAAACCCAACAGTTGTCTGTCATCACATCCAGTCCTAAAGTGCTACTAAAAACAAATACAGTCTGAAAATCAACTTGGAAATTATTCATAGTTTAGCCAAAATGATCGTATTTTGAGACAGAACGCGTTACCTTCTGCTGACACCAACACTGAGTTCTTACAACACGGCAACTTTCTCTCTCCACATAAATATATTTTTAAATAATAAAAGCATTTTCCAAGTGAATATGCTAGTGAGATTTCTTTGTCACGGAAATTCACGGCACAAACGGGAGCTTTCTCAGTCAAATTCTGCTCCTGAGGGCACAGGGCACCCCTCCTCCCAGGAGGTAGATTTGAAGTCATAGATCTAAAATTGACTTGGAAATTCAAAACACTTAGGAAATAAAAGTGCAAAGACCTCAGAGTTGAGTTTCCTTTTACTTCCCAGAATATGAGCACCCTCTTCTAACTGTATCTACATGGAAGTGGGCATGACAGCAAAGCCCTTCTGAGCAAGCCCCTGTGGGGGCCACCTGGGCTCAACCCACCTCCACGACACCCGCCCAGCCACTCATGCTGAGCCAACCCCACTAGTGGCGATGAGTCACGGCATCTACAAAATCATCGTTGCACACGGAAGGCTTCACTTTGTTCGTTTTATCTCGTTTCTGATTTCTTCCTGACTTCAGTCTCTCGTACGAACAGTTGCCAGGCGAACCGTCCTTGACGCTTCATGTCGCGTGCGGGGCCGCGCGCACCAACGATCTTCCACGCGAGCCCAGGGCTGCCGTCACACGGGCCCAAGACCTGGCTTCAGATGCATCACAAGCATTCTCACCCACACATACTTGCTCCTCACGTTCTTCCTTTCCGGAACATTCTCTCCCCACTCAATCTGATGTCTCCGGGCTCCTGTTCAAGTCCCGTTTCTTCCATAAAAGCCCTCCGCAGTCTCTCCCACTTTTCCGATAGTAAATAGTGGCCTTCCACACCATTCACGTGGCAATTTCTGCAGACTTAATATTTTTATTTTGATGTTTTGAGTTATAGGTCATTTTCCCAACTGGATGATGAGCTCTTTTTTGGATTTACATGCTGAATACTTTATACGGTGTCCAATGACAATAATACGTACTGACTGTTGCTACGTAATTGCTCTGCTCTCAGGTGTTTACATAAAACCTCGGTAAGGCAGACACTACTGTTCCCCTCACGTGGAAGACAAGGTAAAGCCGCTCAGCTAGGACACAAGAGAGCAGGAACTCGAGCCCAGTCCATCCGCCCTTCGGCCCACCCCGGTCTTCACCGCCTCTCTGCCCCTGCACACACCACCAGCAACAGTAGACGGCACCACCCTGGGTCTCCACCGGGAAGTCTGACAGCAGCTGATGCTGACGCGCACCCCAGCTTCCCAGCCTCGCGTGCACAGGTGGGCAGCACGGTGTCAGGAAGAAGCACCAGTCTGACGACGCTGGGCTTCAGCCACTCCAAGCACTAAGCAGTCTCTGACCTCGGGCAACTGGCCAACCCCGTCCAGACCTCAGCTTTCTCGTTCCTAAAACAATGTCCACTCTGCAGAGTGTGCATTGAAGGTCTGGTATCTTCTCTGAGGCCAAGCCGACAACAGGTTGTGGTCCAGATCCTGGCAGCAAGCAGGGCACCCTCTCCTCCCAGCTGAGCTGTCTCTGGCCACACCCTTGGGGGAGAACAAACTTGATTTCCTCAGGATGCGATGCCACCTTGCCTATTTCCATGGCTTTGTACATCATGTGTCCTGCTGGAATGTCTGCCCCCTTCTTCCCCTGGGCAGAGTCAGCCTCAGCTCGGGGCAGGGTGCTCTGAGGCACCCAGCGTGCGTGAATGGACGTGGGTGTGAGAGAAGCACAGTGAGAACAGGTGGGGGCAGGAAGGAGCGGTGTGGGGCCCCGGCCGGGGGCAAGGAGCCGGCCCCTGTCTTTGGTGCAGGATGCGGGCCACGTGCAGGCCACACCCAGTGCACTGGGTCGCACCACTCCCACCGCTGCTCAGCCGCGGAGTCCCAGCCCCCACCCTCCTCCTTCCCCAAGACCTCCTCTCCGCTGCTCGTCTGGGGAGGCCCTGCCTGCAGAGTGCACCCAGGTGGGGACAGCACTGAGGACAGGGGCCACGGAGAGTTCCAGAACCTCAAGCTGGAGGGCCGCGCCCGCTTCTACCAACTGCAAGAATCCCTCCTCACGTTCTCTGCCCGCGTCCCTGTGCATCTCTGATCTCTGAAGCTCCGTCCAGGGGTGGCCTCCGCTGGGCAGGCCTCCCGCGCAGCTCAGAGGTGTGGCCTGGGCAAGGGGCACTGCGGAGTCTGGGCCAACTCCGTACTCCGCACTGCACACTCCTTCCCCGAAACATAACTACACCTACAGACAGAATGGATGCTCAGTTGCTGCTTCTGGATCTTAAGCACCAGTCAGTCTGGGAATTGGTCTGCTGACCCCATGTTACCCAACCCTGAACTCTTGCTGAAGTCACCGCATGTGGAGAAAGAGCCAAGACAGCCACAGGGACTTCGAGAACGGAGACAAGGTCAAAAGAAAGGGAAGATCGTCGGCGTTTGGTGGCCGCCCTCAGATGATGAAGTCACAGACTGCGGAAAGTCCCCGCGGAGAGGGATCTAGGGCTCTAAGCTAAGCGGGTACCCAGCCCAGCCTGGGAGGCAGGTGACCTCTGGGGGCGTTGGGGAGACGCTGGGACACATCCCCTGCTGGTGTAGGATGGTGCGGCTGCTGAGGAAAGGTCTGACGGTTCCCAAAACAGTGAGACAGAATCATCACATGACCCACAATCCCACTTGCAGGTAATGCCCGGGAGCAGTGGACGCCAGTGTATGTCCACGTCTGCTCGAAGCAGCATTGGTCACAGGGGCTACGAGGGGGTCACAGCCCAAACATCCATCAACAGAGGACACGACACAGAGGTGCCCTCCCCACAGGCTGGAATATCGTTTAGCCATAAAAAGACACAAAGTACTCATACGCCCAAACGTGGAAGGACCTTGAGAAGAGTATGCTACGTGACAGAGGTCAACACAAAAGGACAAGCACAGCAGGAGTCCATCTCTAGGAAGTGTCCAGAACAGCAAATCTACAGAGACTGGAAGCAGACGGGTGGTTTCCCGGGGCTGGGAGGAGGGGAAGCCGGGAACATGTGCCAACGGGGTCGGGTGGGGTGAAGACGACGTTCTGGAACTACGTAGATGTAATGGTTGTACCACAGTGTGAGTATACAAATGTCACCGAATTACTCACTTTTAAATGATTGATTTTATGTAATGTGAATTTCACCTGAGTAAAAAACAAAAAAAAAAAAATAGATTTAGTTTGAAATGTGTTGAGATTAAACATAATTACCACTTTTTCTTACAACTTTTGCTTTGGAATTCTAGCATCTAACCCAACTGAGAGCGCCCCGCAAGAGCCCAGCCAGCCCGAGCCTCCTCCAGAATGGCGCTGGGTGAGCCGTCCCCCGGCTACAGAGACAGCAGCTAAACATCAGTCAGCACTCCAACACGGTTCCGCATCCGCAGCTGAAAACCTAATCGGTCATGCGGGTTACTGTAGAAGTCCGACACAGGACACAGAAACACACCCCTGGGCTCCTGAGCCACAGAAACGTGGCCTCTCTGCTGGTGACGGGACAGCCTTCTGGGGGCCACACGTTTCTGACACAGCCTCAAAGTGCAAGACCCACAGAATCCCAAACCCCGTCATAATAAACTGGGAGGCAAGGGCATTCCCTTCGGTAGGAGGGATGAACGGGGGGGGCGTTAACTCGCTGTGCAGACATCTCTTTGAGGATGAGGACTGCCCCGGGGGTGCCCCGGGGGTACCACGGGGGAGGGGGTTTGTGCAGCGGGAGGGCTCTCATCCTACGTCTGTCCTCGCTTCATCTCACTTCCATCACCGGACGCCGCGGGATTCCAAACTCCAGATGGGAAAGCCTTGCTCTTCACTTTCCTACGGAAGTAACTGGCTTTCTTTAAAGCAGAGGTGCTGTGCCTTCTAAAAAGAAACTTCACACACATTTTGGCTGCGTGTGTTGACCTCTGCACGCCGGGCTGGGCTCGGACTCTTCAGATGCTGGTGCGTTTCCCCCATGTCAGCGACTTCAGCACCGTCAGCCCGCCAGCTCTGTGTTTTCCAGGCTGCCGTGTGTGCCCACGGCCCAAAGGCGCTCCCCGGGCGTCAGAAAGTTCAAGCTGGTGCAACCACCTTGCAGGTGCCAGTCTGCAGAGCAGGCTGGTGGCACCACAGCGCCTGGCAAACTTAGCAGGCAGACAGACACCCAGACACAGTGCCTCGGGACACCTACCGTGGCTTTACCCAATAGTTACGAAACGAGGGAAAAAACAGTCTTAGATATTAAATCAATTATCATCAATACTCAAAGGACGCTGTAGTAAATTATTTTATGATCATTTTATAATTCACCCCATAATTTATTGATCTATAATTATTTTTAAGAGAGGCAAGCCTCTATTATTACCTTTATGACATCAGTTAACATTTTCCTTGAAGCCAAAGATTTAGCAACATCACCCACAGTTCAGTAATAATGCGCAGTCATCACTGGCAGTATTTTAAATGAGGCTGTCTTCAGCAAGTGCAGACATCAAGGCTAGTCGACTGGAAAAGGGAAGAGTTAGGGAGAGAGGTGGAGACAGAGGTTGCCTGCAGCACGGATGAGGTCACTGCAGGACGTCGTCAAGTCCCGAGCACTTGCAACGTCACGGTGATGAGAGTGTGTGCACGTGTGTGTGTGTGTGCACGTGCGTGTGTGTGTGCAGGTGTCTAGGGGTGTTATTCTGAAAGTTGCCAGGCATAAAGAATTGCTCGAAAGGGATATCCCAAACCCAAAATAATAGCACACACCCTGTTCCAGGACTCGTGAGTTTCCAAGAAAGGGGAAGAAGAATCTAGGTGCATATCACCTAACTGGCTTTCTGGCAAATAATTCTTCTACGTGATCGTGTAACAAGCTACAGGAGCACCTCGAGGAGAGAGGACATTACAACGTGAACGGAATCCACATAAGGACCTAGAGGTACCCTTAGAGGCTACAGGACACCCGGGCTCCTCTCCTGTCTGCAGTCCCTTCACTTAGTATCTCCAACTGCTATTTATTTGGGAGTTTTGAATTTTTCTAACTTACAGAGTGAAATAATGACAGGAGAATTTTTAAAGAAAACTGGGTTCTATGTTGCTAATTGGTTACAGATATTTTCATTGTGCACCCATACGCCACATATCCCCACCATTTTGGACTTATAATACATTATCGGTGCTGGTCTGAGGTTTGATCATGGATACAACAGTAGTGGAAGCACTCAGAAGTGACACAGGGAAGGCAGAGAAAAGACTTAGTGAATTTAACTTAAGTGATGGCAAAGATAGGCTAAAACACCATGTGAGCACGTGTGACCCATTTAAGCCTTGCCTTAAAGGAATATGTGTGAGAAAGACCGATTGTCAACTCCAGCGTCGGCCTCAGGAGATTAGCAGCATACTCCCCAGCACCCCTGAATAAGTAATCATACATTCCCCGCACACCAGCCACTATAAACTCTGAACACCCTGCTCACGTTTCCAGACGAAGCCGCACCTAGAGAACGGCCCGTCAGCTTACTGCCCACACAGCACTTGCTTCCTTCTGGGGAAACCTCAGGTTTCAGTTATCTTGTGGTATGGTGAAGATGTCCCAACAAACTGCCCATCAAACAAGCTGGACACGCAAGTGACCAGAGGCACTTTTATTTTGGCCTCCTACTGTCCCTTTAAGTAGGGACATCATCACAGATAACCTCTCTCTCCTCGGGACAAAAACCCAGTGGGCCCCATAAATTCCCCAACTGTTCAGGGGCCTCTGCTCCAAACTCAGTTCTCCCTCTTGAGCCCCCAAAAGTCTGATGACCGCCAACACAGCTAAAGCGTGTTTCTCTGGAAAAAGTAAAAGGCAAACTTCTGGGGAAACTGATAAAGAAAGAAGACAAAGACACAACACAGTAATATTAGTCATGAATAAAGAGACATAATGCCAGATATAATTAGTAACATAACTTAATGCCAAAATCCAAAAACTTGGACAAACGGATAAATTCTTTGCAACTTACAAGAACTGAAAAATAAACAGAAGTCCTCAAGAGTCTTCTCACTATTAAAGAAACCGAAGCAGTAGTTAAGAATTTTCCCAGAAAGAAAACACAAAACAAGGGTTTTTATTTTATTTTATTTTATTAATCACCCTACATCACATCATTAGTTTGTGATGCAGTGTTCCATGATTCATTGTTTGCGTATAACACCCAGTGCTCCACGCAGTACGTGCCCTCTTTAATACCCATCACCAACTAACCCATCCCCCACCCCCGCCCCTCCAGAAAATAAGTGAGTTCTAAAAACTTTTCAAGACACAGACTGTTTTATTCTTACACAACTCTCTTCCTCTCGGGGGTGAGGAGAGGGGCTGCTCCCATCTTCTGAGTCCACTATAACCTGGATGTCAAATTTACAGCAGACCAATCTCATTCGTGAACATATAACCCAAATCCTAAATAAAATATTAGTAAACCAGAACCAACAGTGAATAAGAAAACATTATATGTCCTGGCTAAGTCTGAGTTCTTCCAGAAATGAAGAGTGTTCCAATATTAGAAAATCCACAATCTTCATTCCCCACATCATCAGAATATCCTATGGGTATCTCAACAGAGATGGGGTCGAACATCATTCAAGCTAGGAACAGAAAGAAACGTCTCTAACCTGGTCGAGACTGTGTCTAAAATACCTGCCATGAACATTCTTCTTCGTGGGAAGGCACCGGAAGCAGCATTCCCTCAAAATCAGGTACTGACCAGGATGGCCACAGGCCCTGCTCTGATTCAACACCGTGCTGGAGAGTGGAGCCAACACATGAGAAAGTTAAAATACACTCAAGTCACCAGGAAGGGAAGAAACAAGGTCATTATGAACTGCAGAAGATACACAGAGGAAATCAATAACCTACGGAAAGACGTTCAATCTCACCAGGACTTACCTCAGTGTAAGCTAGGGATACACGAGAAACCACTCCACACCCACTGTATTAGAAAAATCAAGAACCCTAACACCAGCAAAGCTCAGAGAGTATGTGGACCAGTGTGTCACAGAGTGCAGGCTGACACAACCTCTTTGGAAAGCAATTTGCTATCATCTTGTGACGCTGAGTTTGATGTCCTCGATCCAACAAATCCCACTCGTGGGGTGTGTCCCAGAGGAACCCTTGCGCACAGGCCTGAAGAGAAGTTCAGGAAAATGTCAGTAGCAGGACAGTTTACATTATCAAAAGACTAGAAAGAACTCAAATGTCCTCTGGGGTGAAGGGATACACAAATTGTGGCATATTCGCACCAAGGAACAGCCTGCAGCTATGAAACAGAAGGACAGCAGCCGTGTGCAACAACGAAATCCCGTCGCTTCAAAGGCCTCTCAGAGCAGAGGTGGGCAAGGCTGCTAGCCGACAACCAGCACGGCTTCAGCCGGAGGCGTGAAGAGTTCAGGCGACAGTCACAGGCAGATTCGCAGGGCCTTCGAGGATGAGAGGAAGAGAACTTGGTGACAGATCAGCAATGGGAATCGTCAAGGATCAGTACTGGGTCTCCGGCTCACGCAGTTGGTCGAGTGATACCATTCTCTGAGCCATGAACACAGGCGGGCATGGAAGAAGTGCACACGGTGGAAAGGTAGAGCGGGCGGTAGGACGAGAAGATGCCCAAGGGACATGAGAAAAGACCATGCCTACCATGAGACAAGTACAAAGGCCCTGAGGCACGCATACATTCGGTGTGTTCAAGACCATCAGGGAGACTGAGAGCTCCCAGGAGACTGGAAGACAGGCGACGAGGGAGGTAGCCTGGCGACAAGTAAGCATTAGAGGAGGGTGAGGTTCCATCCTCCTGTGTCTTCTTGAAGTGCCCCCAGACACGAGGAACCCCCGTGTAAGAAGCACAGATAAATTACCCTTCAGGAAAGTCAAGAGTTACTTCTGTAACATGAATAATCACTTCCAAATTTATTTCTACCTTACTGATCTCCCCCTCAGGCAATTTAAGTCACTACTTGTAAATCACTATTCTGTCTCATTCACATTCTTCTTTTCAAGCCTAAAATTTCCAATTTATCAAATTTCTTCCCCAAACTAAGGTTTAAAACTAGAGCAAAAATGCAATACTAATGAGCTAGAAATAGCATGTTGGTATAGTAACACCAAAATCTAAAATTAGATTTTGATCTATAAAAAACATAAAATTCATTATTGTGCTACTCGTTTTTGTCATTTTTCTCTGGGTCAAGCCCATTTCAAAAAGAATCTTTATTACATGGAATCACAGAGAGCCTGTCCCACAGTGAGAAAGAGATAGACCAGGTAATTGAAGTCCACAGGTAATCCAGAAACCTCATTTCAGTTCAATTTCAAAACTTTCTGCCATCAATATTTTATTATATCCACTCCCAAGTCACGAAATTGGTTGATTTATGAAGTTAGACAAGTTTCTTGGCCTCTCTAAGACCTCTATGTTCTCCGTTACCAAGCTGGAGAGGCTACCCAGATGATCCTGTAGCCCCCTAGCGGACCTCCCCTTCCTCCCATTCCACAGGCCGGGCTGCTCGCAAAGGCGCCTCAAAATTCAGTTGCCAATGGATTAATAACTACGGCACTAAGCCACTTCACAGAGTCTCAGATCCAGATCTGCAAGTGTTCAGACCACAGTAAATCATACTTAAAACAACACTGGCCAATAACATAGGATATTGTGACCTTATATCATACAAACACATAGATAACAGAGGGAGGGAAGCCAAATACAGGGGCTTTAAACGCCTGATAGGAAGTACTTAACTAAGAGAAAATTGTACTTCCAAAAAACTAAAGATGGGTGATAACAGAGAAAATCCCGGACAGAAGAAATGAATCCAACTTCTCAAAGTGCAGCAAAAACATTTAGAACATCACCAATATCAACCCCCTGTTGACCAAAGATTCCCACATCGCCTTAGCAGGTGACATCTTTTTTAGCTACACATGTTGACTTTAATAATTACAATATGTTAGAGATTCTTACCCCAAATTCACCTTCCAACCACCTTTGCTGGGATGCATTGAATGGATAAAGTAGGAAAGATGTGGGGACCAGCTTTTCTCAACCCTGGTTGCAGACTGGAATCACCTCAGGGGTTTCTAAAATGCTGGCACCAGAGCGCCACGCGCCCCACCCACCCCACCCCCCGGCCCCCACTGGCAGGCCTGACTTCACTGGACCGGGGTCCCACCTCAGCTTCAGAATTTGAAGATTCCAGACGGTTCTAACGTGCAGCAAGAGTGAGAACAGCTGAATACTCAAAAGGCAGGAAGCAAAATGGAGGAAAAGTCACAAGACAGGAGGGCCACCTAAAGAAGGGCACGCAGGCCGATCGAACTCAGAATCATCTTCTACTTACCTTACATTTGCTACCAAAGCAAGAAGAGGCTTCCATCCTACGGACACCGGCCTCTGTTCTGTTACGCATGTAATTATATTTCCATTTCTTTCCTTCCAGGAAATTTTCCCACTGTGCAAATGATGCGAAGTTTCCTCTATCACCGATCTACTCAAAAGTAGGGCATAGGCCCTGTTATCTGATAGGCCAGTTCAACTTCCTTTCACGTGACCAAGGTGCTTGAAAACCACGCTTACATGCCGTGAGTGTTCTGCATTGCTAGACCTCCGTCTATGCGGGCAGTACCTAGCCTGCCAGCCCCTCAACCCACAAACCTAAACAGCTGTCTCAGCTACGTGCCGGACTAAAACCTCCACCTTGGTATTTACAGGTATGTAACCCTGCAACAAGTTACTGATCCGTGTTTTCACACTGACCCAATGAAGATGCTGCCGGGTGCATGCAGGACAGCTGTCGGGGCTAGTCACATTCACTACAGCTGCTGCGTTTCAACCTGTGCCGCCCTTGGGCAGCATCAGAAGAAAGCCAAGGTGTGCGCAGAGACGCAATACAGGGACTCAGATACGGCGGTTCTGTAGTTGTCTGATCAATCTGAGCTGATATTTTAAACTCAGGGTCTCCGCTGTGCCTGAAGGAAGAAAAAGATTCATAAAATAAAAATGCCCTTTGTGCAGGATCCTCCATATCCAGGGCACACACGCAAGGCTGGCAAGCCCACCCGTCCCTCCAGAGCCGGCTGTGTATAGAGCCACGCCCCCCAGGGCATGGCATTCCTTCTCCACCTACTTTCATCTGCCCCGTCCGACGAGCTGAACATCTTTGTGCCCTGGACCCCCCGAGATACTAAGATGCGAGAGCAAATAAGCTCTTTTATAAATATGTATTGTTCTTAGAATCAGAAAGAAGTAATACACTTAAAAAAAACCCAATGGTTAGAGTGTTGGAATGCTCATAAAACACAGAGAGGAGCATAAGTTGGTAAAGAATTCTGATGAAAAATTTGGTAGAGGAAATTTGAAATTTTTCAAAATAGGCATTTAAGTTTAATTTAATAAACATATTCCCTAACACTGCAATCACATGTCTAAGAATTTGTTTTCAGGAAGCAAAGTCTTAGCACTATGGGCTCTTCCACATGTAGGCCATGTCCGAATGGGATTGCAGATGGTTGACAGGGGTACAGACCAAAATCAACCAACACCAAGAAAAAAATGAAAGTCAGGAAGTAGAGATTGGCAGTAGGTATAAGGGTGGTCACTATATATCTACGTACCTACGTGGATGGATGGATGGATGGACCGATGCGCAGGTAGACAGACAGACCTCCTGACGGTCCAGGCAACGCTGAGTTACATCATCCTTATTGTGAAGTAAATATACCAGCTCATGTGAACATTGAGTTTTCCCTGGTCCTGAGCAATGTGATTCTGAACTATGCCATCAACGGAAGTCTTCTTTAAAATGCAGATTTGAGCTACATGCGGCTGTTTCTTTCTTGGCCTTAGGGACATAATGTAGAAGCATGACTAGGTACCTTTATTTCTCTGAAAGTCCAAATGATATGGTTCAGGTCACATAGTCTTATCTATCTTTAAAAATGGAGCTAGCAATGGGGAGTAGTGAGAAGGACTGACCATACTTTCCATATCATCATTCCAGTCAAACCTTCCACAGGGAAGGGTACTGAACCTGAGGGATATTTGGCCATTCGGGGAGCAGAGACTGTCTTATTGGAAAAGCAAAGGAACCCAACTTGGGCACTGGCCATAATGGAGGGAGCTGACAAGTAGGAGCTCCTTGGACTTAGGTGACTTATGTTACTGAGTAAGTAGTTTCCTGAAGCCATAAAGTTCTGCCAGATGAGCCACATCTAACTTCTCTCTCCTGCTAACCAAATCCCCACCTATTCCACGGTAGACGTTTAATGTCCCTCTTGTATTATAGGTACCGACAGACTGCACGTAAAATTAACCATTGAATAAGTATCTTTATGTATTTTAATAGAAGTATTTGAGATCATCCATCTAAGCGGCAAAGGAAAACCACCAAAAATGATTATTTGAGTTTGGGCAATTGCAGTTTAGACGATATTCTTGGCCCTGATTTGCTAAATCAAGGGCTTCTTGATCTCACTCCATAAACGTGAATGTAGGGCCCTGATCATCAGCATACAGGAAAAACACTCAATTTCTCTTTAAAAAAAAAAGTGTACAAATATCAGAGTACATATTAAATATAAAAGGGGCTAGGTCTCAACATTAGTTTATACCATTTAACATGGAGATTTGATAAATTAGAATATCATTTTTGCCCTCTTGGTTCTCATGATGGCATTAGGATAAAACGTCTAAAAAACCATTTAAAAGCTTAAATCAATATTAAGATCATTCAAATTGCCCAGTTAACAATTTCTGTCTATTGAGTCAAAGGTTGATGGTGGATACATAAATTCTATGAAATGTCTTGAAAGATTCTTGACGGGTTCTTTTTTTTCCCCTATTAGTTGGAGCGATGGGTGTTTTATAATTAGCACTAAGAATTAGAACAGAACAGCAATCTGAGAGAGAGAGCGAGAGATGACCCAAGACAGGTTTTAAAGGACAAACAACCTAGGCAGCCAACAGGATTTGGGACCCTCGGCCATGATGGTGCCCTAGCAAGGGACACGTCTCGAGCTGCCCGAGCAGGCCTCAGCTCCTGAGTGTGCGCCGGCCCTTCCCAAGCCTGACCACTCTCCAGAAGAAGCACCAGCTCCAGAATGGTCTTCTCCCAGAGAGGCTGACCGTATGCAACTAAGAGCAAGTCTCAGACGGCTTCTACAATCTCCTCGAATGTCCAGCCGAGGTGACTTTGCTGCTCATGGGTTGGCTATCACCTGTTTTCCTTAGTGCTGTTTTCACATCCTTCCCAAATTTAAGCAGCGAGCTGGGAAAATCTGACTCTGGCCAAGATTAATAAGATGAGTATCTCTTAAACAAAAAAAAGAGTATCTTTTTTAAGGCTCTAATGTATCTTCATATGTAAATTATTTCAAAAAATATTCCATTTCATTGCATACGTTAAACAGTTGTAAATGTACCCCGGAAGCAAAGCAGCAGACCCTCTGGATAACGGCTGTGGGCTGCATTTTAAAAGAGCAACTTTCGACGTGTAACTTTTTCATCAATCACACAAACACACACTATGCCGATCACACAGTTGCCTCCAAGAAAAACAGAGACTTCTTCCTAGATCTTCAGAAATCAGAAAATCTTAAAGGTTGCTATACTACAGAATTTTGGCCTGAGATAGCAGAGAATGGTTTCTCCCCGAAGCCAGTGTTGCATTTTTCCATAATTGTGTTTCAATCACATATTTATTTGGATAATCACCAATGACAGACCTAAAAATACTTATTAAACCTACAAAACTAATTAGTCCTACTGGGAATTCCACCAAGAGTATCACCAGCTGCTCCCACCTTCTTCCCAGGTGAGCCCCCCCACCCCTTGGCTTTCAGTATGGTCCCCCGATGTCCCCCACCTCTACAGTCAGCACCACAACCCACCCAGGGGCTCAAATTCAAGAGACCCGAGGTCATCCTGCTTCCTTTCCTTTCCCCTAACACAGCAAGACACACCGGCCTCACCCCGACCTTCAGATATGCAAATGATATTTCCCTCTCCTACACCTAGAGCACACTGCCTGGCTCCCCACTAAGATCTAAATTCAAATATTGTCTCCCCCCTGAGGTCTTCTCCTGAATCAGTCCTAACTCTGTCTCTGCAACACATCGTTTGCTTCCTTCCAAGCACTGCTCCCTGCCTTTAATTGTCCATTTGTTGTTCATTTGCTCCGTGTTGCTCCCCCCACCAGAGCATGAGTTCCAAGAGAGCTGGGGTGGTCTGTCCACTGCTGGGAGCATGCCTGCATGCGGGAGAAACGCAGGAAGCATCTGCCCAATGGGTCTTTGGGTAGCAAGTATATGTAAGGATTTTGATACTGAGAAAAACACATGGTAGGGTTTGGACATTAGGTACCCGATGGCCCGAATGCCCCCCTGAGATGGGATTCTGTAAGAGCACCCCAGAAGTGTGGAAGGGAGAGAGAAACGGTGGGGGCACACCAATTGGGACATGCCTCAGCAACAAGGGGTGTGCTGCCGTCGCTCATGCCCCCATCTGCTAGAAGTCAGCCCCAGGGCTCCAGTCCCATCAAAAGGGAAGCCTGGGAGCCCCAAAGTGGGGGTGTTGGCGAACACAGAGCATTTCCTCGGCCCCATGGAGAATCGGAGAGAATATTCCCTGTCTGAGGAAGCACAGAGACTGAGGCAGAAGATATTCTCATGAGGAAGAACGTGGAGGCACGAGATTATTGGCTCAGATTTCACACGTACTATTAAAATGTTATCAAATGGTAGTTCTATGTTAGATGAAATTGGGGGACATTTCTAATACTCCCAAGAGTGCTACGCGGAGGGACTCTGACTGCAACAGTCTGGTTCCTTCTCACACTTCTGAGCTTGTTCTCTCCACACGGAGTTTCCATACAAAAGTTTTCCTCGCTTCAGTTCAGCCTCCATTCCTTCCAGCCAGCACCACGCCCTCCCCACGATGGCCCGACTCCAAGGACAGGTCCTGCTCAGTCTCCATCTCCAGCAGAATCCATTCTGCGCCCCCCCAACACGGCCGACTTGTGCACCAGCCTGAGCGCCGCTCCAAGAGAAGAGCAGGGACATGGTCTTTGCACTACCGCGCGTCCTGGGCACAACCAGGCAGGCAACGCAGGCGCTTTCGGTGCCTGGCCACAGACCGCCCTGGAGATCATCACGGACGATCCACAAACCAGACGCACTTCTCTGACCACATCCCCGCCACCCTCCTCCCCAGCTCCTCATCCTGCACGCACCTGCCAACGCCGACCGGCACCGACGCCTTCTGTATTCCCAGCGTCCGTCTTTCCTGCCAGCAAGCGCATGTCTGTGAGGGCAGGAATCCGGTCTGTGTCTGCTCACTGCTCTGTCCCTAACATCTGCAGGGGTGCCTGGGTCACAACAGGCATAGGACACATGTTCTCAAATCAATGTTTAAGCACTGAGTCGTATAATACAGCTTATTTCACAGTATGACATCATGGGGATTCAGATATTTTCCAGGAAAGGTTACAACTGCCATTTGAAATTATAAGCTTCCTAAGAGATGAGCCCCATCACCCAACACCAGCACTGGAAATCGTGCCAGCAAACTTAACTACCACTTGCTGATCGCCTATATATCCCAAATAAATGCTGAATTTGTGTACATACAAATACACATAGGTTATTTATGACCAGTAGATAAAGATGAGCCCAGTTAAACATGTTCCAAACTCTGAACATTAACACCGAGGCTGGTGTTAACTTTAGATGTCCACATGATTTGAAGCAAATAAATTCCATACATATCTGAGCCATATCGTCTAAAGATAGGCCCTTTTCAGCCGGGATGATGAGAACAGACAGGTAAGCAATTGTGCGGCCATCTCCTCTGCCGTGGCTGGGCACTCACTATGACGTTAGGGATGGTCCCCTTCTATAGGACAACTGTTTAACGTGTATGTTTGCTTCCCTGCTGGTTGGTATCAGTCCTGGTGGTGTACTGTGCTCGTCGACTGAAATCGAAATTTCTTGCATGTGTAGTCTTCATCCGGTGAAATAAAATATGCTTCTGGAAAATCCTCTAGTGGCAGAATCTCGCATGAACCAGCCGAGCTGGGTGCCTGAGGCCAGAGGAAGGGCAAGCATCCTCGAACATCAGCCACTCGCCGCGCGCCTACCGCATCCGCGCCTCGCCCATCCCTTCTCAGAACCACTCTAACATCCTCTTGGCACCACACCGCTCGGCTCGGCGATTACTTACTACACCTGCGTTGCCTGGCATTTAAACCATTTTGTAGCAGGGTCCGTACATGTACAATTTCGGAGTTTCCTAGGCTAGTTATGTACAAAGCACGTGGTCTCGGGATATGTGTTGGCCGACAGGTACTCCTGCCACAAAGCCTGGCGGGCCACCCGCAGTGACCATGCTCTGCGCACTGAGACTCAGCCCCGGCACTCGTAAACCCCAGTCTGGGGCGAAATGTGTGTTCCCTGTACTTTCTCTATCCCCCAGAGCAAATCTCTCCTCATGATGTGGAACCATCATTAGTAAAATGCCAACAAGTGGAGACTTTTGTCTCTCTGCCTAAATACTAAAATAACTCTGTTACAACGTGAAGACTTCCATGCCAAAACAAAGAAAGATGTTTAGGAAAGCATTCTCTTCCCAAGGCTGAGAGGAAGCACGCGATCCATTTACAAGGACAGAGGAAAACTAATGTCAGGAGCACAGCAAACCCACACCGGTGATGAAGACAGTACTTCTGCATTTCCATTCGGTCTGCGTGCTTCCCTGCAGCCCCACCTACACGGCAGGTGGCAAGGGCAGCGAGCACCATACCCTCTCCCGGGGCACAGGCAAACCCCAGTGTCTGATTTCACTGCTGCCCAGAACGGAACAGAAGAGTGACCTCAGGAGAGCCGTCCAGTTGGAAGGGTCGCATACCTCTTCATCTCTCTGATAGAAACCAAGCTCTGGACACTGCCAAGGTGTGACTAATGCCTCTTATTCTGAGCTTACGTTATTCCTTTTTTTTTTTTTTTTCATGTAATTCTGCAAAGCTTTAAAACAGGAAAGGAACATTTGGCCACGAAATGCTTTGCATGATATAAAAATCCCCACCCCCCAGTCCCCACCCTTGCCCCTCAATACAAAGCAAGTTTTATTAACACAAAGCAAGTGCTCAATTTAAAGAGAACTGTGGGCATTAAAGCAGATTGTTTTATGTCTCTGACATGAATACTCCGGGTGGATGAACTATCAAGCCCTGGGTTTAAGTGTGATTAATGCCTAGTACTTGGAAAGCATCCAAACTTATTAAATCTGATGGAGTAAAACAGCATAACTTTTTCATATTATTTCCAAGAGATATGATTAGGCCGAATTGCAGTAGTGAAGGAAACTAGGAAAAAGCCGTGCGGGGAAAAGGGACTCTGGTTTATTTACGAAGAATTCAGCAGAGGGAGCGGGGTGTCTGAGCAAGTTCAAGCAGAGCTCAGTCACCTTGGCCCAAGGAAAAGAGTGAAGGCTGAACACAAAGTCAACACAGCCTTCCTGTGTACCCGACGGCTTCTCCACACCCCCGAGCAAGGCGTCCTACTGGAATAAAAGGAAAAAGAAAGTATCTGATAAATGCTCCCTCCTCCCCCCGCAGAGCGAGTATGTCAATACGTTCCCGTCCGCGTCATTCTGTATTCGGCGTCGGAGATACATTATCAGCCTGCTGTAAAAGGCCCCTTTCCACAGACAGCTACACAATCTGATGTACGGTGTGTTGACATAGTATGTTTGCAGCCCAGACAAGCTTGTCTGAAATTGACTGCTCACAGATTTAATAGTTTAGGGATCGTGCATGCTTGGCCCTTCTGAGCTGGGTGCTTCTCAAACCAAGCAGTCCTCATTATTCAGACACTCACTGAATTCATTCAGCTCTGCTTTGAGCAAAATGAAATTCCAAGGACACAAATACACAGAAGAAAATGACAGACTGAAGAATCTGTTGGGTGTGTCCCATGCACCAGGTGGGTGCTGAGCCGACCAGCCCGGGCAGGTAAGACCCTCACCACAGAGGGACACAGAGGAGGACCCGGGCCCCATGCAAACTCTGCCGAGACTTCACATGCTGGCCATCTCAATGCTCAGATGCCTGGACTCAGGGTAATTGTTTGAGAAAGAGAAACATACAAAAATGCTTGTAGGGGCCCCCGGGTGGCTCAGTCGTTAAGCATCTGCCTTCGGCTCAGGTCATGGTCCCAGGGTCCTGGGATCGAGCCCCGCACCGGGCTCCCTGCTCGGCGGGAAGCCTGCTTCTCCCTCTCCCACTCCCTCTGCTAGTGTTCCCTCTCTCACTGTGTCTCTCTGCCAAATAAATAAATAAAATCTTTAAAAAAAAAAAATGCTTGTAATATCCAAGCCCATCCCAGTAGATGACAAATCTCAAGGAAATCTGAGACGTGGGAGAGAGGACGAACGCCCCCCTCCCAGTCTCTTAACTGATAAAAGAATAACAAATACAAGGAAAAAATCTGCCGAACAACAAAGCTTCAATTTATTATACATGCTCATCAATTTAACCCCCCAAAACACCCTTAAAAGCCTGAGGGTGATCCGGCCCCTTTAATACGCGGGCCCTGAGCGCGCCGCGGATCAAGGCCCAAGCCCCAGCCTGCTCTGTCTGCGAAGATGAAAGCCGGGGGCGAGCACAGGTGAGGGCTTTTCTTGAATCATCACCTGCGATTAAGCAAAGGAAAACGAAGGGCAGAAGCGGTAAGCTGAACTCGCTTTACCACGACATCGTGGAGCAGGTGGATGCTTGCTTCGCATTGCCGTGGGGTCTGCTGACACGCTCCCCAACCCCATTGCTGGGCTCTCCTGCGTGCGGACCAGACTGCTCACTGCGAGCGTGCAGGGAGCGCCGCGCCGGACACAAACACACAGAGCGTCCGCACCTCCCCTGCCGTTCTCGAAACGCACGTTCTAACTGCTTGTCCCAACTGAGACAGCGACGCACGAGACCTAACGGTGCATCTAAATACAAGGTCTCCCGACACCCCGGCCCACAACGCCGTCACGCATATTTGAAAGTTGCTAGGACAGTAAATCTCAGACGTCCTCATTACCAGAGAAAAACTGTGTGTGAGGCAATGATTGTTAAGTAGACTAATTGTGGTGATCATTTAAGTATATACACAAATCAAATCCAAAAACAGTCCACTAAGTAAATAAATAAGCGTAAAGGTCTTTGTTTCACTTTGTCCTCCACCAACCTTCCAACGACTGTGATCCTTAGGGTCTTTCCAAAGGTAGAGGAGTGTTTACCCAAAATTTCCACACCTGACCCATTCCCCAGGGACAGGACTGTCACAGTCAAGCTCTCCTCCTCCTGAAAGAGCATGGTGAGTTTGGTAAAAAGACATCTCAGCACTACGTTATAGCACTTTGTGTCATCTTCAACTTATTTTAGAAAAGTTGCACAGTTTGAACAAGGCTGCCGTTCACCTTCGCGGACAGGCACCTGCCCGGCCCGCACCCCAGCACCCTGGCACCTTCCCGGGGGCAGGGGCACACTCCACGGGCAGCACACTCAGTCCAGCCACACACCGCGCAGAAAGGACAGCAGACGTTTCTACCAACAGATGCACTGGCTTTAAAGGTGTTTACTGTAAAAAGGAAAGGGACAGTCGATAATGCGGGCTTTGCGTTTGTGTGCTGCCAATCAGGCATCCCTGGGAACTCAAGCCAGGACTTCAAAAAGAAACCCAATTGCATCAAAATGAGTATGTGAGAAGTTAATAAGACTGACTTCTCATGTGATATGAAGCTCCAAACATCACAGTTTGCTTCCACAGACTGGGAAGCAGACAGAGAAACGCATTCCCTCTTGTGTCATGACTCTTCTCGAGCTTCTAAAATTCCAGGTGCACCTGACTGCTTTCATTTTTATAAATCGATAACAAGGATCAATGCGAGCTTGCTTTCTGTCACTGGAAAGCTAATGGTGATCATAATGCATTAGGCCAACAGAAAGAATTGCTGTTTTCGGCTTCTGGAAAGTATCTTCTCCAAGGTAATTTTTTTTTTTTTTTTTAATCTCAATCAATGAAGAGAGCAGAGACTCAGGTGCCGTTGGGTCACCCTCAGCCCCGTGCTGGTCCCATGGCCCTGCTCCCAGAGTCAGCCAGATGTCTACATCCTCTCTCCTTCCTGCGTCTTGCGTGGAATCTGCCAGATGCTTCATATTTCCGTTGTTTCTGGGCCCCGTTTCATGCTTCCTACCTGGTGCCTGACTATCAGGTTCTCAAGGCCACAGCTCCCGCTCACCTTTCCGTGTGTCCCAGAACAGGGACCCTTCCCAGGTCAGATCAACCTGTTGAGGGAAACAAAATCGGACCTTCTGGCTGGATCTGCATCTGTGGTTCAGATCCTGTGGATTTCCAACCTTTCTAAGCTAATGGTCAAACAGTCCAAAGAAACGATGTTTCCGAGACCCTTGCTATTCTGTCAAGGAGGGGAATATGGGAAGAGCAGCACCAGTAAAACCAACGTATCCAAAATAGCACAGCCCTTCTCCTCCATCTGTTCGCTCTCTTCAACCGAATGCCACCTGACCAGGCACAGGTCTTCAGTCCCAGCAAACAGCTGCACGTCACTCCTGCACCCTTAACAACACCATGAAAATATGAAACAGAACTCTCCTGGAAGAAAAGTGCGACTCAGCGGTTTTTCCAGGCAAAGTCTTAAGGACTGCATCACCGCCGTGCTGGTCTGCTTTGTGCTGACAGGAAATAATGTTTTACCCCCAACAGAAAGGAACCTGTAGAATTTGTCAGCTCAAACTAAGTGGGGACGAAGAAGGTACCAGGTGACGGCACTGTTCCCTCCCCTGACTCGCCAGGAAGCAGTAGGTTCCGAGTGAACAGGCTTCGGCAAACATGCCCTGGAGCCTGGAACAGACTTTGGGAACAGTCCCTGCAGCGCTGGGACAATGTCCATCGACACCCGCACCAGGCAAAGGTGGACCCGAGTCCAGGGACCAAGCTGGACCAGGTGCCCAATCCTCCGGTCCTTGCACCCACGGGATTTCAGGGAATGTGCGGATCTGAGAGGCTCCCCACGCGGCTGACTCCTCGTCAGGATTTGGGGAAGCGTCAAGGCCAGGGCCTCCTTTCTTTCCTCCCAGCTGGCTCACGTTGCACCTCGCGAGCAGCCAGACTCTGTGTCCTCTCCTCACAGGCCACACCAACACTCTGCGTGAGAACGCACGCCTGCTTGCAGACGTCAGCTGTCCCCGCGGGCGCCCTCCCCGCCCTATGTCTTTCTGAAGCAGTAAGTCCTTGCCGCGGGTACCGTTACACACGGAGCTGCCAAGCCCAGGGACAGTCGGCTCTGGCGATGCTCAACGGGCGCAGATGCTTCCTGCTGCCGGGCCACCGGCAGCCGTGAGCCGCGAGGGCAGGTGCAGGAAGGAGAGGCTCAAGAGCCGGCGCCTCCATCAACCTCTGCGCCCCAGCTGCCCATCTGCACAGGAGGGCCTCCGCCTGCCCGCTCAGCACTGATGACACACACGGGCTCTCTCCTCGGGAATGCACAGAACCCGGAGCTGCACGCCCTCTGAGCACAGCCGCAGGGCCCACCACCTGCCACGGAGGACAGCACAGAAGTGGGGCCCACAAACCACCTGTCCCTCACACTCCCCCATCTTCTGTCCCCACCGCGGTCATCTGCACCCGCGGAGGACGCTGCGGCACTAACGGATGGGCAGTGCTCGGGGCCCCGTAGCCAGTTCCCAGCAGCTGTGGGGAGGCTGATGGGGGGGTGGGGTGTCCTAGGTCTGTAACCAGCGAGAAAGGATCTACCTCATGAGACCGGCCGTGGTGCAAGTTCCCAGGAACCACAGTCTGGCTGGGGTTGCAAGACTGAGCAGAGAACTCAATCAGTAAATACACAATTTACTGGCAAACAAGTAACTTTTTAGCATAAGTGTACTTCAAATATTTCATAAACACACTTATACCAAAGAAGCTATTTGTTTTTTTTCTGAAATTCACATTTCACCAGGCATCTTGGATGCTGTGTGGCAGCCCAATTCTAGCGGAGCGTGCGTCTGGCCTTGTCCAACGCGCTCCCCTCCACCCCTCCCGGACGCTCCCCTTCTCCAGGGCTGTGCAGGGGAGGGATGGGGACAGACGTGCACGGTGCTGCCCCAGACGGTGTGACGGACTCTCGTAGGTGCTTCTTAGGGAAGAAACATTGATGGAGGTCACACCACCAGGTCCTTCCACAGTGTGGTTCTCCTTCCACTTCCTATGCCACGCAAAGAGATGGCCCTGCAGGCCTCAGAGCCCCAGCCTGTGCTAGGCACTGGCGCCGCCCAGCCGCCAGCAAGGCAGGGTACGGAGCAGGACTTGTGTTCCAGAGAGAGGAGGCAGGCCTGCCCGTTCCGGGGGCCCCGGTGATAGGAGCCCGGCCCCTGGTCCAAAGTTTATGTTTCTTCGATAATTCTGAGCTGCTCCCACAGCTCCATGTTCCTCTAAATTCCACTGCGGGCGAGGGTTGGCGGGGGCACGCTCGGCTCAGCGGGCCCTCCCGGGGACCCCCCGGTGGCCGGCGAGGGCAGAGTCTCCGGTAGCCAGCATGCCAGTCGCCGGGCTTTCAGGAGCGGCCGGGGTGGACGTTTACACGTCCAGGTTCAAACTCACTACAAGACCCACGTGGCTGTCCGTCTGTCTGTCCCTTTTATGGTCTCAGGTACTCTCACTCCGACCGAATCTGCTTTGCGTTCCTGAGGCTGTGGAAAACTATCCCGTTCCACATGGCTGGGCCGGAGGAATGTCCCTCTCTCCTCTGCTCACATGCCGTCCCGGCAGGCTCCCGGCAGGCACAGCAACCCGGGTAAGTGCGCACCGAGCAGCAGCCGTCGGCGCCGGCGCAGACCCGAGGCGCTCTGCAAAGCCTTGTGGCCGCGGTTACACATTAACGCGCTCAGCGCTCCGCGGCGGCCCCTGCAGTTTCGGCCCAGCCCCCTGGCCTGCGCGTTCTCTAGCCTTTCAGAGAAAGCCAGCACCTTCGGGCTCCTCTCCAACACCAGGGCTCCCCTCACCAGCCATGGGCTTCATCCACTCACTCTCTGGCCTCCAGGAATCTGCAGCACATGGTCTCTTTTTAAAAATGCTCATCCAGGTTCTTGGGTCTTCACGATGTATCCGCTATTTATTTTTCAACATTCAACGTACAGACCACTTGCCAACTTGATCTTGGCCATTTCTCCCCAAAAGCCACATGGTGATTGACTTGTCATCCACCTTCCCAGCTTTTCCATCATTAACGGGTCAACCTTCGGCTTTACCCATGCCACAGACGTTCACTGAGAACTGTCACGTGTCCACACTCCGGGAAATAAAATGAGTGGAAGCCGCGGCTGACCCAGAGAGGCTCAGGGCCCGGTGGAAGAAGTCATGGATCAGGAGCACTCACCAGGTGGAGGGTGCTGGTGAGCTCCAGGAGGCGCCGAGGCAGGTGCTGGGGGAGTCCTGCAGAGCGGGAAGCTGCTGCTGTGTTCTGAGGGTCTGGGGCACCGTCACTGAAGAGGTGACATTTGACCCAGAAGTTGAAGGAGAGAGCTGAATGTGCAGACAGGAGGAGGGAGGGCGTTGCAAGCAGGAGAAGCAGCTCTTGCCCGGACAAGGCAAGCAGAACGAGCATCTGCGGGCCATCCGCGGGCCATCATTCAGCAACATGCAAAAATGACTGGTAAGAGAGCTGGGAGCCTGGACGCCACATTAAGAAATGTAGACTTCACTCAACTCCTATTTCCTGAGCACCGATTACACACCAGGCGCTGTTCTCATCCTGGGAAATCCAGCACTGTCAAAACCCCTGTTTGGGGACTCACATTCTAACGGGGTCAGCGATGGTGATGAAATTAGCAAAACATGTCAGACTCAGAGTGATAAACGCTACAGAGAAAAACAAGGAGGGAGGAGGCAAAAAGAATGTCCAGGTAATGGAAATGTTTACTTCAGAATAGTTTTAGATTTGTAGAAATGATGCAAAGATGGTGCAGAGAGCCTCCCTCAGTTTCCCCTATGGTGCATCTGCCACCACGAAGAAACCAGTGTTGCTGCATTCCTAGCAGAACTCCAACTTTGTCCGGACCTCACTGGCTATTCTGCTGATGTCCTTCTTCTGCTCCAGGACACCACCCAGCACACCCACTGCCTTGCGTCGTCATGTCCCCTTCGTCTCCTCTGGTCTGCCACAGTTCCCCAGCCCGCCTGGGTTTTCATGACCTTGACAAGTTTCGGGAGTACCAAATGCCCCTCAGTGGGAGTTGTCTGATGTTGTTCCCAGGCTGGGGTTCTGTGTTTTGGAAAGACGGCCCCAGAGGCGATGTGCCCTTCACATCATATCGTATCAGGGTGCTCAGGAGGGGCCTCACCGAGATGAGAAGACAGACTTTGAGCAAAGACCTGAAGGAGACAAGGGAGTGAGACATGCAGGTAACTGGGAGGGAAGAGTTCTGAGCCTGGGAAACTGCAGGTGCAAATGTCCTAAGGCAGGAATGATCTGGACATGTCGGGAACAGCAGGGAAGCCAGGGTGACTGGACATGGTGCCCAGGAGAGCAGCACTAAATGAGGCTGGACAGACATCGCAGCCAGATCATGGGCAGTCTTGTAAGAAACGAGGGTTTTTTTGAAGTTTTTTGTGCAAACGAATGACACCATCCGAACAGTTCTCAATGTGCCTTAGGGACTATAGAAATCCCCTCCTCATCTGGGGGCGGGGTGTGAGAGCAGCGGGTCCCGTGACCCCACTCCCCCTGCGGTGGCAAAGGATGGTGCAAAGACTCTTCCCAAACCAAGTGGAGCCGAGTCAGTCAGTCTTCCTCCTAGAAATTGGAGCCAAGAGATACAGAGGGAATCAGGCAGTGAATAAAGGGCGCTGGAGCTGGGAGGGCTTCAAGTCTGGGCTGAACTGGCCATTGTTGAGTCAGGTTTGAGCAGAGCAAGGCAGTCTACCAATGAGACAAACGCAACCAATAGTTGTTTCAACCCCTGATTATGTGGCTCCCGCTTCCAGCTTCCATGCTCATTTCCTGTCTTTGACTTCTCCAGTCCTTAAAGGAATGCCCTTTCCCACTTTTATTCACGCTAGCTTGAATGGGTTTCTGGTTTTTGCAACTAAAAGAACTCTGGGCTGTAACAAGATTAAGTTGGCCAGTGTGCTGAGGCAGAGCAGAGGGGAGGGAGCCAGGACGCAGATAGACCAGCTGTGAGACCTTCTGAGGCCCTTCTGTGCCCCTGATGCAGCACTGCCCCGTGGTATGAAATAAGCTCGTGCCCATCCCACTGTCACCAGTGTAATTCACCACCATTTCCAGAAGTGCTAGAGTTCCTAACCTGGAAATATAACAGCTTAATGTTTGGGAAGCAGTTCCTAAGGGTAGAATTCCAGGTACCTGAGCACATGGGTATGGAAGATCATTTTGAGCAGGTGAGCTTTTCAAGTGCTGTCACTCCAATCCTCCCACCAGGTGACTCTGTGACTACATACAGGTGAGTGTGGCTGGGACTGCACCGCAATATTATTATAACGCCCCTCACTGCAGGCAGGAAGCTAGCATAAAAAGAAGGCATCGTGAACATTGCCAAAAGGGTTTAACTAAATCTCAAGCTTTGATCACAAATGTAACAAAAATATCTCATTATCAAACGATCTTGCCAATTTATTATAAGGCAATATTTCCTTTGTACATATATCAAAGGAACTATTGGTACAAGAATCTAGAATTGTGTTAAAATAAATACTCCCCAAGCAGACCAGCAGAATCATTATGAAGGATGAACCTGTGCAGGTCTTCAGACACCTTCAAATCCCGTCCCCTGGGGGGCAGAGAAGAGACTAGGGGACTGAGCTGAGAGATGACTCAGCCCCGGTCACACAAGCTTTGATAGAAACCCAGGTCTCCACTCCTACTCACCCTGCACCCCCCCCACACCAGCTCCCAAGTGCACCTGTAAGAACACCAGGCCCGTGTCATCACCAACATCAACCCCTGCGGTAGTGCCCCTATGTCTTGAGGTGACTTAGGGTTTACTGGTCCCAGGGGGCACGCACATTCTCCCTACAGAGTGACATCCATAGGTTTAGAAAAATAAATCCATACTCTCCCCTCTCCCTTCTCAGAAAAGAGAAGCTTTCACAGGAAGTGGGAGTGTTCACACAGACTGCAAGGCACCTGCGCCCTGAGCCAAAAAAGCCAGGTGAGCCCTGGGGTGGCTTGGGAAGATGCTCCCCTGTGGTCAGAGCCTAAAGAGTGGCTGTGCCTCAACTTCCAGATGATGAGAACGCGACTTCCCCACTGCGTTTCGGGACGGGACAAGCCCGACTGGGCTTCCTCTCTGCCGCCGACGTTACCCTGTTTCCCTTTATGGCAATGTTACTGCTCTCTCATGCTTACTTTTCAGTTTCTAACAACTCGGTCTGGAGTTTGGTGAGTCCCAACAACTGTCTTGCAGACTAAAGCACCAGTGCCCCACTCCCCTGCTCTCCCCTGCTGTCTCTCCACCAGCCCTCACTCCCCATCTCCAGCACTGGAAAACAACCCAGCACGGGCTGCAGCCTGAGGGCTGTTCACTCACAGAAAAACCACCTGCAGCAGGCAAGAATGCTGAGTCTGTGACCTTCCTGCTGGGGGCCTTCCCAGCCCTCCTCCCCAGATCAGGTGGGGAGGGGCTGCAGCTTGGGGCTAGAGGTGGTGGGCTTGGTTCAGGGTTGGGGGCAAAGCAGCTAGAAAAGCAAGGGGGTATTGTGGGAGTAAAGAGCCACAGGGCAGCTGAGATACTCCTGCAAGTCACTGGCTGACAGCAACGATCCCGGGCAGGCTGTAGAATTACAGGCATAAGACGTTTGTGAGATTGCTATCCCTTCACATGCATGCTCAAACCACACAGGGCCCGGGGGGCAGAGGGTGGAGTCCCTCCTGTGTTGAACGTCAGAGTATAACCTCTAGTCAAGTCATTGTCAAACTACACAGGTGCGGGGAGACCTCTGGGGAACAGGCCAGTGATAGCTGGGCAGAGAGGTGCACACTGTGCACTGCAGGGGGGACACTGCAGTCTGAGCCCAGCAGGCGACCAGCCGACACCCCCAGAGGAACAGACCAGAGTCACAGGCACCTCAAGGTATTACCTAAAATGGCCAGTTTCCAAATACAAGTTACCAGATACACAAATAGAGAAGTATAAGCCATCCTGGGGGGTGGGAGGTGCAATCAATAGAAAGTGACTCCAAGTGGACCAAAACTTGAATTTAACAAAGATTTTTTTTTTAAAAGTTAGCTACTGTAAATATGTTCAAAGCTTCAAAGGAAAATAGGTTCAAAGAACTGAAGGGAAATGTGCTAGGCATGAGTGAGCAGAGAAGGAACAGGAAAAACATGGAAATCACAAACGGGAACCAGACCAAGGGCTGAAGAGTACAAAGATGGAAATGGAAATGTCACCTGATGGACTCAACCACAGGTAGGGGCGGCAGAAGAAAATGCTCAGTGAGTGGGGAGAAAGACAGCAGAGATCTTTCTTCAGAAGAACGGAAGAAAGATGAGCAGAGCCTCAGAGCCCGAAGAGCAACACTGTGTCCCAACACACATGCAACTGGAGTCCCAGAAGGAGACATGGCAAGGGAAGAAAAGGTATTTGGAAATATTGTACAAAAACATTCCAACTTTGGTTAAAAAAAAAAAAAAAAAGTACCATAGAGATCCAAGAAGGTCACCAAATCCAGGTAGGATAAACAGTAAGAAAACCACACCTGGACAACAGCATATAGTCGGACCACCAAAAACCAAAGACAAAAATAAACTCTTGAAAGCAACCAGAGAAAAATGACCCATCACACAGAGAGGAACAAAGATACAACTGAAAACTGATTTTCCACCACAAACAATGGAGGCCAGAAGATGCTGGAACAACATGGTCAATGTGCAAACAGAAAAAACCCTCAACCACCAGTTCTATGTCCAGTGAAATGATCTTTCAAAACCGGTAGTGAAATCAAGATATTTCTAGATGCACAAAAACAAAGAACTTACTGTTATTGAAACTGCACCATAAGTGCTAAAAAGGAAGTCCCCTGGGGTGAAAGAAACTGACACCAAAGAGTAACTCAGACCCACAAGAGAGGATGGAGCATGCCAGAAATGGTAAAGATGTGCATAAATACATGTTTTTCTCTTTTATCTATTACCTTAAGAGTGTTTAAAGCAAACAGTATATGTGTTGACAGATTCTAACATATAGAATATACGTGTGTACGGGAGTACATATTTGTGTATGTGTGTGCAAATGTACCTAATTCTCACTACACCAGAGCAGAATACCTACCTATATTTTACCAGAAGAAAGTCATTGTTAATGTGGAGCAGATTGTAATAAGTTTACAATGCCCATGTAACCTCTTGAGCAATCACAAAATAATTTTAAAAGAAAATCAGACAAAGAACTATAGGTAAGAAATCAATGGAGATAGTAAAGTGCTCTACATAAATATTGAACACAAAAGAAGGAAGAACAAGAGAGCCGAATGGCAGACATGAATCCAACCATATCAAGAATTATATCAAATGCAAATTTATTAATCACTCCAACAAAAAGGCAGGGTTGTCAGACTGTATGTAAAAGCAAAATCATATAGTTAATATGCTGTCTACATGAGACATACTTTAAATCTGAAAATACAAAGACAGTAAAAGTGAAAAAATATGCAAAGTTCACACATGAGAGAGCTGGAGTGGCTGTATTAATATCCAACAAATAGTTGTTAATCTAAGGAATATTACTCAAGACAAAGAGGTTTATGTTTCATAAGGATGAAATGCTCAGTATAGCAAAAATGCATAATAATTTAGGCATATATGCCCCTAACAAGAGAACTCCAAAATACATGAAGCAAAACCTGCAGAATTGAAAAAAGAAACAGACCATAGCTGGAGATTTCACCAGTCTTCTCTCCAAAATTTTAGATCCAACAGACAGACAACTGGTAGGGACAGACGCTGAAAACCACACAGTCAAACAGCTGATATCCATAAAATTCTCCTCCCAACAGTAGCAAGATTCTTTTCAAACACACACACACGGAACATTTACCAGGACTGACCACAGAGCAGGTCTCAATAAGTTTAAAAATCATAAGGAGCATGGTCTCTGACCACAATAGAATTAGACTTTAAATTAGTATCAGAAAAAATATTCTGGTAAATCCCAAAATACGTGGAAAGTATACTAGATACTTATAATTGAGGGAGAAATCATATCAAAAACATAGCATGAACAGAATGAAAATGGAAACACCACATGTCAGAATCTGTGAGGTGCAGCTAAAGCAGCGCTCAGAGGGAAATTCATCACCAGAAACTTATACTAGAAGAGAAGGAAGTCTATAACGAGTGACATAAAATTCCAATGGGAAACAGTGAAGCAACAGATGCAGATCAATGAAACCAAGAAACGGCTCTTCGAAAAGATCAGTAAAATTTATAAGTCTTTAGCTAACCTGACGAAATGATACACATACATCACTACTGGGTACAGAGACCAGAGAAAGTGTGGCAATTTCTTATTTAAATAAACACACACTCATCAACAGACCCTCAACACAGTGCCACTTCTAGGAATCTACCCAAGAAAAGTAAATGTGTCCACATGAGAACGAGCATGGGAAGGCTCGTAAGAGCACTATTCATAACATCTAAAAATTAGAAAAAACCCAAATCTGCATCCTCTGGTAAACAAACAAAATGCAGTGTATCCATCCAGTGAAACGTTACTCGGCAGTAACAATGAATCAGCTACTAATACAGGCAGCAAAATGGATAAATCTCAAAACCATCATGCTCCTGAAAGAAGCCAGGCACAAAAGACAACACACCACGTGATTCTGTTTACCCGAAACCGTGGGAAAGGCGAAACTCTGTATAGCTCAGTGGTCGCTGGAGGCTGGGGTCAGGGCAGGAATTGACTACAAAGGGGCAAGAAGAGATTTGGGGAGGTGATAAAAATATTCTAAAATTTTATTGTGGTGGTAGTTGCAGGACTTTACACTTCTCAAAACTCAGCGAACAGTATACTTTAGGTGGGTGAGTTGTAGTTTCCGTAGATTACACACCAGTAAATAAGACTGTAGTATGTGTGTGTGTCTGTGACAGAGAGAGAGAGAGAGCTCACAAGCACAAGCCTGCGTCATTCACTCCGGCAAGCACCCCTATGCTGCTAAAAAAGGCCCTCCACCCGCCACCACCTGATTTTTGCAGCCTGCTTACTCATTACTGTTTAACATGCCTACTCCTTGGTAATCATACATACCTTCTTGTTTTCATCCCCAAATCATTTGTCCCTTCTGACCCAGTTTCTTAAAACCCTATTCCTATCTCTACATGTTCAAATCCCAGGAACGCAGGGAGACCCAACCCATTCTCCCTTTTGCATGGGCCCTTCTGATGCTGTTCACCCTCCCTCTCACCCCGACTCTCCAGCCTTCCCGTGCTGGGAGCGATGCTTCCCTCCTCGGAACTCCAGCCACCCCTGCTTGCTGCCGTCATTCCCCTCTGCATGCCACCTACCATGGTTATTGGCATAATCTCTCGGATTTCCCACACGGAGGGGCTGCTATACCAATTACTGCCACATTCCAAGTACCATTTATCACAGGTTTGCACTTGATAACCGGTTGTTGAGCAAATCTAGGTTTTGTCGTCTGTGTTCCCTCCCAAATCTCCTGCAGCTACTGTGATCGATCTCCTACCTGTCACTGCTGTCTTTCCTCAGCACACCTCCTCCTGGCCAGTGGAACCCTCATGGCCACTTCCGCTCCCGAGACGTCTCTGGCCATTGGGCTGTCTCTGGCCCTTGAACCCCAGCCCAGCACTGTGGACTTTCCCCACGCTCCGCCTGCTCCCCGTCTCCCAACAAACTCACCCACTTCACAAACACCTGCCCGAGGGTGGCTTTCCAATCTGTCCTTAAACCCCTCCGTCCTCCAGCCGTGCCTCTGCACCCTCTTCTTAACTGGCTCCTGCCGCAGCTGGCCCGGACTGACCAGAGCTCTGCACGCCAGCCTCCCCCCAGGCCAGCTCCACCATCTCGCCACTCACTGATTCCAAAAGCATGTTCTCACGGTGTATTCTCTGACCCCGATCAGGGCTGCAAAGATAGGTGAGGTCAGTCTTTCTCTTTTTTTCATATCTCAACATGATGAAGAGAGTACTTTATGCACTGTAAGCAACCAACAATATTTTTGAATTAAAATGCCTTACGTTCAGGAGGCCTGGGTGGCTCAGCCAGTGAAGCCTCTGCCTTCGGCTCAGGTCATGCTCCCAGGGTCCTGGGATCGAGTCCCACGTCGGGCTCCCTGCTGAGCAAGAAGCCTGCTTCTCCCTCTGCCTCTGCTCCCCATGCTTGTGTTCTCTCTCTCTCTCCCTGACAAATAAATAAATAAATAAAATCTTAAAAAAAAAATAAAAAATAAAATAAAATGCCTTACATTTATCTCTGCAGCCAGTGACTGTGATGTGCCCCTTGGTGCAATCTCTTCTGTTGCTTCCTACCCTCCCATCCCCCTGGTGTGTCTCACACTTGAATTACACCACTTGCCTCTCATTTAAACCATTAAATCAAGAGCTGTACTTTGCATCAATCTTCTGAGCCTGAAGAGCCTCTCCTCTAATGGAGGATGTGGCCCACCTGTCCAGTGCCGACCAGGGGCTTTTCCAGCGATCTCTAGCACCCCCTCCTTGCTGTTCTCCTTTCCTAAAATACCCACCCCCCTGCTCCCTTACTCTCCAAGTCTTTCCCAACCTCCAAGGTCCAGACCAACACCTCCCTCCATTAGGGAGCTCCACCATCCTCTCCAAGTCCAGAGCATTTACTATCTCTATAGTCCTCGCACATTTTAATATTTCAGATGCAAGGATTTTCTTCTTCTGACAAGATCATAAACTCCTTGACATGGAGGAGGGTACTTAATTGGCAGCCCTTAAAACTCCTAGCACAGTATCAAGATAAAATAGACAAGACCTACTACATCAGATTAAGAGTTCATGTGGTCTCCTAAGACAAGAACGTAGATGAACACATTTGAGAACACAGTGTACTTCCCAAATCTCTCCACTTTGCCTCTTTCGTGTAATTTCATTTAGGCTGGGACCCCAGATGCTTTCCCAGAAATAACATTTTTGTTTCTGTTACATTGGTTTTCCCAAGAAACTTCCTAGGGAATTATTTTTGTGTATTTAATAATTTAGAGAGGGGGAAAATAGCATAAATGCTTGAGACAATAAGGTTCAAAAAACTGAAACATGAGTTTGATCCCTTCATGCTATAAAGAGCCTTATAATAATTAAAGCCCATGCTCCGCACAAAGGCCACCAAGAACAATGTGAAGAATGGGCATGAGCAACAGGGGACAGTTTAGGGTCTCGTGAGTCCCCCCAGAGGAGCCCTTCCCAGAACATAGCTGCAGGGTCAGCAGCCACATCAGACAAGGAGACGATCAGCAGAAACTCAGTAATGCAAGAAGAATCGAACAGGGGCAACCCAAGAGTAGTTTCTTACATCCAAGCGACATGTCCACTGGATCACTCTGGAGGCGAAGTTTACTCCCCACGGCCGGTGAGCGGGCAGTCTAGTGGCTAGGGTCCCAAATGGGGAGGCGGCGAGTCCGTTGCCTGGCTTGCACCCCAGCTTCTGCACCTCCTAGCTGTGCAACCTCAGGGAGCTCCTCACTCTGTCCAGACCTCAGTTTCCTTCCAAGAAATGGACATAATAATAGTAGTTATGTGTTATGGGCGCCTGGGTGGCTCAGATGGTTAAGCATCTGCCTTCGGCTCAGGTCATGATCCCAGACTCCTGGGATCGGATCCCGCATCAGGCTCCCTGCTCCTTGGGAGCCTGCTTCTCCCTCTGCCTCTCTCTCTGTCTCTGTCTCTGTCTCTCATGCATAAATAAATAAAATCTTTAAAAAAAAAAAGATTAAAAAAAAAGTAGTTATGTGTTATAATACACACATCACCATATTCAATAAACACCACCTACTTACTAATGATAGGGTCAGAGCTGTTTACGTGGACATGACCATCTGCTGCCCCTGTCCCACCATGCAGTGCAGGCACGCTCGCTCTCACCTAGTCTCTGCGACCCTCATCAAGTGCCACGTCACCACCCCCTGTGCATCCCACAGGCAGCTGTCTGAACTGGACAGGGCCAACCTGGCTGTTTCAATTCAGATTCTGGTACCCAAACCAGGAAAGGCTAGGTGAGCACAACCCCACAGGGAACACTGTTTTAACAAGTCTGCTTCTAAGCAGTGATTTGCTCTACGTAACAGTAAGCCACCATCAACATCACTAGGTGCAGAAGCTGGGGTGCAAGCCAGGCAACGGAGTCAAAGCAACCAAACTCTGAATCCTTATTTTCGTCTGTCTGATTGATTTTTTTTTTTTTTTTTTTTTTTTACCATCAACACATTTTGTTTCAAATTCTGTTCAGCATTACCTTAGGGTAGACTCTCAATTCCACCATCAACATCACTATGCCGTCTACACAACACAGGCCTTCTTTAAAAACATTCCTACTTACTAACTTGCTTTTTCTTGCAAATCTACACCCACCCGTAGGACTTGACAACCAGGATGCGTACTTGTCTTCTCCATCTTCACAAGGTATGAATCTGAGTGAAAGGAAGGTGGTCATTTACACAAAGGGGAGTGATCTGCATGCACCCCGTAAACAAGCCTGTTGTCTCCCTCAAAGGGAAGACGTCAGACACTCTGAAAGCCTCATACCCTTTGAAGTACAGCACATTGTAAGAAAACTGTAAACATATTTATGGTGAACATCTTTCCCCGTCTAGCATCTTGCCCGCGCCCCCTCTATTCACACCTGCCTCCTCTGGCATCTGGACAAGCACTTGGGCAGGAGAGCTAGGCACCCTTCCCCACCCCAGTGCAAGCAGAGACTGGGCAGACGAGCCGTGCTGGCCAGCCGAGAGCACTTTCTGATGGATCTGTGTATGGGGGAGATGGGGCCACGTCCAGCCCCGGGGTCCTGCACGTAGCTGCTGGGACGGGCCCTGCCTGGGGGCCACTCTGCCGCTGCTTCTCGGAACCCCAGGCTCCCTGGGCCTCAGCCCCCTTTCCAAGTCTGGTTTTCAACCTTCAGGCAAACTTGGGGCCTGCCCCATACTTTCCAATAAATCCCCCTCTTTTTTATCTGAAATGGTCATCATGTCTACTGTGGTCAACTAAGAACTTTGGCTGTTACAACGGCTGGAGGCACGTATTTGTTATTCTGAAGGACCCCACATCTGCTCCCGCAGCAGGCCCCGCTCTTCAACTCCCCTCAGTGTGATATGGAGGTTACGTGCCATGCACCTGACATGATCCCATTCCCTGGCTGGCCCTCTCTACTGGGGGCAGTCGCACTGTCTCTGAGGCTGTGAAGTGATGGGCTAGGGTGAGAACCCATGTGGCTGGCGCTGTTACATCCATTTTGTGTCCTAGAGACACTGAGAAGCAAACACAGACATCCTCTGTGACCTCCACACCCTAAACCCCCTCCCCCACTGCCATCACCTTAGTCAAGGACACGTGGGCCCTAGTTCCTGGTCCCTGCGGAGCCCACAGCGGTCCATCCCCACAGGCACTGCCTTGGGGAGCAGAACGCATGCAAAGGAGAACCCAGAGCAGGTCGATTATGGCGGAGGTACTAGGTTCCCAGAGCCCCAGGACGGAGAAACAGAAATGCAAACAAAGTCCTGAGGAGGGGGACAAATGTGGAACAGCATCGGGCGGTCCACGGGAGCTACCAGCTGCAGCGGCTACACAGAAAACCCTGGGGCACGGGCCTCGGGAGAGGAGGCGGCCCAGGAGCCGTGGTCAGGACACTGCGCGACGCATGCTCATTAGGAAGTAAATGGGTGACAACTCAGATCCTGCTGTCATGTCTACTCTTCCTGTTCCATCGTCTGGGGTGGAAGCCTCCAGAAGAAACCAACTCCAAGCACAACAACCCCAGCTAGAAACCACCCGCCAATTCCCTGTGTCCAGCCTTTCTCCCTTTGACTCTGCCCCCCAAAACAGGTGTAATTAGTTCAAATCTATGCTCACAAATCTGGAAGTGTATCCTCAGACACTTCTGGAGGAGACAGAAATGGCTCAGCTTGGGAAGAAACTGAGCAGTTTCTCAAAGAGCTAAACACAGGGGCGCCTGGGTGGCTCAGTTGGTTAAGCAACTGCCTTCGGCTCAGGTCATGATCCTGGGGTCCCGGGATCGAGTCCCGCATCGGGCTCCTTGCTCGGCAGGGAGTCTGCTTCTCCCTCTGACCCTCCCCCCTCTCATGTGCTCTCTCTCTCTCTCTCTCTCTCTCTCTCATTCTCTCTGTCTCAAATAAATAAAATCTTTAAAAAGAAAAAAGCTAAACACAGAACCACCACAGGCCCCAGCAACCCCACCTCTAGGTATTGACTCAAAAGAACTGAAACAGGAGCTCAAACAAAGTCCCTGCACCCCCATGATCACAGCAGCACTGCTCACAACAGCCAAAAGGTGGAAATGACCCGGATGTCCACCCACGGTGAATGTATACACAAAATGTGGTCCATCCGCACACTGGAATGTTACTCAGCCACAAAAAGGAACAGAAGTACGAACACCTGCTACAACATGGACCAATCTTGAAAACACGATGCTGAGTGAAAGGTCACCTCCTGTATGATCCCACGTATATGAAATATCCAGAATATACAGGTCCAGAGACAGAAAGAAGATGGGTGTTGAAAATATTTTAGAACCAGAAAAAGGTGGTGGGTGCACAACAATGTGAATACATTAAATCTTTAAAACGGGTGCTTTCATGCAATGTGAGAGTCACCTAATTAAAAAAAAAATACAATATGGGGAAGTAATATTCCCATTTTACAGATGAGCAAAGAAAGACTGAGCTCGAGGCTAGACTCAGGTTTGGGTCCAGAGGCCACACCTAACTTCTCTACTTATGGCATCTCAAGCCTCCGGCCTGCAGCAGGACGGAGATGGGCCGGGAGGGGCTGACCGTCCCTCAACAAAATGTGTGCGTGGCAATCCCGTCACACTCGGGCCACACAGCCGGCCCAGAGGCCGCAGGAGGTTGGCCTGTAAGTCACACTCGGTTTGGGGAAAGAGGCTGGTCAGTACCTGGATGTTAATGATATGGGAAAATCTTCCGTGTTTCCTATTTACAGTAATAACTTCCAGGGATGAATGTCCTAGGACTGTCACAAAGAAAAGATGGGTGTTTCTATGCATTTCTCTTGTGCAGTTTCATCTTACATGCAAGACTTGCCAATTTCTTCTCCTTCCCCTCTCACTTGTGCTTTGAATTATTTGAAATGTGTTCCATTATGTTAACACTTTTTTCATCTGATGCCTTCATGGACCTATTAGTTTTCCAGTGTTGGGCAGAAGTATTTTTAGCCTCCTAGAGCTATTGATTTAATTACTTTTAATCTGATGATCTGTACTTGACATTTCTTGACCTTATGTTCAAAACTAAAGTCTTCATTATGTTCACTCTAAAAAAAAAAAAATCATAGCAGAGTTTTCTTTGATTTGGTCAAATGGTGTCACTGAAGAAAAACCAGATGTCAGATATAAAGCTACTAAGTATCAAATAGATTATAATACATATGGAGGAAAATGCAAAGATGTGACAGCTCATACAATTCTGCCTTTAAATAAACTTATTCTTTTCCATAAAATAAATATAATAAATAAATAAATAATAAATAAATAAAATGTGAATCTAATTGCAGAAATATATCAGTAGTGTTTATTATCTGTCAAATGATAGGATTATAAATAAAAGTGATTCTGTGCCCTTGTAAAATATATTGACACCAGTAAATCGTGATGCCAGGAAGTAGAATCTCATTCTCTGCGCTGTTAATTGTCCTACATCTCTTTCCCTGTGCCTAGGTCTACTGAATTTGTGCCTCCCACCTTGATATCCAACAACATATCTTACCCTTTACACAGCACTAACTTGCAAAGAAATCAACAGCTATGAAGAAATTTCATGTTTTTCTGAATTCTAGAAATAAAGGTGGAAGGAAGTCCACCCATAAACCCATTACTTCAGGAAAGACTTTCCAATAAAAATCTAACAACTCCTTTCTAGACGGACTAAATGCTGCAAGGGGCAGGAAACAATAAGCTGGGAGAAATTAATAAATGTGCAAAATGTGTTCTAATAAAGAAAACTGCACCTAATCTCTCAAGAATTTCATAAGCTCGATAGAGTTTGAATAAGGAGGACTGCTTACTTCTTAAAATTATATTTGTAGAAAGGTAGAATTCCCAAGAAATAAGAAGTAGGCTGTACATCAGTTTGCTTTTACTTTTCAAAGTGTCTCCTCCTGTGAAATAGGTGGTCGAGGTATTAATAAAATTTAGGTGAATGAGTAACATGGTGCTTCAAACAGTATATAACAGGTAGTAAATACTCAATGGTGTTAGTGATTTGCTTCTTTCTTTACAATTTCAAACGTGTTTTCTCCTCTGACCTTCAGAGGACACCTGTGAGGTTTGTAAACACCTCGATGCGTCCCTTCAACAACGGTTTCTCAGCAGCTCGTCCGTGGCCCTTCCTCTGCCTCCAAGGAGTTCACGCCCCAGGGGGAAAGATGGAGATGTGAACAAATCATGACCAGAATAACACAGAAGATGCCAAGGAAGGTTTTTCCCAGGCAAGGAAAGGATGGTCTCTGAGGGCTCTTTTCAAGGACAGCACCCATCTGTAAACACAGAGAGAGTGCGTGGTACCCGCACGAGGTACAATCAGCACACGCGGGGTTTAGATTCTGCTTTGCACGATGGTGCGCACGAGCCAGGGCACTTACGCACCTGGGCCGTCCGTGGGGCCGCGTCGCCGCGAGGCGGGGCGGGCAGAAGCAGGTGCGGCTCCATGGTGGCTGTGGCCAGGGCGTGCTCCGCAGATGATGCACCTGACCCGCACAGAGAAAACAGCCCCACCGCACCTGCGCAAACCTCTTCTGAGCCCCCTCCGCGCCCGGACGTATAACGTCGAATGGCAGTTCGCGTCGTCCGCCCCCACATCCAAACCCCACTGCCAAAATGAGCGGAACCGAACTGAAGCACTTTTATTTCTTCTATTCCCAGAAAACTCTGGCCACTTGCACATTCCCGGTTTCATTGGAGATAATACTGTGTAATTTTAGGACTTGATTATATAGTTTCATGCACTTTTCATTAGCTGGTTCATTTATATTTGTCCTGCTCGGATTTAATCATGCACAGTCATAGGAATCTAATAAAATCCTCAGATACTACCTGGCACCACGCTCCACATATACTCGGGCTTAATTAACTCGAGCAAATCTGAAGGAAGAGCAGAGAAAAATGAGATAGATGCAAATCTATCAGGTGTTTACAAATACGATGGAAGAGAAAACAGGAAACACGCTTCCTCCTCAAACACGGAGAAACAAAGAAGGGCCCCAAAGACACCAGGCACCAGAGACAAGGGTTCTCCGCCCAGCGCACCTCCGGGCCCCCAGATTCCATTATCAGCGCCCCCTCTGCGAGTTCATGAGCCCCTCGATCCCGCTGCCCAGCTCCTCGCGCTGTTACCAGCAGAACCCCTTCAAGTACAAAGAGCCAGTGGCCTATTTTCTGAAATTAAACAAAAGCAGAAGGAAAGCAAGGGAGGTGTGGCTTGGTGGGCAGCCGGCCAGGAGGCGGAGGCCCCCGGGATGCTACCGGTCGCCCCAGCGCTCGGGAAGAACAGAGCAAACCCACTAACATTTCTACAGCTGATAGGAGCAGCCACAGCGAGGGTGTATTATACTGTGCTGATGAGGGATCGCCGAACCCTGGCTTAGAGAGATGAAACCCAGGGATTCTCCGTTGATTCTCCCTAACTCAGTCTCCAGGTAAATCTGCATGGAAATGACAGAAACACCATCCCCCCACCTGTGACTCAGCATCTGAGGCCGGTGTCCAATGTCACTGGAGGCACAGAACCAGAAGTTAGGAAGATGGAGGGCATGTAGGAAACACTCTGTCTCCTCTAGACACACCCACCACCACAGAGACTTTGTTGGCTTTAAGGTAACCCAACACTGGAAATAGAAAACATCCTAACTCCTCTGAAAAACAAACTGAGGGTTCTAGAGGGGAGGGGGTGGGGGGATGGGTTAGCCCGGTGATGGGTATTAAGGAGGGCACGTTCTGCGTGGAGCACTGGGTGTTATGCACAAACCATGAATCCTGGAACCCTACATCCAAAACTAATGATGTCATGTATGGTGATTAACATAACAATAAAAAATTTTAAAAAAAGAAAACATCCTAACTCATATGACCGACAAATTAAGGAACACGTATTTTCTTCTAGAAACAATCCCTTTCATTTCTGTTCATTACCGAGCTCCTCCATGCCCACCGAGCATTTGCCGTGCGTGTCACGGACTGTGTGACCACAGACCTCGGAGGACCGGCGTTCGGAAGGATGGTGAGCCGCACTACATGACTGGGCTGACTAAGTCGCTGTGAAATCAGCGAGCCAAGGAATGAATGAATGGGTGGGTGGAAGGATGGATGAATGAGGTGGCACTTCGAAGAAAAGCTGCACAAGGAAACTGACTCTTGAACTGAGACAGAGACTGAACAGAACCCGGATTGGTGAAGAAGCAGACAGTGTGCGATCCCGTGGAAGACCCCAGGGGGAAAGATCACGGGGTGAGAACGATTTTGACAAGGAGCAGGGAAAACAGCAAAAGTGATTCACAGCAGGAGCCTCTGACCACGGAAACCAAGGTTCAAGGCAGAAATCCAAAGGCTTTACGTAAGTGTGTTAGTTTGCTAGGGCTGCCATCACTAAGCACCACAAACTCTGTAGCCTAGACCGTAGAAAATGTCTCTCAGCGTGGAGACCCGAAGTCCGAGCTCAAGGTGCCAACCAGGATGGCTCCTTCGGAAGCTGTGAGGGGGGTCCATTCCAGGGCACTCCCCTGGGCTGTGGATGATCCCCTCACTGCCCCATGGCATCCGCCCTGCATGTCTGCCTCTGTGTCTGAAGGACACCGGGCATATTGGATTAGTGCCACCCTAATGACCTCGCCTTAACTTGATTACCTCTGCAACGACCATTTCCAAACTAGGTCGTGGGGGTTCGAACTTCAACACACGAATTTGGGGGTGGGGGGGCACAATTCAACCCCTGATAGTCGGCTGTGTTCTAACTTTCATGAGACCTATGGACAGGGAAAGAATCTGACAGTATTTTAAGGGTTCCACACATCATTTTTCAACAAATCCTCCTTGGTTCATATTTCTTGCCTAAAACATGAAGTTATTTTTTATTCATCTTTATCAAGGCTGGGATGTCACTGATTTCTCCCTATGGAGAACAGCAGAATTTTATTAAGTGAACATCTCAGTCAAATATAGGGGGGAAGGTGCGTGGGCGGATGGGGTAACTGCGTGATGGGCATTAAGGAGGACACTTGATATAATGAGCACTGGATGTTATATGCAACTGATGAATCACTAAATTCTACCTCTGAAACCAATAATACAGTATATGTTAATTAAATTGAATTTAAATTAAGAATTGAAAAAGATACATTCTTTTGATGGCCTCCGTTCTTATTAGAAAGAGGCAATCCTCTGCTCAGTAAAGTTAGGGTATATATTGCATTTTTTTTCCTTTTGTGTATCTGTAGTATATAAAATTTCTAAGGTGGATATGCATTACTGTTTTATTTTTCTTTTTACATTTTGATGCCCTTCACCCATTTCTCCCACACCCAACCTCCGGCAACCATCAACCTCTTCTGTGCCTATGAGCTCGGCTTTTTGTGTGTTTGTTTTTAGATTCCACATATAAGAGAGAGCAGATATATGGTATTGGTCTTTCTCTGTCTGACTTATTTCACTGAGCATAATGCCCTTGAGGCCCATCCATGTCATCACAGATGGCAAGATTTCATTCCCTTTTATGGCTGAGTAATATTCCACTGTGTGTATGTGTGTCTTTAACAATTTCTTTAGCCAGCGATCAGTAGACACTTAGGTTGTTTTCATATCTTATTGTGAATATTCTGCTATGAACATGCAGGTGCAGACATCTTTTCAAGTTAGTGCTTTACCCAGAAGTGGGATTGCTGAATCATATTTTAGTTCTAGTCTTAAAAGTTTGAAGAGCTTCCATACTGTTCTCCACGGTGGCTGTACCAGTTTGCATCCCCATCAGCAGGGCACGAGGGGTCCGTCTTTTCTACTTCCTTGCCAACAGCTATTATTTCTGACCTTTCTGAAAACAGACATTCTGACAGTTATGAGGAGATATCTCATTGTGGTTTTGACTCATATTTCCTGAATAATTAATGATGTTGAGCATCTTTTCATGCACTCATTGGCCATCCGTGTGTCTTCTTTGGGAAAATGTCTATTCAGATCCTGTGCCCATTTTTAAATTGGACTGTTGTTTGTTTTTTGTTTTTTGTTTTTGCTGTTGAGTGTATGGGTCTGTTCTATATTTTGGATATTAACCATTTATCAGATATAGGATTTGCAAATATCTTCTCCCATTCCATAGGCGGCCTTTTCATCCTGTTGATGGTACCCTTCACTGTGCAGAAGCTTTTTTATTTGATGTAGTTCCACTTGTGTATTTTTCCTTTTGTCGCCTTTGCTTTTTGTGACAGAATCAAAAAATCACCAAGACCAGTGTCGCTGAGTTTACCACCTCTATATTCTTCTAGGAGTATTATGGTTTGGGGTCTTACTTTCACTTCTTTAATCCATTTTGAGCTATTTTTGTGTATGGTATAAGATAGTGGTCCAGTGTCATCCTTCTGCATGTGGCTGTCTAGTTTTCCCAGCATTTTTCGAAGAGACTGTCCTTTCCTCATTGCCCATTCCTGGCTCCTTTATCATAATTAATTGACCACATATACACAGTTTTATTTCTGGGCTCTACTCTGTTCCATTGGTCCATATGCCCCATTTTATGCCAATACCATACTATTTTAATTACTACAGCTTTGTAATACAGTTTGAAATCAGGGAGCATGATACCTCCAGCTTTGTTCCTCTTTTTCAAGATTGCTTTGGCTATTCAGGGTCTTTTGTGGTTCCACACAAATTTTAGGACTATTTGTTCTATTTCTGTGAAGAATACCACTGGAATATTGATATAGGGATTGCACTGAATCTATAGATTGCGTGGAGTGGTGTGGACATTTTAATATCTAAGTTCATAACAAGAACTCACATTTACCAAGGACCATATGCCAAACATTAAGAGCGTCACATGCACTTCTTATGGAGCCTCTTAGCGACATTATTAGAGAGGCCCTTTTATGCTCTCCCTTTCTCATTCAGGCAAAAGGAGGTTTGGCTCACTCAGCCACTTAGTGGCTGAGTGAGAATTCCGTCCCCACGGGACAGACGGTCCAGCCTCTATGGCAACCTCACGGACAAAACAAACTTTGCTTTCAGAATCATGACCCAGACAAACTGCAAGATTCTCAGTCACACAAAAAGACAATTTTGTTCACTGGGTGTTGCTTCCTGTAACAAAAATAACAGCCGAGTTCATACCTTTGACAAGGACTTTCAAAGATTATCAGCAGATGGGTGAAAGAGAACAGTCCCTGTGTTCAAGATAAACAAGGTTTTATAGCAACACACTTCCCATTCACCAGACTCCAAGATTAGGCTTTTTTATAACCTATGCCAGCTTCCCCCTCTTTACATTTGGTGAAAATCTGTATAATTTTCATCTCCAATAGGCTCTCGTGGCCATAAATCTTTAAAGATGATTAAGTAAGGTTACTAGTTAAATCTTTTTTTTTTAAGATTTTATTTATTTATTTGACAGAGAGAGACACAGCGAGAGAGGGAACACAAGCAGGGGGAGTGGGAGAGGGAGAAGCAGGCTTCCCGCGGAGCAGGGAGCCCGATGTGGGGCTCGATCCCAGGACCCTGGGATCGTGACCTGAGCCGAAGGCAGAAGCTTAACCGACTGAGCCACCCAGGCGCCCTTACTAGTTAAATCTTAACATTAAACACTGTGCCTCCAACCAAAGAAAGGATTCATGGCTTTCTCCCCCCTTGATATTCTGACTCCTAAGAACAAAATAAGTATTATTGTAATTATTACCCATTGTTACCCTAAATGGCCACATATCAAGCTTTACAAGTGGATTTTCTTTTTTTTTTTCAAGTTTTTATTTAAATTCCAGTTAGTTAACATACAGTATAATATTAGTTTCAGGCGGACAATGTAGTGATTCATCACTTATACACGAAACCCAGGGCCCTCCTTCATCCGCATCGCCTGTTGCGCCCACCCTTCCACCCCCCTCCCCTCCAGGAGTCTTCAGTTTGTTCTCTAGAATGAAGAGTCTGTTTTATGGTTTGCCCCTGTTTTTTCCCCCTACGTTCATCTGTTTTGTTTCTTAAATTCCACATATGAGTGAAATCATATGGTATTTACAAGTGGACTTTCAATTCACAAGCAAAGTTTACTGGTGCTAATTTTATGGCCCCAATGTCATCTCCTTCATGGAATATTAATAATCCCATTTATTTATAATAGCTTCAAAATTCTATTTTATTTTATGAAGTTTGATTTAGAGGACCTGACAGTACAGAAACTTTTGCAAAATCTAAACAATAAATTGAAGGATGGTATAACTCAACTTTCTAGAAACACAGCTAATCTGAGGTCACAGAGAAGAAGCAGTACTGAGGATATTCAAGTGTGAGGACATCAGAAAAGGCTTCAGCACAGAGACTAAGGCTGAATGTCAGCCTTGTATTATCCCTAAAAACGGACTTTTCAAAGGGACTTGAGGTCCCTAGTCCAACATTTTCTAAAGTATGTTTTGTGAAACATTAGGTTTACAGAAAGTTAAAGTATATCCTACAAACTCAAAAAGGGAGAGGATCAACAGAAAAATAATTTCAGGAAACTCTGAGTTTAACCAAATTAAGCAGGTTCCTTTAATTCAGAGTATTTAAAGACACTGTGATTCTCCAAGAGGGAGAGAAAATGTTCACTGTTTCCCAAATTTATTTGGCAATGAGACTCCTTTTCCACAGGGCATGTCACAGGCTCAGTGCACTCAAGAAAATGTTGGGAGCTGTTCATCAAATGGAGTCCCTCTCTATTAAGATGAAGACCCTGGGACCGGGGACAACGTTGGTCCCTGGACTAGAACTCTCTTACTTCCCCTTCCAGTCCTCCTTGAACAGCCCATGTCTGTGTAAGCTGCCCGTACTTTACAGTGAGTCTTGTGCACAGAACTGTACTTTTCTAAGGAGGCTCTGTGCATAGCATCGTTCAGCTCAGCCCGATGCCAACACAGCGCCACACGAGAGGCACTACACACGTACACGTGTGAGTGACAGAAACAGTGGACGTCCCCTGGCGCGGCCTCCGTCTCAGGAGCTTCGGTGAACAGTTCTGTGAGAGGGTACTAGTACAATCCCCCTTCCCAAATGAGGAAACTGAGCCCTAAGATTGCTCAAGGTCAGCGAGAAATCAGCAGATGCAGACCCAACCCAAGCACTTAACCACCACGCGCGCGGGAGAGCGTCTCTTGGGTTAAGTACTCAATAAATGTTGATGACAATGGGTAATGAGTGACCCAGGATGAGAACGCCAGGAAGAGGTATTACCAAGGTGGGGGCGTTCGCTCTCCACTGTTAGTGTATTATAGGGCTGAGCTAATCATTAAAAGACCTTGGTTTTGTCCTGAATCTTGCATTTCTAACCATCCAGGCTTCCCTTCTTCTGAAATTATGCCAATGGGAGGCCTACCACAAAGAGTGCTGTCCCCTGTCCTCAAGGCCTCTGATTTTTATCTAAGGTAAAATTCTTCAAGGAAGTAAAGGATACAAAATATTTCCCAGAAGAATGGCAATAAGAGAAGCCAGGGCCCTTATGCCATAATTTTTATCATTAAAAACCCTCTGTTTTTCTTTGAAGTGCTAAATTAATCAAAATTATAAAATTGGCATTGCTCCCCATTCTTGACTTGCCATTCAAAGATGAAGAAGGTCTTCTCAGTTATTCTCAGTTATCTTCAAAGATGAAGAAGAAGGTCTTCTCAGCAATAATTACGATCTGTGACTACCACAGATTCAGAGCATTGTGGGATCTTCTGCGCCATGAAGGGTGTCCATGACACTATGCCGAGAGAACAATGTCCCTGCAGAGATCAGACACCCAGAACATTTTAGAAATACCTAATTCAAGACGTGCCAGATCTCATAAGGCCAAGTTTTACAGCAAATGTCACATTTCTGAGTGTGGGGTGAGTTAGAGAGATCCCCATGGCTGGAACAGGGAGCAGTAAAACCCAGACAAACTCAGGAAGGATGAGCCGGAAGACCCTTTCATGTGGACAGAGTGCTGAGGAGCCTGATGCTCCCGTAGAACCAGATGGCTCACGGAGGGGAACGGCTGTCCAACCATCCCAAGAGCTGTTTTCTGTGAGGCAGGATTTCCTCGTTGGCCTCCATGTTCATGCCCTTCCTACGCTGGAGATCGTTTTCTTGAGCTGATGGAGGCTTTCTGTCTGGAGAGTCCCCCAAACACAAAAGCTTCTCTTAAACCCATATTACATCTGCTGGAGTAATGATGTAGAAAGTCCCACCCACTTTGTCTCTGAGGAATCTCATTTCAACATAAAAGTGATCCCTGAAATTAATATTGTGCTTTCAGAGAGGCTCCATATCTGTTTTTCCTAGCCTCACAATATTCCCATAAAATAGGAAATGTGGGCACCATTATCACCCTTTAGCAAGTAAAAGGGGAAGTCTGAGGCCCTCACTGCTAGAGTCAGAAATAAAGCGACCCACCAAATTGAGGGCACAGTCAGTGACTTAGGGACACGGCCTGAGCATTCCACAGTAATTGTTAATTCGTTTGTTGTGATTGAGGCATTGTGTTTACATAGGAAAATTGTCTTGTTCTGGAAGAGTATGTGCTGAAGCTTTGCAGGATCAAGCACCCTGATGTCTAGAACATCTATAATTTACTTGAATGGGATTCAGCAAAAATGTTCCTGGCAATATGTTCATGAAGGAGGTGATGCCTATTTTCTGTGTCTGTTATATCCTGTTGTTTTTATAGGCTTAAAATTTTCATAATAAATAGAAGAAAAAATAAAGTAAGCCATCGATAATGTGTAACATGTATCCTACAGGCATCAGTATGTATAAATTATAGAAGTAGATCTCAAGTTCTAGTGCAATTAATAGTGTTTGTTGGAACAGCAAGAAGGAAAATGCACCATCTAAACTCCTCTGTTATTAATACATTGCACAAGAAATTAGAATCAATTCTGCTTGAGTCCAGATAGAAAAACACAGAATCTCTTTGCTTGGACAGGCACTAAACCGTGTCAGCCCCTGCCTTGAGGAAGCGACAACATCGAGCCAGACAAAGGCGTGCCCTTGACAGTGACATTTCAGAGAGCCCTCAGAAGGCGTGCCAAGGCAAACAGTGCCGTCCGTGAGAATGGCCAGTGGCCAGCCTTGCCCCCTGGCCGCCGCCGCTCGCTCTCTTCCTGTTCGATACCTTTAATTTTGACCTTCGACCTGCCCGTGGCCTCCACTCGTTTCCACCCAGCTTCCGGGCCCCTCGCTGCAGGTCTCATTTGATGACGCTGCCTCCGGCTGGCTGAGGAGCTAATCCGGGCATCTGGAGCCGGGCCCAGCCCCTCGTTCTGGGCCTCACATCTCCCCCCTAACTCACGCCAATTCCCCCTTGCTTCCCACCCCACAGACAGGACTAACCAGAAAACCCCATACAACACGGGCCGAAGGAGCCAGATATGCTCCAGGAAATTAATTTCGTGGGTGGGTAGAGTTTGTGATACCCAGAGACACATTCAAAACATGCCGCTAGTTCAGACAAACTCCGCGATTCATTTGGGCATGATGTCACTGCATGCTCCAAGCGAAAAGGTCATCATGTATGCAAGTAGGTGTATTTTTGTGATGTGCGTGCTTGTGTGGGGGGTGGCTATGCGGCGGGTGTCGTGTGATGTGTGCATTAACGGTCACATTGGTCTTCTCGCGCTCCCCGCTCGGGCTACGCTGATCTGTCAGGGAAGGGAACTTGAAATATTAGCATTAGAAGTATTCTGCCTACTCGTGAAACAGTGACAAAAAAGAGACCCACTGCCCTTTTGTTTCATGAACTGAAGTGAGGGATACATGTGTACACCTATGCACACTTTCATTTTTTCAAATAGTAATTTAAAAGGTAATAATGGATGACTTAAGATTGACTTCTTTTTCATGCAATATGGCTCATTACAGGTGCACATGATATGTTGTCTGAGGTAGCTCAGTCACGAACCCGTCCCCCAGAGGTCCACATGTGCGATGTCCGTGCTCCCTCCCTAGTGCTGGACATTATAGGAACCTCCCAAGAATGTCGGGTTGCCCGGGTCCCGACAGCACATTGCACACCCTGTTGGTGCACAGGAACTCGGGCCAGCACGACAGGGCGGCTTAAACCCGAACCTCATTTCCTCACAGCTCTGGGGCCAGGCTGGTCGCCTCTGAGGCCTCTCTCCACGGCTTGAAGACGGCCACCCCTGCCGCCTCTTGCTCTTCTTATAAGGACACCAGTCAGAGAGCGCGAAGGGCCCATCCTAGCGAAGCTGTTTACACACAGGCCCTCTCTCCACGTGCAGTCACGTTCCGAGGTGCTGGGGTTCGGACTTCAACATACACGTGGGGATGGGGACACAGGCAGACAGGGGAAAAGTGCATTTCTCTTCATTTACAGAGGGAAGCCGAGACACGGAGAAGCTCCGCATTCCTGAGGTTAAGGTTTGCTCTACGGGCCCAGGTGCCGTTCACGCGTCATCGGACTGATGATGGATATCGGAAACTGTCGCGAACAGCCTGCACCCAGCGACGGGCCGGCTGTGGCTGTGGCCGCCTGTCCCGGAAGCGGGGACCGCGGGACCTGGCAGTGGACACGGACACTGCTCCCCCAGCGCCGGGACGGGAGCCCGGGGACAGACCGCATGGCGGTCCCAGGTGAGAAAGAGCGTAGGCAGCAGCAAGCAGGGTCAGCCCAGCCCTTCCCCCGGGAGGTGCTGGCGCCCACTCCGCTCCCGCAGGCAGGAGCCTCTCCTCCACGGTCTCACCTCCCCGCGCGGCCCTCACGGCCAGCTTCACAGCTCGGTACCCAAATGCCCCGTCCTCAATCCCGCTCCTTCCCGGGCATGCACGAGACTAAGCTGTGCTGTCCCAGCCACAGGATGCTGTGTGTGTTCTGGAAGCTAAGACACCTGGAAACATAGGCACAGAACTGGCCAGAGGGCGGCCATCCCCAGCACACGTTGAGCGCGGAGAACCTCAGGTGAACGGACCCCGTGTGTTAGGGCCTGGGCGACCCCTGGACTGACCCATCCACACAGGCATCCACGAGGCTCTCTCCACGGACGCGCTCACTGTTTTATTGTCAGCTTGCATTCACTCTCCCCTCTCATTACAAGCAGCTAGAAGAGATTCTTTTCTATCTGACTACTCAGAGGTTCACGAGAAAACTACAGATCTCTCAGTGCTTCCCAAATAAACTACAAGTTTCATTTTCATTTCTCATAGTGTTCAGCTCCTAGGTTAAAAACACCTGCTAGTTTTCTAAATGGGAATAATGTCCTCTGCAATGACCTTTGTTACCATCTCAGTGGCAGGACCAAAAGAACAAGAGAGCCTCGTTTTAAAAGTGCTTTGGGATTTAATTTTCCGAATACCACAGATTTGAGAGCAGGGAGATCTCTTGAAGTTCAGGCAAAATCCTTTGAAGCTGAGAATGCTGCTTCTTCAGGCAGAATATAAGTGCTTTATTTACGAGACAAGTATGCAGAGGAAGTGCACACACAGGAGGCTGGGAGAGATGTCCACTGCACCACCTCGCCCTTGCCAGGCTGCCATGCTGGCATGACCACACACATTCTCTCCCAACCTCACCACCACTCGCCACCCTTCTCTGCACTGCTCTGGGCCAGGGTCCCACCCCGGAGGAAGTGCAATCCCGACTCCATGACTTCTGGCTTCGGGTGAGTCCGCTGGGAGACTCTGGCAGGTGACAGATGGCCAGGGAGCCGCATCTCCAAGGCCAGGCCTCATGCTCGGGGGCCTCCTCCAGCTCCCTCTCCCCGGATCCTGCAGGCACCAGCCCCCTTCCCCCACCCCAGCTCTGGCTCACAGCTTCCTGCTGGCTCTCCGGGTGCAACAACTTCCCGGATGGTTTCCTGAGCTCCCTGCTCTGCAAGGAGACCCTTCCTGAAAGGCTCTGCATCGGCATCAGTTTCTGCCAAAACCCGCACTGGTAAGACATTAATAAAGGGAAGTAGGAAGGGATTTCAGCAAAACAGTGATTCCCAATCAATAGGCCATGTTCTCATTACATCCATACTAATAAGACAAGAGTTTCAACATTTAAAAAATTTGGCAAAAACCACCACAGGCCTTATCGACTTGAACACAGGGAATGAAAAGTTCCACGCTGCAGCTTAGCATCTTCACACAGCACGTCTCAGACACCACGGCCCTCGCGTGACCTCCCCTCCCACACAGAGAACTGCATGGGGCGACAGCCACACAAGGCCTACCTGCTCTGTGTCCACCACCCCTGGAGAAGGGCAGACCGCCCCGCACGAGCCAGCTTCCTCCATCCCCTCACCCCTGGAAAGATGCTGTGTCCTGTTAGGAACGGCAGACAAAAAGAACAGCATTGGCCTAAAGATGGACCCCCGCCATGCTACCTGCGCCAGGGAGCTCAGCATCCTGCCCACAGTGACCTGCCGAACCAGCACCCATCCAAAAACCTTTCCCCACAGCAGCTTAGAGACAAGGAGTCAGTTTTGCTTTATAAAAACAGGAGAAATGTGGAACTAGTCTCCTGGAGAAAAACCTCTCCTGCAGTTTGTTTAGTAGGAAAAGAGGTTTCTGTGTACAGCAGTGGGTTTCAAGTTCCTGATTTTCCTATGGACTCTTTCTGAATCACTGAAGACCCACCACGACATTTATGTTGCAAACGCTCTTAAGCCATTCGGGGCATGATATGCTGTTTATGCTCATCAGGTGTGCTGAGGATTTTCTGATTTCCTTTGCCTCCGTGTTCCCATCAGAAAGACTCTTCAACCATCAGTGCGTTCAGATCGCGGGCTAACTCCATTGCTATAAAACGCTCCGCAACAAAACTAAACCTCACAGGAGACCAAACGTAAGTGTAGGGTTTGAAAGATGTTTCCCAGGCACGGCCGGAATTCCCCTCGTTAGCAGCGAGTTCTCCTACTCTGCCCAAAATGCACTACTCTGCATCCCAGGGCACCTTGGTAGCTTTTCTCTGCCTGGGTGCTCTCATCTTTTTGAAACGGGTTTCCTTTGAGGCCTTCGATGTTGCACATGTGACAAGACAGCGTCACCTAGTGGGGACAATGCTGGGGTAGAATCCAGGACACCCAAGAGTTCCCTCGTTTCCTTGGGTCTTGGTCTTCTCTGCTATAAAATGAGACCAATGCATCACCACCTTCCACGTCACTGATGTATCACAGACACAAAGGCAATTGATCTGGAAGAACTTCTAACTTCGCAAATGAAAGTTAAAGGTGGAGCTGGTCAAGTCTCTGTTTTGAAAGTTCTCATGCGCGATACTCTTGTCATTTGGCAGCGGCTTGACGCCTCGTCTGAACTCCAGCTGGAGGGACTGGGTGCGAAACAGGGGTGTCTGGGCTTCGGTGTCCTTCCCCACCAGTAGCTGGTGTTGCACTGTTCTGTCCGCAGTGGTCCGTCTAGATATGCCGAGGTGTGAGCGGACGTCAGTGCCGTTCTCTGAAGCTGCCCGTTTGGTTCTGGTTTTAGCATTTCGGTAGGAAATTATGGAAAACTCCAACTGTATCTAATGCTAGAATTCCAAGGGCTCTGGAAGGACATCTTGCAGGCCTCTGAGTCTTTCAAGACATTCCTCAGTCTACCCCCAATGCAGATGCCCTGTGTTCTGCCTCCCTGGGGTCAGATCCTTCCTGAAGACACTATTTTGGCCTTACCCACAACATTAAAACTCAAGAATTAGACAAAGTCAAAAGTGGATGAACCCTTGTAACTTACTGGAGTAGAAACCAAAAGTCAAGCTGTCTTAGCCTGCTGGTGACTTCCAAACAACAGACACATTTCTCACAGTTCTGGAGGCTCAGGTCCAAGGTCAGGGGCAGGGGGTGGGGTCACTCCCTGGTTCACAGTGTTCTCACAGTGTCCTCAGGTGGCGGCCAGGTGAGGGGCCCTCTGGGGTTCCTTTTATAAGAGCACCAATCCCATTCACGAAGCTCCGCCCCCATGACTCAATCACCTCCCAAAGGCCCCACATCACCTTGGGGTTAAGACTTGAACAGAAGGATTTGTGGGGGGGAGGGGACACAAACATTCAGACCATAACAAGAGGCAACATTGGGATGGAAATATTTACAGTTAGAGGATGCCCAAAACTCCCTTTGGCTGTAAAATTGGTTTGGCCTCTCTGTAAGACTTATGGCCAGGCTTCACGACTTAAACCAGCCCCCATCAGTGGTTTCAGCCAACCCCACTGTGGAGCCCAGTCCCTTTAAGGAACTCACCAATTTCCAGCCCGTTTTCCGCTTCGGTGAGATTTCCTCTACTGTGGTTTCTTATAGGGTCTCTGTTCCCTGTATCTTTTCAAATAAAATTTGCCTTTCTTAATGGAATATTCAAAATCTTCCCAACATGTGACCTCAAACTTGTGCACCTAATATGTCTGTATCACTCAAAGCAAGTCCTCCATTTCAGGACGTCTCAGAGACCCCAAATAGTCTCCCTGATTCCAGCCGACAAAAGCTCTCTGGGTCAGCTCAGGTCCTGTGTGAAGCTGATGCCAAAGGGGCACGGGAAGTACAGGAGCCTAAGTGGAGGGCACCCCACGGAAGATAAGGGGAGACAGAATAGGAGCAGGGACAGTCCCCACACAAAGCCACCGGCCTGACACCCATGGAAGGAAAGGGGATGAAAAGAGGAAGCCAGGAAGGCCGCTAGACCATGTGGCTGAGTCTCTGCCAGTCCCGCACGAGTCCCATGCAGACACGGCCCATAGAGGAGCTTCATGACGGACAGAAGTGGCCAGGCCTGAGCACCGACACCAGGCACACACATGGGCTGGGAGCTGCCCCAGAGGGCATGTGTCCATCCCAACGCACAGATCTGAAGGTGAAGGGTTCAGGGTGTGTCAGCTGCCTGCATCCTGCGCAGAGAGATCGGGCTGTTGCGGTCCATGGTGGTCATGACCCACCCTCTGGGCACCACAGACCCACTTCTCTACATGCTTTTGCAAGCAGCTTTCCGTGGCTCCTCTGGGCTTGGCTTTCCACAGGAGCTAGAAGTATAACTTGCAGCCCTGTCACCCACCACCAGGGGCCCCAGGAAGTAACCTCCGGTATTTATTCCAAATCTCCACCTCTCGACTGTCACTTCCTCGGGTCTTGGTGGCTTATTGGTGGTACAACCCAGACCCTCATCTTTTCTCAGGTCACAGGTAGACAAGGGCACACCATGACAGTCCCAAGAGAACCACCTGACAGGCAAACACACTCCCCCTGCCCCTTTGTGCACCAGCAGCCCTGCTTCTTCTGCCGGTCATGGTCAGCTACATCTGCCAAGACCGTGACTCTCGTCTGCAGTCCCTGGACACAAGGAATCCAGAGCACTTGGCAGCAGTTGGGCCTACACTGTAATTAAGAGTTAGCTGTCCTCACTCTTGGGGTCCTAAGACCCACCCCCTGCCTGCAGAGCCCAGAGTGGGAAGGGGCAGGATCATTACCATGAGGACAAACTGTTGGCCCTTCTGGACAGAAGAAGCCCAGGATATCAACTGGAGAGTCTCCTTACGGACTTGTGCCATATCAGGGCTTAGCAATGCCTTTAGTTGCCGGCTGCTTGAACATTCAGAGGAGCCATAGCTAAATTAACTTTGGTGAGCGGGGCTCTCTGCCATTGAGGGTCACCTCCACCTCTGCCACCATGCTCCCCATGACAGTTCTTACCGTCCTAGGGTAAGGACCTGTCAGGGAGGTTCCAGCTCTGTGGGCTGCTTTTTTTAACCATCTCAACCTCCATGCAGCCTCCCAGCCTCAGTTACTATCTTTAAACAGTAACTCCAAAATCTGCATTTCCATTCAAGAGGTCCATTCAAGTCCATGTGTCTCAAGGTCTCCCGTCCCTCTCCACTTCCATACTTCACAGCACTTCAAACTCAGCCGAAGAATGAACTTATGAATTCCGTGCAGTCTGCTCCTCCCACCTTTCCATCTTAGCAAATAGCACCACTGTCCAGACCCCACATCCCATCAATCATGAACTCTTGAACACCTCTGTTTGCTCACCATCTCATTAGTCAGAGCCACTGTTGTCTTTCTTAGACTATAACACCCTCGTAGCTAGTCCTTCTGCCTTTCCACCTCCAAAACATTTTCCATTTTGCAAATTAGGGTAATAATTCAAAGATATTTACCTACTTAAAACAGCTCAAGAGATAATGTCTAAAGTCATTAACACGGGCGGAAGGGCTCTCTGGTGCGGCCAGAACTGTGGAGAGTCTAGAAGGTATAACTAATGAAAAGCAGCAAAGAAACCGAAAACTTGAGGGGAAGCTTTGATAACCATTGTCCATTTTCTAAGGCTCTGCTCTTTTTACTTCATCCAAACGTAACTTATTTGAGAGTATAAAGTGAGGATCTCAGTTGACCTTTTAAAACAATATCAAAATTAGTAGCTGTTACATAAAGAATATATGACATACTTGTGTATATAAAAATATGAATATAAATTCAAAATGAATACATTTTCAACTTATTTACTTTCTTGAACAGGTATCACACTGGTTAATTAAGTACTTTACAGCGTGTTTTAATACTTTGTGGGGCCAGTATCCCCTTACCATGCTTTCTTTTTAAACACTTTCATAATTAGGGACACCTGGGTGGCTCAGTCGGTCTGCCTTTGGCTCAGGTCATGATCCCAGGATCCTGGGATCAAGTCTTGAGTCTGGCTCCTTGCTCAACAGGGAGCCTGCTTGTCCCTCTGCCTGCCACTACCCCTGCTTGTTCTCGCCCCTCTCTCTCTGACAAATAAATAAAATCTTTTAAAAAAATAAGACTTTCATAACTATTCATAGTTATTCTGTTCTGAATTCATGGAAACTAGTTAAAAATAGACTGAAATAATCTGGCACATAGCAATCTCTAAATAAATGTTGTTAATAATGGTATTATTGCTTACTAGGTTTATTCAGAACTTTAAAATAATTTTCTCAATTCAAAAAAATAAAGAGGGACTGCAATCCAATTTTCATTGATTATTTTAGCCCTAACAATTCATTTTTAAAAGGCTGACATCTCCAAGTATTCAGTGTCTGCATGAATAAACAGAAGATGTTTCTCCATTTATTCTATCTCTTTGTTTCTCTCTCTCAATAAACAATAGTTTCCCTCAAATAGGTTCTATACTGTCCCTCTTAAAATTATTATTTTAGGAATCATTGGCTTCAAAAAACAAAATACCAAACCCAAAAAAGGAGATTCTGTTAGAATATACCCCATGGAATTCAAAGGCAAAAAAAAAAAAAAAAAAAAAAATATAGATGAATGTCACAGGGACTGAAACAGGGTCGTCTGGAGCCCTGACTCTTCTTTCCACCCCTCTCTCTGGAGCCACATGATCTCCGGTTTCCTGTTTCCATGCATCTGCTCCATTCCTCTGCCTCTGTCTTTAGACCAACTTCTCTACTGACTCATGGTTTCTCTTTCTCCATAATTTTAGCTGACACATAGCGGTGGTTTGCCATGGACCATTTCTATCCTTGAATGAATTTAACCTCTGTCCCCGCGCCCCTGGCTTCACCAATGAACTCTATAGCCTCTGTGTCTCTTGGCTCATATTCATAAGAAAGAAAAATCTGCTGTGTTGTTGGCTAGTCAGTGGCTGGTTTGGATTAGCAATTTCACTCCTGGACCAATCAGTCACATTTGGGTGTGAAGGTGGTACAGTGTGAGGAGTAAAGCAGCATAACGTGAAACGCAGTCTATAGCTACATGTACAACGTGGGTGAGACGGGCAAGGTCTCTCTAGAAGTACAGTAAGTTGGTCAGGAGATGATAGACAAACCTAACAGTGTTCTTAAACATTGTACATAAATTTGTTATCATAAGCAGAATTTGCTTTTCATTATATTATCCACAAGTTATCCCCATATATAGTAATAACCTTGCCATTTGTGTATTTATTATATATCCAGCAACTCTACTCACTGAATCCGATTGTTTTTAACCTGCTTCCTTTTAGAGTTTTGTCCTAACACTTAAAATAATGATTGATTTTTTTCCTGTATTTTAAAAATGTATCCTTATTATCATGTCATTTTTGCATCAGAATATCATTAAATAATAATAGAATACTAAGCATTTGTTGTTTTACATGCTTTTAACAGTATTTCCTCTAATGCTTCACTAGTAAGTATCATGCAGGAAATTAGGAAATTATAGCACAAATATCTCAGAAATGTAGATGAATAATAGCACACATGGGACGAGGTGAGACATTGAGGACCAGCTTGCAACTCCCAGACCTGAGAAGAAATCATAAGAAAGATGAGAAAAAGAGGTGAGAGCAGATTATGAAATGAATTGGGAAACACCCTCTGTCCACTGAATATTTGAGACTGGCTTTCCTGAAACTCCAGTAGCTATATGAAGCAGAGAGTCAGAAGCACAGAGGGTGCTTCCTCCTACACTGGTGGTGTCAGGCCAGAAAGGGTGTTGGGCAGAGCCCTGCTAGCCCGCTGACGTGGAGGTAAGCCAGAGAGATGAATGCAGAAAGCCAGCCCTGGTATTACAGTCATTTCACCAACTCTAGTCATCATAAATAATATTTTTGGGTGGAGGAGAACTTGTAAAGGATAAGCTGCGGAAGTAATTACGCTGCCACAGAAACCCTTACCTTATTTATTATTCTAAAATTGAATTTAAAAATATTACAACACGCTATGAGCAAAAATCCTTTCTGTTTTTTATACTCATTATTTTACTATGGTAAAATATTTTTGTTTTTTACATGGGTTAAGCCAGTTATGTTGATTATAACATGTTTTAGTTAGCATAAGATGTATCTATCTGCCTCTCCAAATACTTTAAAATCTTCCTGGAACAGTAGCCATGGTTTATGCTTCCTTTATATTCCACATAGCAGCTGTCATTTTGCTGTAACTATGACAGGCATTCAACAAATACTTACTGAATATAAACAAAAGTTGCAAAAAGCTGTTGATAGCCAGGAATCCTACTACTGACCTGGGTCATTGTCTCATAAATACTTCCTATTGGTATCAGGTGCAACAGAGTTTAAAAGCGTTTGAATAGACTGGTACAAAACCATTTCCATCCCAGCTTGAAGCCATCAACCTATAACATGGTGGAAAACTAGAGAATGTGATCGGTGTGCATGTATGTAGGTATGTGTACAAGGACAGGTGAAGGTGATTTTGCTTCACAGGTTTTTTTGTTTTGTTTGGAAGAGAAATGGGGCAAGTATAGCTCCTACTAGTCCAAAGCACAGGGCTTATAAGAGCTCTTCAGCTTTTTCTCAGAATGAGCTCTTTTTTTTTTTTTACTTTACATATAATTTCAATAATCTTGGTGTCTGTCAAGTTTTTACATTGGATGTTTTACATAATATATAAAAGTTTCATTTTTTAAATCAAAACCAAAGGCATTTGCTATCTACAATTCTCTTGAAAGAACTGGAATGAGTTTGGGATCAGAGGCAAAAGAAAAATGTTGTTTTCTTTGGCTTATTTGTCTTTTACATAAATCAGGAAAACATATTTTAATTCTTTGGAAGTAGAGACCAAACAGGTAAATGGATAAACACGTGCTATGTATAAAATCCCGCGACGCTAAATGTTTAGAAGGAGGGATAAAAGACATGTGTGCTAGCAGCCCGCCCACGCTCACGCCCGACCAATGGTTAGTCGGCGTCGTCTTCCTACAAGTGGGGTATGTGCCATGTGAACACACCAACCCACCGTGTTGACTTACCCAGTGTTCAATCCCATGGGCCTGCTATTAGATTTATGATATCTATTATTGAGTTGTAGATCAACCTAGATATTACATGTCAATGTAAACACCTTTTCACACTCTTCACCATATAACTTGTCATTTTTAATCTCCTACAGTGATGTTAAGCATCTCCTTACCATCAAACTGTAAATACAGCACGGACCATATTTTCTACATGACTAAAAGGGATGATTGAAGAGTCGACTGAAAAAGAAATTCCTTGATTCATTTCACCTGCAGGTCCCCAGGAATATGCTATGATTTATGTCCCAGCACGGGCTGTCTGATTAGTTCACTCTGGGCTAAAAAGGCAAACCATTAAAGGCATTAAAATTTCAACAAGAATGTTATCTGCACAATAAGCACAAGAGTGACATCTTGTGCCTATGAACACATGAGTTCCTGCAGGCCTGCCATTTCTCAGTGAAAATCTGGGGACTGATGAATCAGCACAGAGCCAATCGGATACCATTTAAGTACTAAAACTTACAAAATGCCGCAAGTGCCTTGGTATATGGACCAACCCCAGCAGGGGGTTTGTTTTAACTTTTCGCTTAGCACATACAGTAAACAAATGTGGGTTCTTACAGCTTTTTTTCATTATTTAAGGTATGTCTGGAGGTAAGAGAAGGAGCACTGGACCAGCCGCCCAGAAGCCAGGTTTCCAGGCCTAGCTCTGGCCATTATTAACTCAGTGTGCTGTTTCCTCATCTGTACAAGAAAAGCTTTAAGTCTGAGGCCAACCACAGGAACACTTCCATATCTATAGTTCTTGGATTATTTTTATACAAACACTGTCAAAAAAAAAAAAAAAAAAGGAAGGAAAGAAAGAAAGCATATGTCATTGTTAAGTACCACATTTTGTGTGACTCAAGACTTCCCTGACCACTGACACCGGTAATGGTTACCTACAGGCACAATTATGTTGCATAACAAATAACCACAAACTTCAGGAACACAACATAAGCGTGTATTTGGCTCATACAACTGAAGGTGAGCTAGGAGGTCAGCTGATATAGGGCGGGTCCAGCTAGAGCAACTCAGCTCTTCTTGCTGGAAATAGCAGGCCATCTTGGGTGAGCTCCCAGAGCAAAGACAGGTGCAAGAGAGTGAGCGAAACACACAGGTCTCCAGGTGCTGGCTTATAACTGCACACCATCATATCTACCTTGTCTACTGGCCAAAGCAAGTCACATAAACCCAAAGTCAAGGGCAGGGGGGTATATCAGCCTTTTAGCGGGGGAAGTACAAATTCACATGATGAGCCACGTGCTAGAGAGAGGAGTAAAGACACAGGGCAAGAACACAATCTACCACACCAACACATAAGAGGAAAATTAACTGAAAAAGAGTAATCCCAATCCACACTTCCATTCACCGTACACAGTGGACACTCTAGCCCAGCTACTGGAACGCACTTGTATAATTTAAGTTAATAAGTATTTGTTCTGACTACCTCTGAACAAGACTTGAGGTTGGACTGGGGTTATTGATCTGGGTCAGCAAGCTCCTAGCACCTGTGAACCTAGGTCTGCAGATGGTCACTGTGCAGGCAAAAGTCACAGATGCTTCCTTCTCATTACACAGAAGACTAGAAAATACACACTATATAAACACAAGTTTCACTCAGCTACTCTTCCAAAACACATATTCAAAATGCAAATGAATAATAAAGCAGGTAGATATGTAACCTGAATCAAAAAATGTAAAGTTTTCCTTTTATAAATAACTTTAGAATAAAAACCTAAATGTGAGAAACTTGAAAATACATAATCTGAATGTAAAATTATTTCTAATTTGTGGTACTAAAGTAATCTTTTCCTTCCCAACACCATAGCATTTTTATCCAAGCATATTTTTGTGAATTACGTGTTCGTGTGATTCTATATCCAACATATTTCATGAGTGGACATGAAAGGCCTACTAAGGTCAGAGTATACGATACGGGCCTAAAAAAGCACATTAGTAAAACATTTCAACCATTTGAAATATTTATTTGTTAGCTGAAGAGAAACAAATAAATAAAATACAAAGTCTCCAGGGAAGGAAACAGAAACATGGCATTAATGTGCTGTCTACAAGACATACAGTAGTTGGAATCCGAGGACCGGTGACCTTGCTGTGATTTTAGGAATGTCCCCTTTGCTATGACTGCCGTCTGTGAGCAGTCAGAAAACAGTTATGGATAATAATGATCAGGGAGAAGAGGGGGAGCTACAAAATGATAGCTGAGATTCCCTCAAAGGTGGGTTATTTCAAAGCTCTAAAAGGCCCTCTTGGAGGTATTTACAGAACATAAAGCCTGAAATCCTCTTTCCAATATTTCAGGAAGGTGTCCTTTTATGTCAGTGTCCCTTATAGAAGTCTTAAAACTTTCATCTGTGTTTGAAAATTTCCCAAATAAAAAGTTGAAAACGTTCAACAATCAATAAATATCTTTCGGAGGCTTCTAGTCAAGATGTCATAATAGAGTCCGTTTTTGACAAACCCTCTCTGCCCCATGCCCTTAACATGACAGATAAAATCTACCAGACAAAACTAAAACAAACAAACAAACAAACAAAAAGGACATGATCAAGCTCAAAATGAGATAAACAGCTCTATGAACCCGGAGCAGCATACCAGGGTAACGCTGGAAGTCAGGTCTGGAAACAGGCACACCAGCAACGATCCAGCGTCTCAGGCAGGGAATAGAAAAAGCTCACACAGGCCAAGACCCAAGCAGGTGTCTGACTCATTTCATATGGCCAGCAAAACATGCATAACGAAGCCAGAGAATGACCTCCCTAGAGCCGTCACACACCACTCATCCTTTTGATCATAAATGCAAAAATTCCAAATAAAATATTAGCGAATCAACAGTGTATAGAGATAAGGTATCAGGACAAAGTAGGATTTCACTTAAGAATGTAAAATGGTTCAGCATGAGATTATCTAATCAGGTAACCTATCAAATTAACAGATTAAAGAACAAAAGCTGTGTGATCCCCTCAATGGATTCAGAAAAATCATTTTATAAAATTGGCAATCATTCATGCTGTTCAAATGAGACACAAAATAGTAACTTCCCTAACCGGAATCCAATCCCCCCCCACCCCCCCGCAAAAAAGATAATCAGAACCCACAGCAGGCTTCCCCTCTAGCTGTGGTAAGGTAGTTTGTGGCAAACCAGTGTTCCTGCCAAGATTAAGCGTCTGGGGTGTGGGGGCGGAGCCGCCGGGGCAATGGGGGCTTTTGGGGAAGAGGGAATCGCCGGAGGGTGAGCCCATACCCTGCAGCTTTTCCCTTCAAGGCTTTTGCTGATTCTGGTGCAGGGCAAGGCTGTGGGCCTAGACAAAGTGCCATCCGCAGGCAGCCCTGAAGGGCAGAGCAAGCCGCTAGGGCTTTGGCGGTCTAGCAGGATGGAGGCGCCAGCCGGAGGTGTGAGGGACCCAGGGCCCCAGCAAGAAGGGGAGAGACCGCTGGTCGCCGCAGGTGCTAGTTCTTTCCTCCTCCTGAAGGCAGGGAGCCCCAGGACACAGCAGTGAATTTGCAGGTGTTTGCTAAGAAATCCGGGACTAGGGGCAAGGCCGGGCAGGGGAGAGGGCCCGGGGTGTCACCGCGGGCTTTGAGCGGAAACACGTGGAAGGACTGGCAGACAGGAGATTCACAGCCCGGCCCTGAGGGAGGCCGGCCCACGGCCAACAGAGGCCATCACACCCACGTGGGCCCAGAGAAGAAGGGGTAGACCCTGTCTGGGAGAAGATCGCCTCAGAGGTTTTCCTCTTACCCACGCGCTGCGCGCAGCGCTAAGGGGGAGGAACGCCTTGCAGGGAAAGAGACTGAGCCGTTTCACCAAAAGTCAAGGAAACACAAGCTAATAGAAACAGACCCATATTTGAAGCAAAGATTAAAATTATCAGACAAGCAACTTAAAACGGTTATGAATATGTACAAGGAAATGATGGGGAAAACGATGACAGAAAGAATATTCTCATCAGGAATGGAAATCCAGGGGCACCCGGGTGGCTCAGTCGTTAAGCGCCTGACTTCGGCTCGGGTCATGGTCTCAGGGTCCTGGGATCGAGCCCCACGTCAGGCTCCTGTTCAGCGGGGAGCCTGCTTCTCCCTTTCCCTCTGCCTGCTGCTCTGCCTACTTGTGCTTTGTCTCTCTGTCAAATAAATAAATAAAATCTTAAAAAAAAAAAAACGGAAATCTATTAAGAAGAACCCAATTGTTTTCTTTAAATGATACGAGCTTAAAATGTATGTTAAACTCAAATGACTTGGAAATGAATCCATGGTTTTGGACTATACTTGCCATGGCTTCCTTTTTAGCAGAGATAATTGACAGTTAACTATATATTAAATAGACAAACTATGCCTTATCCTTGCCAAACATGGGATGGGGGTGGGGGGAGAATATGAATCACTGAACTACGAAGCAAAAGAACTGGATTCTGGTCTCGCTCTGATTCTGGCCAATTGTGTGATTTTGGAGGAGTCGCTTTACTTTTTTGTTCTAGAGATTCCGCAACTGCAAAATAAAGATTTAACTCTAAAAAAAATAAAATAAAAATAAATAACCAAATGGAAATTTTAGAGCTGAACAATATAGTAACTGAAATCACGAACTCCAGGAGAAGCTTAGCGGATGATACCCAGTGGAAGGAGACCCTCATGACGTGGAAGGCAGGTGCATAGACAGTATCCAGCCTGCGGCCAAGAAAGAGAACAGAGAGAACAGGGAAGGGCAGGGGGTCCGGGACACAGGGCTCCAGAGGGACAAGGGCCACCCACACAGCACGGAAAACGCACTGTGTCAACAGAGGACGACCCATTTTCCTAAAACTAATGGAAGATGTCATCAAGCCACAGAGTCGGAACTTCTGCAAATTCCAAGCAGGATCCATTGTGGGGGGGACGCTCAGCAGACACCACGCTCACTGATAAAAAGCCTGAAGGCCAAGAAGACGGCATAAAGAGCAATCACAGCCACAGAGATGTTTACAATTCATAAAGCCAACAAAATATTAAAAACCACATTACATTTTTTTAAAAGTTGACAAATCGAGTTCTAAGCAAGTAAGTCATTCCCTTTTCTCCATCTGAGAGCCTCGAATCGCTGCACCGAAGGCCCGGGGAGCCTCTCGTCCCGTCTGGATGGGCTCTTGCCCGAGCCCTGGTGCTCTCCAGTGTCAGGCTGGGAGTAAGAAGGCCCAACGTGCACCAAGACTGTTATTTTTCCTAAGACTCCTTCCCCTCGAGGTGCAGGCTCCATGAGCCCAAGGCCTGCCTTCCACGTGCCAGCCTATCACCGGCAGTCCTTGTGCCAAACGTCTGGTCATGGTCTCCAAGGTCCCCATGGGTCTGCCGACAACGTCTGTTTCTCCCCACCGGCCACCCGGCCGCTAAGCCAACGCGCACCACCCCACGTGCAGGCTCAGACTGCTGATGCGGTGACTGACCAAGACCCAGAAACACCGTGGGATCAATAAGACAGCAGTTTGTTTTCTCTCGTGTCACACTGCAGACATTGTCAGTGGCTGGATGAGAAGGACCCAGGCGGGCCAGTCAGCCCTGCCGTGCTCAATGTGTGACAATCTCTGGGTTCAAGGCTACCACTGTCCCCACCTCCTGCCAACAGGCAGGCGAGGAGAGGGTCCGGGGCAGGGGCCTTCCTACTTGTGCACATCTGTCATTGTGCACACTCAGCCACACGGCCACACCTCATTGCATGAGCATCTGAGCGAGGTAGCTCGAGCTCTGACCTCTCCAGACACAGGAAGAGGCCAACAGAGCCAACTCAGAGCACCATGGGACTGGTCCTCTGATCCCACAAATCCAGGCCCTTCCCAGGGGGCAGGTTTGCCTGAGGAGCTGGGCCGGGCTGGCCGGGCTGTGGTGCACCTGCCCTCACGGACTCACCACCGCACAGACCACCACCAGGCTGTCTGCTGCTCACCTCCTCCTGTCAGCAGGATGAAGTGACTTCAGAGACTTAACTCCTGGCCCTTCGCCTACATCTGTGCCAGCCTGCTGAGCCCTGGCAGGTGTCCCCAGGTCCAGATCCAGGAAAGAAAAGGTCAAGGTGTTGGCTCCCTCCCAGAAGACCCTGGACCCCTCTACAGACAGTGTACCCCTCCCAAACTCTGCATTCCAAGAGAAGAAGCTGAATTACTATACCAAACTCTGTCATTCCTTCACTCTGATATCTAATGTTGCCAAGGCAGGGGTATAATTACGAGACATCGATTTATAGAACAAACAGATTTCCTCTAAGGTAATTTCCTGCAAACTCATGAAGAAAAGCAACTAACAGGATCTTTTGTCTACATATACACACACCATAAGCACGCACACACACACACACTCCACACACCTGCACCAGACACACACACGCACACACAATACACATGAACCAGGCACACACACACATCAGACACACACTTGCACCAAACACACACACACACATGAACCAGACACACGCGCGTACCAGATGCACACATACATACATGCACCAAACACACACACACACTCAAGCCCTGGTGAAACCCCCTGTCTCAATTGAGGCATTCCATTACACAATAAATAATAAATGCTACTCAGTGACATAAGAGAGATTTAAATAAGAGAATACATACTTTTTGTTACTGAATGGAAAAATTCAGCACCGTAAAACGTCAGTTCTCCCTAAATTAGTAAGCTAGTTTCCATCTGAATCGTGAGATTAGTTTAGAAATTTGAAAATTTTATTTCACAATCGATGAGGACTCATAGAGGAGTCTATCTATGGAGAGAATTAGGAAAACTTGTACTAGCAGATAATAAAAGATGTAAACAGTAATCATAATGGTCTAGAACAGGTGAAAGAAATCATTACATGCACAAACAGAACAAAATGGAATCCAAAATAGATCCCAGCATGTGTGGAAATTAAAGATATAATAAAGGAGGCATTTTAAATCGCCGTAGTAAAGATGACCTAGTAAGAAATGGTTCTTAAAAGAACCATATTGCTATTTAGAAAACATTATGTCCCACCTATATCTCAGATCTTACATTAAAATAAATTACAGGTAGAGTACAGATGAAAGGGGGGAAATAAGAGCATAAACAGAAATAATTAGATGACTATTTCTATAATCTACAAGGGAAAAAAGGCTTTCTAAGACTGACATCAAAGCAGAAACCATAAATACTAGTTGAAATGAAAATGTAAAATATCTTCATGCCAAAAAATGCTATTTATTGACTAAAGTGAAAATAGTAATATAATTATACTGAAGGAGAAGGTATGGGTGATATTAAATAGTCTTCAGTCATACAAGGAAATCAGAAAAGACAATGTCTAAAATGCTAAATCAAGGAATTCCAAGTTATGATGGCAAAGATTTGGGAAAAGGGTATCCCGTTCACTGCTTGTAGAAACAAGAGTTGTTACAAATTTAAAAAAAACAAATCTAACGATATATAGAAAAACGTACATGTGTATCTGTATCTCTCTATCTACTGCTATCCTAAAGGGCCAAAAGGCCAGTATGTAGAGTAGACAGACTTGAAGACTAGTCATTTCTTGTACGGCCCTTATGCTTCTGGAAGCTTCCTTGGTCCTAATTTCGTGTGGATGGACTCAGTAGGCAGTGGGCTCACAGCTCATGATAGGCTCGGCTCCAGGGTTCCATCTGCGTAGACCCAGGCACATCCTGCTCCTCCTCTAACTCACTGCATGAGTCAGCTCAGTGCTCTGGGCCTCAGTTTCCCCACCTGTCAAACAAAGTAATTGGACCTTACCTCTAAGAACTTCCTAGTTCTAAAACTAAAGCCTCCATCACTGGTGTTAGAAATGATGGGTAATACGGTGGAAGGTCTTGGAACAGAACCGATCAACTTCTCTCACCCCCAAGCCCCAATGCGTGTGTGTATCAATACACAGATATTCACATGCTACTGGTTGATTCTCCAGAGAACCCTGACCAATACAGCTCTTCGACCTATTAACCCACTTGACCTTCACCACAACCTTGTGATGAAGATGTGACGGACGTGACCATGAGCGGTCGTCACCAGGGCTGTGCGCAGATACCCCAGGCCCCCCTCCCCTCCCAGGCTGCCCTCAGTGACAATCACTCTGAGCACGTATGGCTGTGAGCCCCTCGGAAAGCTGTAAAGCATGTTAAATTCAGTAGAAGCACCACGGCCTGTCCCTCTTCATTCCTGTGTGACCACAGTGATAAAAACACCAGGGACACTGGCATTGCCGTGCATTCTGACCTCATGCAGGCTGGCCTGTCGCCTGATGAATGAGCTGTGACATCAGAGCTGGTGAGGAATCGGCCAATGTTAAAGTCGATGCAAGGAAAAGATGTTTCTGTGAATGTTTCCACGATAAAGGAAAAGAATTTAGAGGGTACTGACTTTTCATAAACGTGTTCCAGAATTCCTCAGTGCAGTCTACAGCAACTGTTTCATTCATCATTCAAGTTCTGTGTCAGGTCATTGACACTTCACAATAAAGTTAAGAAGGTACCAGCTGGATAGTAAGACATTTCCTATAAAATCTGACTTTTTCCTCCTTGAAAAAGAGAAACAAAAGTGATACAATTTATGTGTAGGATCCGTCCAGAGAGTTTTGCGTAAAAATATAAACAGGTAACTATAGAATCAGCATGACTTGGATAGAGAAGTGTGTTGAATTTTAACAGTTTTTATAGTTTTTAAATTTGGGTCCTTAAATGAGGTAAATTGTCCAAATAATTAGATTCTCTCTTGGGGGCAAAGAGCCAGTGAAAGCCAAGCCCCCGCTTCTGTTACAACAAACCTTGGGCGGGGGGGGAAGCAAGAGCAGGTCGGCTTCTAAAAGAAGGGCGGCAGGTCTGAGTGGGGAGCAGGTGCGTCCCGCAAGAAGACAGGGACACGGCAGGGCCTTGCACCACTGCCACACACACAGGACTGGCTTCCCCGTGAAGAACGGTAACCAGCCGAAATGAAGACCCAGCAACGGGCATCAGCTGGATCCGTCTCACCTCTGTACCTCCTGGGAAGGCTGCCCTTTGGAATAATGGAAAGTGGTGCTCCTGTCATCCTTTACTGTTTGGTCTACAACACCCAGATGGTGTCGAGGGACTTGAGGTTATCTGAAGGAGAGAAGGTGCCACCCCAGCTAAATGAGTCTGACTATAACTTTATGGAACACACTAACACTCTAAAGGAAAAACGGGAATCTACAAGTTTGGTTGACTATGAAATCCACGTAAAATTTAGGAGACATTTTTTGGCTCAGCCGAGGACAGCCCTGTCCAGGGCAGAGAAAGCCTCGAGCACTCCAGGCCTCCTGGAAAGGTACCCCTAAGGTAGGTGCTGGGTTCTAGGAAATGGACTTCCGGTGTCCTCACCCCAGTGGTCTGATGGTCTCTGTTGGAGGCATGTGATCCCCCGAAGACACACCTCACCTACTTGCCCTGTTGGCGTCTGTGCTCACCACCCCTCTGACTATGACCAACAGGTGTGGCCACATGAGAAACACACCCGCTGCGTACACATTTCTAGTACTCATCGGCCTCTGACTGTTCTTTCACATCAGAAATTCATAAAGCAGCTTTCTGAATAAATTTTCATGAATTTATTTAGGATAAATGTGTCCTGGGATTTGCTGAGCTCAAAAGGTTAAATACCGAACCCCAGGAAATCATGACACCATCTCACACGACTTCTCGGGAGACAGCCAGCTGGACTTACCTTGGCAATCCCCTTAATTACATGGCTACGAACATTCTGAATTTCTATGGCTCTGCAGGATGAAATCTGTACTCCTTCTCGGGGCATGAAAGACGGTTATGGCCCAGCCCAACTCCCCAGCCTCCAGCCCTGTCTTTCTCACACCACACTTGGGAGCAGTTCTCAATGACGTGTACCCCCCCTACCTCACACTGTGTGTGCGCGTGCGTGTATGTGCATGAGTGTGTGTGCGCATCCGTGCACGCATGCATGTGTTTGTGTGCCTTATTCACAAGCGTGTCTCCACACCCTTGGCTCCCCTCGTAAGCTCGCCCAGCTTCCAGGGGTTGGTGACGCTGCTTCCTCTTTGTCATGGCCAACCCCGCCCTCCAGGCAGCGGGGAGCCCCTCGTCCCTGCTGTCTCTGCTGCACTGGGGACCTATCTCCCCTATAGCAACTATTTCACAATGACACTGGTTTGTCTTCTACACAGAAGGCTCCTCGAAACGAGCGATCCCATCGTTGAACGTTTAGGTCCCTAGGATTTGTGGCCTGCTGAATACACACACTGCAGGCATTTATCAGATAGTAAATGAACAACTAGAATAATATTAAGCCATGTTCCAGAGGAATACTCAGTGTGAGCAATGTCCCGAGTGTCCCCCCATGGGTGTGGGAGTGGAGGCAGGGAACGGTGTGTGAGGGTGAAGGAGCTCTTGGTGACCCCAAACCAAAAGGGGATCCACGTGTGACCCAATAGGAAAGAATCTCGGGGCCCGTGGTCCAGGCCGATGCTCCTGGGGGTCTATTCTCTTGTGAAAGTACCTAAGACTGAAACTGCCTGCAAAATCAGACATATTTTCTCCCGACAATTTTTTCTAAATTGGGTAAAGAAAGATATCAAATCCAATTTATAATACAATAAATTTCCCAAATTTGAAAAACTACTTTGTATTCCACAGGGAAGATTCAGGCGGGAGGAATGTTGCTGTAATCCTCACAGGCTCCTGCAGATTGCTTTTCACCATGAAGACCTCGTTTTATGGTCCCATTTTTCTAAGTGATATCCTGAACTAAGGAATAATTTAGATAATAAATCCATTTCAATTACTGTCCATTAGAAGACAGGAAAACATTAAACCCAAGCAAAGCATGTAGGAATTATGAGCCACCTTTCAGGTGAAAATTAGCATCATGCACCCACACAGGTTGCACCCTCGATTCTGGCATGAGTTCTCTCTTATGAAAAGAGCACTTCCCATTCAAACGACATGCTTCTCTGCAGCTCGTGTGTGTGGACAAGCCCTCAGGGCCTCCAAACCTGTCGGACACGCAGGACAATGGACCCACAGGCCCTGCAGGATTGGGGGTCCCTCCTCACTGCTTCCCTCTCTGTTCTTCCTTTGACCCCTTCTCACAGCAATTCTGGAGCTCGAGACCCTCCCGCACCTCCAGACAGAAGCAGACAAGAGCCCACCTTTGGCTCCAACTTCAAATCTCTCACAGGATCTGACGGGCTGAACATAAGTCAATGTCCACTCCGGTCCCACCTCGGAGCCATGGGTGGCCAGGCCGCATCAAACAGACGTGTCTTTTATGCAAAGCAGGTCGAACCTCAGAGGAAGAGGGCTGTCTCAAGAATCAAGCAAATATCCCCAAAATGTGTCTACTTCAGTAGTTTTCCCTAAATTTCTCCCTAAAGCATTTAAGAAAAGAATACATTTTGAGGTAGTGGTTTATGCTAGTGTCTATTAAAAGATGGAGAGATTTATTCTTCTTATTTCACTGTAACCACGAGCTTCTTTGTATCTCAACCATCCACACAGTGAGGTCTTGGGCGGGGACCCGGTGAGGTCCTCTCGGCGCTCTCGCGTCCCCTCGTGGTCAGCAGGAGTAAGCAATGAAATAGTGATGATTTTGTTTCCGTCACTCACATTCGTAAAATCATGGGACAGGCCTCATGAATTTATTAAGTGCAAGAGGCTTTCACGATGACTGATCAGGACTGGGCAGGAGGAAGTAGCAAGATTGATCAAAACACACTTGTTTGACACAGAAACTCATGGCACACACCCGTCGGGGCTACGCGGGAGGGAGGCGCACACCCCATGCGTTACACTGCGTTCTTTATGTCTGCCGCTTCCCTCCCCATTACTGTCGGGGGGCCAGGCCCACTCAGAGCGCCACCGCCCTCCAAACGGGTCCCAGAAACCTAACAGGCAACCCGTTGATTAAACTCATTACCACAGGGGGCAATGGAAGCAGGAAATAGAAGTGGATTTAAGAATGACTGGAATAAAATGATAATATCCAAGTCATAAATGGCCACTGAGAGAAGCTGGGATATACTTAGGCTTTACAGATGAGGATTTTAGGGTTAATCCTATGGGGATTTTAGGGTTAATCCTACGGGCAGGATTTAATGGGGAAGTTCATAGAAAGAAGGCTCTTTGGAGAGCAAAAACAGGGAGCAAATGTGGGCACGCGCATGAGATGCTGAGCGTCGGGGCAAGAATAAGCTGCTCTATGGACGAGAGAACGACTTCCCTTCCGGCTGGTGTTCCTGTGCTGTAGGCATCAGCATGTTAGGAAGACGACCTTCAGGAAGATTGTCCCTGAGCGGCCAACGGAAGTAGGCGCTGCTCACTCTCCGTGACACGTCTTCGTGTCTGCACTGGTCACTACAAATACACACATGGTCGGTGGTCCCTCATCTGCCGTCCTGGAGCAGATGGCCCTCCCCTGACATCCTCAGGCTACTGACGCTGCACCACATGCCTGCCTCGCTCACCTCCCTTCATCTCGTCCCAGGGGCACCTCGTCATCTCACGTCATTACAGCGAGGGTGAGTGCAGGACGGTAAGATATTTTGAGAGAGTCCAGAGTCACATAACTTTTATTACAATATATCATTATAATTGTCCTTTTTTATTATTTGTTGTTAATCTCTTTACTGTGCCTAATTTATAAATTGAACTTTATCATAGGTATGTATATATAGGAAAAAATGTAGTCTATACAGGGTTTGGTACGATCTGCAGTTTCAGGCACCTGCTGGGGGTCTTGGAACGCATTCCCAAGGAATAAGAGGGGACAGCTGTAAATCTATGTTTGTCTTCCATTACAGTATGAGCTATATGAGAATTTGGCTAGTCATAGCAGGTAGTCGGTCTGGTTTACAGAAGTGAGGAAATGATGGGGTTCAGGACACTCTTCCCCCAACTATGGTGCCTGACATAGAAAGATCTCAAGCTGACGGAGTTAGAGATGGTGCCAGAGCAGGAGGGTCTCTCTGACGACCCCTTCTCCCTGAGGCAGCTCACAAGACCCTCATGAGACAGGTGCCCTCCCTGGACCCAGAGGAAGGGAGTGCCCGTATCTCCTAGACAGAGTGACATGGAGCAGGATCCCTCAGTCTCCCCGCGTACTGCCCTTCCCGCACACTCCTTCACCTGCCGTGTTCCCCACGACGGTCCACCCCGCATCAAATCCAGCACAAAAGACTGGGGTCTGTTTCCTTGGGTCTTCCTCTCCTTATGCTCCCATGTCCTGTGCATCTTGTACTGAAGATATCTGTGTGCTCTTCTCCCGCTCATCTGTCTTTGTCGGTTGAACTGCCGGACCCAGCCAGGGACCCTAGGAGGCTTGAGGAATAAAGTTTTACTCTCCTACAGAAGGAAGGAAAGAAGGAGGGAGTGGGAGAAGTGGGGACGGCGTCTCCCCTACCTGAATTCCCCAGACCAAACGAAAGATCTATCGGCACAGACTGCAGAACATTTGCTATCTCCTATGTGATTCTAGCAAAATCGCTTGATTGCTTCTGACTGGCTCCAATGCATTGTTGATATGACTCAAGACACTGACACTATTCTCTTTCAGCTTTTTGTCCCAGCCAATCATTTGAGCCAATACTTGGCCGACCTGGATTTACTTCTTAATTGCCAAACCTACTCATTGTCCTAGAAACGCACTCTTAGATGTCATACCCTGTGCCTTTTCTGTTTCAGCTTTTCCCCTATCATCCCACACCTCAACACCGCACATACATCAGCCCCTGCAAATTCCCCAACCTTCACCTTTATCAGAAAAAGATACCGTATTTGATTGAGATAGAAATTTCAAAATTATAATCTTCTAGTTGGCCATCCTGGAGCCAGCCCTCAGCTTCATATTCTACACTTCTAATCCCGAATAAAGAGAATTTGCCTGGAAATTAGCACTAAAGAAAAAATTTACCTGAAGACTGTGGGCTCCCAGAGTGTGGGAGCTTTTTCATCTTTATTGTCCCAATTCCTAGCACATAGATATTAGCTAGTCTGACATCAGTCATTACTGAAGGATTCAATTATTTTTATTGCGTCATACCAAACTTTCACTAAAACTTCAGGTCATTAAATAACAGCTACCATTTTCCGAGCATCTCCTTGTGTTGGGGAACATTTTACCTAATTTAATCCTTGCAAGAATGCTTTGAGGTACAGATTAGAATTTAATAAAGGAGATTAAGTAATTTGCCCAAGTTCAAAAAGCTGGTAAATGATGGAACTGGTTTTCAAATCCAGACGTTTCTGACCTCAGATGAAACTTAAAAATCAATGATCTTTGTTGACCAACTCTGTGATTAATCAGAACATTCATTTGAACATGACACCCCAGTGCCCAAAATGTGTAGCTTCAAGAAGACCAACAAAACTTAGCTGAGCTGAAATCATAAGCACATATCTTTAAGACTAAATTAGGATGACGCACAGTGGCTTGCCTTTCCAATTTGAGATCAATATACTGAACCTGCTCACTGTTCCTCAGGATAAGGGGGGTTATATATTTTCATCTTGCCCTCGTGGGCAAAACGGCAACACAGAGACAGGTGGTTTAAACACATGACATTACACAAGTTGGCAAATATGATTACCTAAAACTTTCCTTAAAAATGACCCTCCTTGGGGCCACCCGGGTGGCTCAGTTGGTTAAGCATTCAACTCTTAGTTTCAGCTCAGGTCACGATCTCAAGGTCATGAGATTAAGCCCCGCGTTGGGCTCATGCTGGGCATGGAGGTTGCTTAAGATTCTCTCTCTCCCTCTGCTCCTCACCCCTCTCTCTCAAACAAAATTGATTAATTAATTAATAATTAAAAATTTTTTTAAATAAAAAAAATAAATGACCCTTCTTGGGGTGCCTGGGTGGCTCAGTAGGTTAAGTGTCCAACTTGATCTCAGCTCAGGTCTTGATCTCAGGGTCATGAGTTCAAGCCCCATGTTGGGTTCCATGCTGGGCATGGAGCCTGCTTTAAAAAAGAAAAAAATGACCCTTCTTGAGCATATGTGGTTTAATGGAAGCCAGAAAAAAGAGTAATAAGCAGAATTTTGACACTTACTCTGAGTATCTGCTACATAAGAGTTTGTTGATATTAAAATCATATCACTTCTTATATCTTAAATCCAAGACAGTAATTAGAGCCGCCCAGGGCGACCCTGGCACATTTTCAAGTTCCATCAGTGGTGTCCATGGACACTCTGGTTCCTTCTATTCTGTATTAGCCTCCACCCATAGGTATCCCTTCCAAAGTTGTTACCTAATTAACTAGCTAACTCTGGGGTTGGTTCAGTTGAATTAAATAAGCATGTATGGAGAGCCAGGACGTGCAGACTCAGTGTTGGGCACCTGTCAGGAACCTGACGTACAGCCCTACCCACACGACATTCGGCACTTCATTAAGAAACGTGAAGAACACTTTGCTCTGAGCAATGACACTCGGGTTGAATGACGAACGTCTTCGGCCCAGCACCCTGCCTACCTCCTGTGAGGTCAGCCATCCGTCCCAAAGACAGAGGTGAAACAGAAGTGGGAGGCACCAGCTGCCCCTACTCCTCCTTGTCTTAAGGAGATGGAGCAGATGGAGCTGGAAGACCGTGTCCCCACGTTGCTCTGCCCCAAACCAGGGAGCTGCTCCTGCACCCTGCGCCCCACACCCCTTCTGTACTAAGCCTTCTGTAGCCTCCACCGCTCCATTCAAGGCCACTTCTAAAGATACTAAAATCACCTCGCCTGTGATACAATTCTACCACATAATCTATCCCTAGTTTAGAGAGCAAGCACAATCAGTAGTGAAAGTCAGCATCAAAGTGAGACAAATCATTCCTTTATAAAACTCCTGGTTTGTCAGGTTAAAAACAACCCACTCACCAAAAAAAAAAAAAAAAAAAAAAAAAAAAAGGATATGTATTTTTTTAATTTATATAACCAAAAAGAGTAAATTTTACTTATTTATTTTTTTAAGATTTTATTTATCTGACAGAGAGAGACACAGCGAGAGAGGGAACACAAGCAGGGGGAGTGGCAGAGGGAGAAGCAGGCTTCCCGCGGAGCAGGGAGCCGGATGCGGGGCTCGATCCCAGGACCCCGGGATCATGACCTGAGCCGAAGGCAGACGCTTAATGACTGAGCCACCCAGGTGCCCCAGAGTAAATTTTATTTGAAAACACAAATAAAAAATTCCTTTTTTACCCTTAAGTATGAAACACACTGTTCGGGCACACTTTTCAACTTATTGGCAGGTCTTCAAAATAAATTTAATTTAAAAATGCTCATTGTTGATAAACAGAGACCAAGAACAGTCTGTGCTAGAAAAGTCATAATTAGACTAAAAGCTGTAGGCATCGAAAACCTCGTAATTGAAGTAGAAACTGTGAATGAGTTCTGCTGCAGGTCCTCTGGTCTTTCCTCTGGAATTAATACTACAGAGACCCATAAAAGATTAATCAAGACAAGCAATCAATAACTTCTCAAGTGCTAATAAGCACTGCCTTGTTCTGTGATATGTTGAGCAGTTTATCATGTTTGGCCATATGAAGATTTATAGAAAATCCATAGTTAAAACTGAAGGATGAGGTAATGCAGCACTTAGTAAATGAAGCCCAGTTAAAACTTAGGCTTGATATCATACATTCCCAAGATCTGCTGAAATAATTTTTGATCCCCCCTCCTTTTTGAAGAATCACAAGGAAAAAAGAGTCGAGTCACTTCACCAGTGCCGTCAGGAGAGTGATGGAGACAGCACGTGCCACTCCCCTGATTGCCCACCTGCTCTGCAATGGGAGGCGGTAAAATGCCTTGGAAATCAATGAAAATGTCTTCTGCTCTCTTTTTCATCCAAGTATCAACTTTTCCTGGAAATTTTTTGGAAGTTATATAAACTCTCTTTTAGGACCACTGAGCTCTCTACTCGCAATCAAGCAGATGGCTCAACAGGTCACGTGAGTAGATGGGCTAATGGGTGATTAACAGTTGGTAAACTGTAGGTCTTGACGGTTAGGTCACACCACTAAGCTTCGCACCATGGCAGGCTATTAATTAAAAGCATCAAACTGTATGTTTTGTAAATTAATCTTTGAAGCAATATTATACTGACAAGAATACACCTAATCAAATAGATGGGCCACAGCGCTCTCATTCACATGGGAACACGAACTGTGAATGATTACAAACAGGCACATCAGGGGGTGTCCAGTTTTCTCAAGGGGCAACAATTAGACCAGGGGATACACATAAGGCAAATATGAAACCACTAGGTGAATCAAGGTTTAACATGAAGATATATTAAAAATGTGGAAAAGGCCAAATATTCTTAATAAGAAAGAAAGTTTGCCACCATACCAAACTGGTAGATGATACTTTTAAAGTAGATAATGTGAGAGATCCTTAAAGATAAAGAAGACATTTCCTGGGGGAAATTCTGGTATTTGTAATGCTTTGTGGTCCCAATACATTGTGAATTTTTTTTTAATCAGAAAATTTTGGTGCACAGTGAGATTTAAAAAGCCATGTGAACAATGCTCCTCCCGTGAGTCGTCCCACGTACATACCAGTGCATAACCAACATGCTTGTTCCGCCTGGGGTCACTTGTTAAAATTTACTTGAAACGCCTCTTTCAGAAGGTCATTTGATTCAATAGTTTCAGTAGCGCCAAATCTCTTTCCATTTACAGTTCAATTCAAGGTGGGACTGGCCCCAAATCACACAGCAGTGAGTGGAGCACGTAAGTAGGCTTGAAGAACAAAGGGTGTGTTTCTGTCCGTCAGAAGTTACCGGCGGACGAGGGCTGTGTGCAGGTAGAATGTCACTTACATCAGCTGGCGTGCCTTGGCCCTCGAGTGACAGAGAAACTCCGCCTGCCATAGGAGAACGTCCAGAGCTGTCTGGGCTTCGAAGGTTAATGCAGCGGCTCAAGGACAGCACTGTGAACACAAATGACTTCCCTCCCTCCCGGCCAGCATCCAGCGGTGACCTTGGCTACAAGACCTTCACAAGCACACCAAGGAAAGAAGCAGGGGCTTTCCGTGACTCTCTCTCTGAAGGGAGGAAGAGCTTATCCCACAGCCCCCAGCAAAGTCCTCCTCAGTCTCACAGGCCAGAACCGGGTCACATTCCCATCCCTAAACCTATCGGTGGACAGGCTCATGGGAGGGCCCCTGGATCTGTCAGGTGCTCAGCTGAGGTCAGTTCCTGCAGTGGAGCTGACACGCAGTGGGCTCACACTCTCGGAACGGCACATACATGGGCTGATACAAATAACGCTCAAAGCACAACCCAGTGTGGTCCCCAGCCAAGGCCCAGCAGCCTCAGGAGGGGAGGTCACAGTACAGCCCCGCTCTTTAATCTTCGTTAGTGAGGCAGCATGATTTTTATCACAACTCCTATGCATGCGAGTCCCTCTGTGCAGGGGGTTAGTTGCCTTCCTACCTAGCAAGATCTGGTTCAATGATTTAATTACATCAGAAACTATAACTAATTATTAAGGTACAGTTCAAGGTCACCGCCTCACAATCATAGGATAATTATCCTTGCATTGTAAATCACATAATTTTGATGAAATACAAAATTTACATGGCAAATAAACATTTAATTAAATGGCAAGTTCAATGTAATTATTATTAAGTAATCCATCAGAATATAAAATCACTACCCAATGGGTTATAATGATCAGCCCCATTACTGCCAAAGGTTTCACATGGCTACTCATGTCTTGTAAAAGGAAGTGATCCTAAAATAGCACAGAGTGCTAAAAAACAGAAGAGTTTTTTGTTTAGCTTTTTGTCTTTTGTTTGCTGATGTTTGTTTTTACCAAATAGGGTCGTAAGTCTTTTCATTAAGATTGAATTCATAGAAATTTACAACAGCAAAAAAAAAAAAAAAAGGGGTGGGGGCACAATGTAGGAAAAAAAAACAAAGGAACATGAAGAAGAAACAAAAACAAACAAAATCTTGGATTTCAAAATAAAAGTCTGAAACCAAGAACACAATACAGTAAATGGCTGAAGAGGCAAGGGCTCCATTAAAGATCTGTCACTAATTTCTTGAGAACTTGAGGATGGCAGAAAGACTTTTCTATTTCCTCCTCAATAGGAGCGAATAGTAACAGCTCACCACAAGCCTCCCTTCATTAAACTTATTCACAGAGGGAAGTTCAGGCTCACGGATCCTATCTTTCTCATCATAGATTTGTTCTTCCAAAAAGCAGGACCGGAAAAAAAAAAAAAAAAAGACAAAGAAAAAGATCTATGAGCAATTGGTATTCACACCCATTTAGACCAATTTAAAAAAACTACAATCTAAGAATTTGTTCCAACAGATCGCCTCCACATGCTGCATTTTGTTTTAATTTCTTTCTATTCTTCGTCACTTTTTCCCAGTCTTGCTCTCATTTCCCTTGGCCCCACATATCTTCCTTACTAGTTTTCATCAACTTTGGATTCCACAAGTTTTGTGTATTTGCCATACATTGAAGAGCTTTCATTTACTGTCTCTTTCATTCCTCAACCAGGCACTGCTGTGCACATAAAAATTATCCAGATTTTAGCAAATAATACATTATATGTTAAAAAAAAATGAAGAAGATAGCAGGAGGGGGAGACGAACCATGAGAGACGACGGACTCTGAGAAACAAACTGCGGGTTCTAGAGGGGAGGGGGTGGGGGGATGGGTTAGCCTGGTGATGGGTATTAAAGAGGGCACGTTCTGCGTGGAGCACTGGGTGTTATGCACAAACAATGGATCATGGAACACTGCATCCAAAACTAATGATGTAATGTATGGTGATTAACATAACATAATAAAAAAAAAGAAAAAGAAATTATTCAGATTCTAAGTGAACCAACACTGGGAAAACAGTCTGGGCTAAACTGGAATCGGTACACATGAGGAGAGAGAAGAAAGGTGGCCAAGGCGAGGTGGCAGAAGCGAGGACACGGAGGACGGCCGCAAGTGGGGGCAGCAACATGGGCAGGAGGGGGGACGCTGGCCGGCCAGCCCCCCACCAGGGCTTCGTGCCCCCCTCCCACCCAGCCGGATCCCCGCCACCTGCCAACACCCCTGCAGCCCTGCTAGCTTCCGACGTCTCCCCTCCACTTCTCTATCAGCAGAGAGCGAGCTTGGGTAGGGAAGCTCCCCACCCTCAACCAGAGGGACGGAGCTGGGCTGCCCCATGCCGCCCAGTGTCCCCACTGACCTCATGATTGGGAGGAGCAGCGTGACACTCTGTGCCCACCATCTTACGTGAGCATGCCTGACATTCAAGATCTAATTTGTTACCAGTTATCTCTCAATCATGTGGCAATGAAGGGCATCATCTCCCCCTCCCTCTGGGCCTCAAGAGCAGTCAAACATGCTCTTCTCCCTTTGCCTCCCACCCAGACACTATGGTCTCCCTGAAGTGCTCCATACCTTTCCCTTGCAAATTTTATCACAACTGTCTTCCTTCTTCCTTGGTTCTCTGGGGCATTTAACCCAATCTACACTCTGTTCTCCCAACGCCCCCCCAGATCTCCCCCTCTGTTACAGGGCACTGACCCCTCCTTGGCTGCTCCTTGGCCCAACTCAAGCATGTCCAAGCAGCCATCATCATACCCTCCTCAAAGCACTCCAGCCCAATTCCCCATTTCCATGGATCCTCGGGGGCTACTTCTAGAGACTTGGCCAATCAGTCTGAGACTCCTGCTTTGTTCCATCCCTCCCTGCCCGGGACTTCACGGTGCCCCCACCAGCCCATGATTCTACCCCTCACACTCACACCACTACAATCACACCACACCAACCACAATCCCCGCAAGTCTTCCCACGTGGGTACAAATAACAGACTTATATTCCTAAAGGTGCTACTCTGCTTATGTAACTCCAGCTCAAAAGAAGTCCCCCCAGAAGTCCTCTTCATCTAAAGTTCAAGGTCTCTACGTCTCCACACAATCTCATCACCTTTACTTGGGAGGCGACCCAGCCTTCAAGCTTCCTCATCCGCTCTTGCTTTTCCCATGAAACTTTCTTTGAATGTGATGATGCACCCTACACACCTTCCTCTCTGAAACCTTGTTGAACTTATTGTCACCTTCACATATTTGGTATTTAGTTATGTATAAGCCTGTATTATTACATAACTTTTAGTTTTTTTGTCCCCACCAAACCTAAAGTTTGTTTTTCATTATTGCTGAACATATAATAGGTATTTAATAGCTATCAAACACTATTTACTCAACCACTATTTTTTTAAAGATTTTATTTACTTATTTGAGAGAGGGAGAGTGAGAGAGAGCACGAGAGGGGAGAGGGTCAGAGGGAGAAGCAGACTCCCCGCCGAGCAGGGAGCCCGATGTGGGACTCGATCCCGGGACTCCAGAACCATGACCTGAGCCGAAGGCAGTCGCTTAACCGACTGAGCCACCCAGGCGCCCTCAACAACTATTTATAGAGACCTACTCAGTCACTGGTATTGTGCTGGGCACCGAGATACAATGGTGTGCAAGACAGATATGATTCCCACCATTAAGATGTTTCAGTCTGCTCTGACAGGGGGGTTCATGTGCCATGGAAGCCCAGAAGAAGCAAAACTTGGACTTGGGGACCATGCAATGTAGACATATTTAAATATCCTACAAGCCAAATGATCCTTTCTATCACTGTCTCTGGATCAGAAACCCATCTACCTCCCTCATCTAAATCCCACACACACAGATCCTTTCAATCCTAACTCGCTCATGCTCTCCCTTCTTTATAGCCTTATCCTCCATGAACCATTGCTAGATGTTAAAATGAAATTCCAAAGTTTTATAAGGCACATGCCATAGTATGCGGAACTATCGGAGTCTTCTTTGCATGTATTCTTTTTTTCCTAAACAAAATTGTCAGTACATATTATGTTACCTCTGCAAGGGGATTACTTAAACTTTAGACAGTTAATCATCTATAAAATGCAAACACTATGAGCAATTCCTTCAGCTTCAGTTCATTTTACACCTGTCCATGTAACATCATTGTCTCCACACGCTCTGATCTTTTTCTGGCAAGAGTGTGTTTTATTCTCTCTTTCCGTTCATGTTCTAATAATATTAATTGCCTAGATAATCTAAGAGAAAAAACTTCAATAGCATATAAATTTAGCCTTCAATGGCATAGTAACTTCCTCTATGCTCTTTTCTTGAGAAGATCTCTAGAAGACCCATAGCTAACACTCAAAATAACATACACCTTTTCCTATATACTCCACTCTCAGTTCCTATCAAGTATTTCTGTCTGTTTATTTTAACCAGGTCTTCTCAGTTTCTGCTTTTCCCAAAACAGTGGACACTGATCATCTTTTCTGAAATGGGAAAGACAATAGAATTACAGGTTAAAATGGATAATCAATCTTTAGGTTTGAGTCATTAAATTTAACATGCTTTTGAGACAACTGAGTATAAGTGACAAGATGCAGCCGGATATTCCACTATGGAACCTGATAATCATAGACACATAGATAATATACAAAAAGTAAACGCTCCCACCTATATCTGTAGGATTAATCAGTATATACACATAAAAGAAGGAAAATTAGAAGTTCCATTTGAAAGTTCTCTTATTAGTGACTCTGGTCATTGGTGTGAGAAACCTAAAAGGTTAATAGCCAAAAAGGATGGTGGTCACATTAATTCTTATGCACAAGTTTGAAAATCAGAAATATAACCAAGTAAAATATCATGGTTTTTCTTTGATTTTTTCAAAACCTCCAGATCCATATTACTTCAATCTAGGGTATTTGCAGTGAAATACAAATAACAACAGTTAACAGTAACAAACCACATCATTTATTAACTACTTAGTAACAAACTAGAGTATTTAGCAGCTACATAGTAACAGACTGCAATATTTAGTAGCCACATAGTAATGAACTATAATATTTAATAGCTACATGGTAACAAACTACAATATTTAATAACTACATGGTAACAAACTATGGTATTTAGTAGCTACATAGTAACAGACTGAAGCATTGGTGACCATGCTCATCAATACCAAGGCTGTCCTAGGGATGACTCACCCGAAGGATATATTTTTGGAACAGTGAAATGGATTTCAACCACACAGCACTAATAACAGTAATAGAAACCACACTGCACCAACATATTTCTGATAGAGTTTACAAAGTGAAAATCAAATTTTATAGTGAAACCTCAGTGATATCATGGTCTGGCACACTGATGGAAACACCCACTGGTAAGGAGATGGAAGTTTTGTTTCTGAAAAATACCACCTGTGCCATGCATCCCTGGACATAGCTTATTCAGGATAAACCAATAAATTCTGTGAATCTACTACCTGAAAACTGGAGACACAGAAGAATAAAGAGAATCACAGTGAGACCAACTTACCTGGAGGGATTAAATGGTGATTTTGGTGACTTGCTAGTGGCTACATATGGACTAGCTTGAGAGTGAGAAATTCCTGGGGGCCACAGCTCTCGGGGTACCCCCACACTTTTATGGATTTTACCTCCAGGAGCCCCATGAGATTCTCAAGATTCTCGGGTAAAGGACCAAGAAAAAGCCTCCTCTGTTTCTAGCAGGGAGGGAGAAAGGAACCAGTTTGAAAGATATCCGAGGATATCTTTCCCCTGCCTACTCTACAGGGGAAAGACTTATCCCACCTGAGCAAAGACAGTTACCCATTCCAGCCCCCTCCAGCCTTCCTTTCTCCCCTAAGGTGATAGAGGTCAGGAGCCTGGGTGTACTTGCAGAAAGGCAGAGCATCAGAGAATAAATGAAGGAAAATACAAATTTTTTTCATATTCTGACTTAATCTGAAAGATAACTGCTTTTTTTTTCCCATTAGTAATCATAGTAACAATGCACTGAGTAACTACAGCATCTGGATAAATGCAGTGAATGACAGCAGTGTTATGAGGGATGAGCATGAGAGTTGTGACACTTTGTTATAAGGTGCCTGCCCACTTCGTGAAGCGGTATAGTGTTATTTGAAAGAGAATTTAGATTAGTTGTAAATGTATGTCCCAAACCGTTGGGCAACCACTGAAAGAAAATCTAGAAATAAGTATAATTGATGTGCTAAAGAGAGAAAATGGGTTCGTATGACATTTTGATCATATGGCATCAAGCAAAACCAGAGGAGGCAGAAGAAGAAGGAGAGGGAAACAAACAACGAGTGCAACAAACAGAAAACAGTTACAAACATGACAGGCAGCAATCACGTTAAATGTGAATGGCCTAAATACACTCATTAAAAGACAGAGATTGTCTTATCAGAGTGGATGAAAAGCTAAGACCCAAATAAACGTGGCCTCCAAATAACCAGTGCACTTGACCCGGACCAATCACAGCACTCCACCCAAACTTGGAGCTCTCCAAGGATGGAGCCTAACTTGTTCAGCATGTCTCAGCCAAGGGATGGACCCTAAAAATGATCATAATACCCACCACTGACGGAGCATCTACTATATGTTAGGCATTGTGACCTCAAGACATGAGAAACCCTTAATGCCAGTTTGGTGAAGAGATGGATAAATTAATAAACCAGTTAATTAATGAAAGCCCCAAGCAAGCTGAGTTTTCTCTTTATCTGCATCTATGCCCAGCTTTCTTTTCTGAAGATCTTCTCAGACCTAGGTTTATCAGAGCTGCAAAGGGAGGGAAGGCCATAGATTTTAACCCAACACTAAGTTCCCCATGAAACAATTATCTCAATTTAGTCAGTGAAATTTTCATCTTCCCCGGCCTCACCACTCACTAACACTGCTCAGGACCGTCTCCCTGCTTTTTCTGGCCTTGTACGCTTTTCAGGTAGAGAACAGAAAATGAATAAAGGACCCAGCCTGGTAGCTTCACCTACTGGGCCATCACTATCTAACAGGTATTTATCTAACAGGCAAAATGTTAAAAACATGTTGCTATGTTCAGCTATGTAGGGTGCTGTGTAACCAAAAGATAAAAGTAAATGGGATGCAGAGCCCAGAAACTTGCTAATATAACCCATAATTCCTGATTGCAGATGTTGATCAGAATTCACTATTGTTTCCATTGATTTACTTTATAATAAACAGTCACATATTTATTATGTATTATATACATCCAATACACTATCATTATCGTTTATTTTGTCTCTTGAGGTTCCAGGCTCATTTTTTTCCAGAAAAAGTTTCCAGTACTAAAAATAGTTGAAAACTCTGATAGAGTGGTGAGAGCATGGTGTGGACTCAGACCGGAGTGTGAATTTTGGCTCTGAAACCTACTAGACTTATCACATGGGCCAAGTGACTTAATCTCTCAAAGACTCAGTTTCTTTATGGATGAAGTATGGATAATACCTACTTCATAGTCCTTTAAATGAGCCCAATAACCCTGCTTTCTTGGTTGCCTCTCCTTAACGGGAAGCTATCACAGAAATACTGCCCTGGGTATTTTTTAAATGCTCCCTTTTGAGATACAGCACTAAATCGATATTTTGTAGGCTAGCAATGACTTGCCAAGCATCAAAAAGTAAAACAGCAGAGTGACTGGCTTCAAGGATTTTCTTAAATATATAGTTTTGGTACTGAGTAATTCATTGACAAAACTATCAGTACCTGATATGTTTTTGTCAAGTTTTGCAAAAATGGCATAAATGTATAAGATGCCATCCACACAAGCTAACTGCCAGGAGAAAAGCAGGACTTTATGGAATATTTATAAGATCTAATTTAAAACAGTTCCAGGCCGTCAGCCAAAAGAAGGTGCAAGATAGTTGCTTCATTTTTATCATTTAAGCTTCCTATGAAATTCAACAAAACAGAAAAGGAGGAGAATTTGAAAAATTTTAGGTGCCCAAATAACACTTTTCTTGAGATTGTTCAATATACTCATAGATGTATTTTTATATAGTTATCCATTTCTTTCCAAAGAATTCCTGAGATGTCATCAGAATTTCATTATGCTGCAAAAAATAGCTGGTCCTCGGTGGATTTTCAGCATAATCAACATATGGAAGAAAGCAGAGGGATTGCATGAAATATCCACAGATGGACACAGACACTGGAATTATTAAACCATCAGACAAATCGTACGTGCAACACAGTAGACAAATTCCATCCACAGCATACCCTGACTCACCCAGTGAGGAGGAGAGTCTCCAGCAGCTTAGATGTCTAGCCTTGTCTCCATACCATGTGCTGAGGATGGCTCGTCCCTAAGCAGCAACCTAAGCTTGAGTGAGTAGGGAAGATGCTCATGCTAATGATTTTGCTACAGTTCAACTTCTCATGCAGAAAAGTATAGATTAAACGAACTGTATGAATTAATTTTTCTTTAAATCCAGACTCACTTGCTCCAGGTCAATGAAAAGGGTGCCATTTACTGAATAAAACAAAAGTTGCACTCAGACATACGCCCTGATGAGCTTGAATATTGTGGCCTACTTCTAGGAATTTGGGGCCAGGACTCATGCTAACAAGGTTTCTCCCACTCTATCATGTCAGAACTAGTTTAAAATAGAACAATAAAAAAAAAAAAAAATACATAGCTGATCCTAACAGAAAAAACAGAAAACCCCAGAGGCCAAGAGTAAAAAGAGAAGCCAGAGGAGCAAGTATGCCAGACAATACTTTGGTGACCCAAGACTCCAGGGACTGAGGACTGCACCACGGGCCACAACTTCTGAGAATGGCCAGCGCCTGCGGCAGCGAATTCCAGCCCAGCCCAGGGTCAACCTGGAACCCCCAAAGGCCACCAGTCAGCATGTGGGGCATGGCAGGTTGCCTGCATCTCTCCATAAGGTACAGAATGGCCAAGTCCAAGAAGGGGACCAAGTATGAATGTGCAACCCAGAGAGCAGGAGCTCCCTGCACAGAAACTATCTTCAGCTCAGTCTGGAGCCATGGAAGCCTACATGGGCTGAGAGAGCCATAATGAACACTCTGCATGGGGAGCTCCGAACCAGGACAGATGGAAGTCTCACGCACACACACATGCACCACAATACACATCTTATTCTTCCCGTTCTTGAGTTGAGGAAACTGAACCACACAAGAATTATGTCATTTTTCCCACTGTCGAAGCGCTGGTAAGTAATACAGCTGATATTTAAACCGAGGCAGTCTGGCTAGACCACAGTTTTTGAAGCCCGATGTTAAATCCAACTCTGAACCTCGCCACTGTTGCACTCACACAGCTGAACATGACAGGAGAATGTGTCCCTGCCAACAGATGTCCCTTTGAATGGAGACTACAAACTTAGAGTCAGAGGAAATGAATGCAGTACATCCCCAAAATTTAAGAAACTGCTCACACAATACCGGAAGGGAAATCGTTAGCCTTCTGTGCATGTATGAGAAAAAAATTAGAAGCTGATGAGTGAAGAGCAGAGCTTCAGCTTGTCCCTCCTAACAGGGAGGGCAGTGTGGACTAAGGTTTGGTCCCCCAAGTCTCTATGTTGCGGTCCCACCCCCCAGTGTGGCTGTGTTTGGAGATGGGGCCCATGGGGAAGTAATCAAGGTTAAATGAGGTCACCAAGGTGGGAGCCCAATCCGACAGGATTAGTGTCCTTGTAAGAGGGGACTCCAGAGAGCTCCGCCCAGGGAGGACACAGCCAGAAGGCGGCCATCCGCAAGCCAAGGGAAGAGGCTCTCTCCAGAGCCCGGCCATGTGGCACCCTGATCTCGGCCTCCCCGCCTCCAGAGCCGCCCCGCTCAAGGTATTTTGTTTTGGGAGCCTGAGCTGACTAGGACAGAAGGAAATAAAGGTAAGAGCAGAACGGATGGAACAGGAGGAAATCAGAGACATGTTTTCCTTCATTGACTTCTGCGGTCATTTTAATCTACAGTAACTTTGGACATTCACAAGATAGGTCATCTTCCAACTGTTTTTCTTCTCCAAAACAGCCTTTGCTATTCTTGGCCCTTTTTATTCTCATATCATTTTTAGAATCAGCCTGTCAATTTCCATAAACTATTGAAGGATTTTTATTGGAATTGCACTGCATCTACAGATGTACTTGGAAATAATGACATTTTTACAAAAGTATGTCTTCCAATTCAGGATAGAGCAAGTCTCTCCATAAATGAGAAGGGTCTTTATAATTTTCAGTGTAGAGATCTTACATATCTTTCACTAGATTTATTACTAGGTGTTTCATGTTTGGGATGCTCGAGATAAGTTATTAAAATTCTATTTCTAATTGCTCAATGACCATGTATAAAAATGCAATTATCATTAACCTTTTATCTTACAATCTTAAAAACTTTACCGATCAATTCTAACAGTTCACCTGTAGGTTCTTTTGGATTTTCTGTGTACACTTCCCAGTGCAATATCTGAACACACTGAATCCAATATCTGAACGATTTTCTATTTGCTGAGTGATTTCTTCAGCTGCATTCCTGACTATTTTTTAAAGTAATGGTCAGGAATTACGCTTCCAGTTTATTTCAGTCACATTACAGAACATCAAGAGGACGTCCTGTCTTCTCTGTCCACCCACCTTCAGCCCAGGCTGCACGCATGGACAGCATACTGTGCTGTCTCTGTCTTTCTGAAATGATCCGTACACGAGCTCGTGTTCCCTTATCTTTCCTTTGTCTTGAAAATGACTGTCTTCTTCGATTTTATATCCCCCAACACCTGCTGCAAGACAATAAGCTCTCAAAAAAATCTATAGAACCCAAGAGTCAAACTAAGTCACCTGAGTCCACTGGTGGTCAAGGGTTTTACTATGTGACCTTACACAATCTTACCCAATCTTCATTAAAACCTGTGAGGTAGGAAGAGCGCATATAATGAATAACCAGGTAACAGGAAACTATGGGTCAAAATAGTAATTAAGTAGGGGTTGTTGACAATTATAAGCCTGGCCTGGAGCAGACCCAGGGCCAGGGACACGTGCACTTTCCCTCTTGGTGTACTGTTTGCATACAAAAATGGAAACGCTAAGAATGTGACTCTGGGTCAGACTTTTGTGTGGTATGCACAGAGGAAGAATTGCTTCGGTTCATTATTGACAAATGCATCCTTTCTTAGCATCTGAGGCTTTAGGAATCAAAGGGCCATTGTGGTCCACTGTGAACCACTACAGAAAAGCAAGAGAGCCTCCGGCTCCTCTTTAAAACTGACCATAACTAGGCTACATGGCTCAAATCTACCGATCATTACAGTCAAAGTAGGCTGTTCTCAACTGAAGTGTGACTCACGAAAATTTGTACCTTAAAGCCCTAACCTTGAATGTGACTGTATTTGAGAAAGGGTCTTGAAAGAAGCAGTCAAGGTTAAATGAGGTCATAAGGGTAAGGCCCTGATCCTATATGATCAGTGTCCTCATAGGAGGTAGAGGCACCAGGGATGGGAACAGAGAAAAGCCACATGTGAGGACACAGGAGAAGGCAGCCATCTGCAGGCCAAGGAGAGGCCTCATGAGAAACCCCACCTGCTGACACCTTGATCTTGTTCTTCCAGCCTCCAGAACTGAGACAATAAATGTCTCCTGTTTAAGCCCCCGCTCTGCAGGATTTTGTTACGGCCACCCGAGCTGACAAAGCTATCAGACACAGATCCTCCCTCATGGGTCTGCATCTCCCCTGCTTCATCTCTCTCCTCTTTCCATGGACAGCCTCCCTCACTTCAGGTACCCAGGAAACTCAAAATGATGGCTCTTCCATCCACAATTGTCTTCTGCAGCAGAGCCCTACCTTGGACCCTTGCCTACCCTCATTCCCAAAACGCTCCCATCCTGTGTGTACAACTTTATATGTGGACATAAGAGGAAGCAAAGGAGAGGAGAACCACCTGCTGCATGAGCTGGTGAGGACCCATCGGTGGAACGCAGCCCACCCGCATATGGAGAACACGGCTGTCCGCATTGGCGACCCCGTCCACTGGGGGCACCTCACCCCCAAACAAAGATAAGAGGAGAGGGCCGCAGCCGAGCAATGGGGGTCCCAGCTTGCTCTGATGCTGACTCCTTTCCCACTTGATGGGTTATTCAGTGCAGTAAGGGCAGCAGAATAACCAAGGCAAAATGAAAAATGTATTACCGGTAGATTCTTTGATCAGGCACTGGAGCAGAAACAGATCTGCTGGACAAACAAGTTTGCATGCACCAACCTTGCAACAATACATTTAGGTAAAACTCTAAATTTTTATAAATACTTAAATTCTTACAAAAAAATTCTTATTCCTTTACTTCTTCTCTTGACTTCACCAGAGTTCCACTTACTACCTCCTTTGGAACAGTCACACAGTACCCTAATCCTGGGGTCAAATGAGGCTCACATTTCTAGTTACTTCTATTAGTATATCAATACGAGAACATGTTTGTGGCTCTGTGCTGCCCGTGTATCTTCCAATGATGTGTGGACCATATTTTGCTTCTATAATCCAAACCATGCAAGGGCCTCACATTTTGTTCCTGCTATGTCCTACCAGGTCCCTGAGCTAATGAAATCTAATAACGTCTGTAGCTCAATTAATAGTATAGTGCCACTACTGGGTATTTACCCAAAGGATACCAAAATACTAATTCAAAAAGATACATGCACCCCTATGTTTAAAGCAGCATTATCAACAATAGCCAAGGTATGGAAGCAGCCCAAGTGTCCATCGACAGGAGAATGGAGAAAGAAGATGTGGTATGTATATACAATAGAAAATTACTCAACCATCAAAAAGAATGAAATCTTGCCATTTGAAACACATGGATGAAACTAGAGGGTATTATGCTAAGTGAAATAAGTCAATCAGAGAAAGACAAATATCATATGATTTCACTCATGTGTGGAATTTAATAAACAAGACAAATGAGCAAAGGGGGAAAGAGAAGAGACAGAGGAGCAAACCAAGAAAAGACTCTTACTACAGAGAACAAAGTGGTGGTTACCAGAGGGGAGGGCCTGGGGGATGATGGGGAGGAAGGAGGGCACTTGACCTGATGAGCACAGGGTGGTGTATAGAAGCACTGAATTATTCTATTGTACTCCCGAAACTAATATAACACTGTACGTTAACTAGCTGGAATTAAAATTTAAAAATAAAAACAAAGTAGTATTATGCCAATATTAATTTCTTAGGTATTTTTCTTAGTTTTAATCATTATATGATGGTTAAGTTTGAAATCACCTTAAAATACTAAGTTTTTTTTAAAAATCTGACTTTGTCATTGGCCTGGAAATGAGAGTGAGGAAAACGTTAAAGCTGGTGCCTGTTTTCTGGTTCAGGAAATGAGGGATGGTGGTCCCACAGCTGTTGACAAGGAACGCTCTACTTAGTAAGAAAACAGTGGATCTGTAACCAGCAATCCCCAAACTTTCCAGGGCTTAAGTCAATGAAACTGTATTTCTCCCTCAAACACCTGTCCCACAAGGCTCTCCCAGCTTGGACTCACACTGCTAAGGCTCTCGGGGTGTGAATGGTAGAGGCCGGCAGGGAGGGCCCAATGTCCTGCCCATGAGGGGTGCTCACAGCCAGGCCAGAAGCAGGACACACCAGTAGCACGTCAAGCCCAGCAGCTGGCACTCAGTCACGCGGCCGGCTCCACGGCAGGGGCACCGGGGGCCCAGGCTCTCTGTGTGTCCAGGACAGAGATGGCAGTGGGCTCTGCCCCCTCATCACCAGTCCTGGCTGTGCATCCATGCGCATCCCACCTTCACACAACAGTCGGCCGTGCTCTGGGCAGAACCTCTGGAATCACACGCGCTCACGGTGGAAACACAGAATTGTTCGTGAGAGGTGACCAGCCTGAAGTTCTTAGTCTGGGTCCCAGCAATTAAGGACACTGCAAGGTCACAGCGAGCCAAACAGGGGTTGCTAGGGTTAGTCCTAGAGTTAGTTCAGAGCAAGGGTGAAAAGGCACAACTCTTGGCAGCCTCTGAACTCACCCCAGTCACGAGACAGGAAGCAACTAGCCTTCAGCACAACATTGCGACGGGCCAGATCTTTGTCTCTGTGGGTGACATAGCATTACCTGCTTAACTCCTCACCTCCACCCTGAGAACGCAGGGCTGACAGGCCCATTTTAGGGCTGAAGAATCCACAAAAGCACAAAAGGACACAGCCCCTGCTGCCCAGGGCCTCACACTCAGGAGTTCCTGCAGCCATGTGTGAATGAGCACACAGGTCGGGCTCCAGAGAGCCAAGGCCTCAAAGTCCACGCCCTCCTCCACCCCCACCCCCCCGCCCCCGCCCCATGACACGCAGCCCGGGGGCTCAGGAAGAGCTGCGATGTGAAAATGTCCCTGCAGCGACCTGGCAGTTTTAAGGTGGAGGCAGCCCTGTTTTATCGGGTTGAGTCGTGTATTGAAAGGACCCAACCTGTGGAGTCTCTGACCGTATGACCAGATGACCAGATGACCATATGAGGCAGAGGCATCTTCCCTGAGTAGCACTACCAGCCGTGTTAAGACCGTGTTTGAAAACTGGGCTCAGGACACCTCCTTGTCACAACTTGGTGAACCCCCAATTTGGACGCTAAAACAACCTGGACTTCTGGAAGTAACCATTCCTTTAAAAAATAAAACTACCGAATGGAAAAGTAAGTCGGTGTCTGGATCGTGCACTTCGGCGCTGGCTCTCTCTGCGCGTGTCTCTGACAGACACTTGCCACTTTAACCCAACAAACATAATTTGAAAACTAACACAATTGAAGAGACAGCTGGACCTACTTCTACTGAGCTAGGCGCTCTCATCTTCCCCTGGGTCGCCGTGCCGTGTCTCCTTCTGAGAATTCCTCCGGGCTTTACAATCCCTTCCCAGGTCCAAAAGACTCCCAACACCACGCCTGCGAACCCAGAGTCCTGTCTTTCTTTGCTTTTCTTTCTGTTAATGAGCGCGAGCCTGAGTGACGGACATGGCGTGCCCACAGGAAGTGAGTGCCTGATGGACGGGAGGGCTCCTTCAGGGGCCCAGCCCGGCCCTCAGCCCCGCCATGGCCCCGCCACCACCAGGAACAAGCTCCCTCTGTCTCGCCGCTGATAGTGAGGCTCCTTACCGCCGGCTGGGCCGCGGGGGCTGCCCCGGGTATGTGCCAGCAGCCACTCACCGAGCAGGATCTATTCATCACAAGTGCTGAGACCCTGAAAAGGACTCACATTCCTGAGTAATATTTGTTCCTATGCTAATTTGATTTTGGAAAAACCAGGTTTCCCTCCCAAGAAAAGCAAGGAAGACAAGAGCAGGCTTTTAGCCAAAATAAATGGGAAGAAGAAACGAATTCAATTTCTACTCATCTCACAGACCCTTTCCGAGTTAGATTCTAAAGAGGGTCCGCGGCTTCACTTGTTTGTCCCTGTGACTTAAGACAAATCCAGCTGACCACAGCAAAGCACTTCCTTTGTCCCCGCGTCAGTTAATTGAAAGGGGACATGTTTACTAACAGCTTAATCTATTTAGTGCAAATACTCCTTTACATTCTTTTTCTCCATCAAAACAAAACAAAAAAGGCTTCAAAACTTGCATGGAAACTTCCAAAGTCATAAGCTGGCCTTTGCAGCCACGTGATGGCTTTGTGCATGTTGGCTGCACAAACATACCACGGTCAGCTCTTAAACGTCCTCCCTTTGTGAAACGCTGGGGCCAGAAGCTGGCGTTTTGAGTGGCCAGCCTCCATTGTCACAACTCCACACCGCTCACACCACACGGACAGTATTATAGCAATGAAAGCTCACTTTGATCCAAAAACTCCCTTCCTCTGAGAATCAGCTAAAAGAAAAGCAGCTTTCATGTTCAGCAGAAAACTGACCAAAGGCTTCATTAGAGTTGATATATTTAATAAGCAAACAACTGCCTGTAAGTTCACAGGGGAATGAACCAAGTTTGCTTTTCTGTAGCTGTTACATTGTTACATCAGAAGACATTTGTTTCTACCCAAGAAGCTTTACCATCCGGTTTTCCAGAGAAGTACAATATAATTCTGATACTGTGCTTGCTTATATTTGACTTTAATACAGAGTAATCTTTTAAATTGGATTTAACTATAAAACTTTCATAAAATTAAAATTCATGATCTCATTAAATCAAATCAGTCTTTAATTGGAATAATAAAAATCGCATTGAAGTAATGGTCTCTGAGTCAATAGCCCCACAAAGTAGCAGCTGGAGAGCCAATCTTTGCCATCTGAGTGGCTATTTCTTCAACATTTCCGTAATTAAAAGATGAAGTTCAGATACAGACTCAAACTGCACCCTGACTTGGCAGATTTCCACCCCACCTGAGCAGGAGGTGGTGGACGGACCATTGCTGAGTGAAATGGCAGCACCAGATCTAGAGATGTTAAAAACAACAAGGCAAACCCGTGCCAAGTTCATACTCAATCAGCTAGAGATGAAAGTGAATTTTTTGTCGTTGTTTTCACTGCACACCAGAAATAATGTTTTCCCAGTATGATACACCGTTATTGCTAATTTGTGGATTATAGGATTTATAAGTGTGATCTCCATTTTTTTCAAGTGTCATGAAGGAAGCCAGTAAGAAAATTCGACTTTACAAATGCATTTTATTTCTAAGAAAGGCTCCTCTTCATTTAAATCTTCAAGGTAACACGTGTTACTTTTGTGGGTTGAACAGATGTTGAATTTTTCCCGATGAATGTGACAAAGGGAAGGAGGGACAAAGGAGCTCAGGGCAGAGCCAAGAGTAATCACTACTAAGCGTGTATCTTGGCTTATGACAAACCTTTAGCTTGCAAGCTGGGCCGGAGAGAAGTGGGGACGGGGGTGCGGGCAGCAGAAGGAACACGGCAGGGCGGACAGAGGTGGTGGTGCACACAGCCCGCAGACACTGGGGAGGCGACCGGAGTCGGGGCGGCGGGCAGGGCCGACATGGAGGCAGAGAGGTTAAGGGATGGTTGGGGGGTGGCACGTGCCCAACACAAGAGCTCCAGGGCAGCGACTCAGAGAGAAAGGGGAGAAGCAGAGTTTAAAAGACAACAGCACAGAATTTCCAAGGATCCTCAGAAATACTTCTCAAATCTAGAAGCATACTGAGTGAGTCCTGATGGAGTAGACAAGTCAGTCTATCCCTAGACATACTGCAGTGAATCTGCCAAACACCAGAGTTAAGATTTTAAAAGCAACCAGAGAGGAAAGACAACTAACGTGCAAGGGACAAATGCTGGCCCGTGAGCGAGGACAGGCGCAGCGCCCACGTCCCGCGGGAACGGCGGCTGCAAGCACAGTACCAGCACACCCGCCTCCCATTCACCACGTCCGGGCATTCTTTCCTTCCTGGCCCCAGTGCACTTCCTGCCCCTCCGGTCCAGACCCCCTGCACAACACGCCTACATCGGCACGGCTGCCTCTCCTCTCGTCTCCAGGCTTCTCCTTTCATTTGCCTGGACTCCTGCACCACCCCCACCACCACCCCACAGACACCTGACACACCCTTCATCCTGCTGCCCCTCCACTCACACCTCCAGCAGCCAATGCCTGTCCACTCGCTGCACCACACTCAAACAGTCAGTCTGTGCCAAGCACTGGACAAGCACACAGATAACAGACGTGTTCCACATCCTCAAGGAGCCCCAAGCAAATACATTGAAAACAACTAGTTGAAAAATCAGATGTATCAAAAAATATATATATACACATATATATAAATTATTACGGAAATACAGAGACAAACAGGGAAAATCAAATGTTTCATCAATGTGCATGTCACCTTTGCACAGGAAATGAGGACATCAAGTCCAAGCCCCCTGCCCACCCAAGGCCCCGGGCTCTTGGCGACGTGGCACCCGTCAATCCCCCATGTTTCCCAGTGCTCTAGTTCTGCTCACCTTGGGCAGACTCATCCCTTTCCTCTGAGCTCACTGCAGGCTGTCGGCCGCCATCATGGTGTTCCCACCCCTCTGCTCGACCGGGCTCGCTGCCCCCCACTCGCCCACACCCACCTGGGTGAGACTCTCCCACGAGCATGCCTCGGGTTCCTGCCGAACTCTTCTCCCTGTCTCTTGAATGTAAGGACACAATTATTTTCACTTGTTTTGTGTTTAGGACCCAAATCTTCTCAATTGAAATTTTAAGCCCCCCTTGAAGGTGTTGTGGAATGACAGGAGACCAGAAGATGAAACTTCTTAGTTCTGACAATAAATAATCTTTTATAATCTTGTACGATCTACTTAATTTTCTCTCAATTTACTCTTCTATAGAATAAGGGTGAGAGGCCACATAATCTCTTCTACCTGCCTCAGCTCTCAGTATTCCACTGTATTCTTCACATCAGTGAGGACGAAGAGACAGTAAGCATTCAGCAAATACGGGCTAACTGACCTCTCTTCTCTAATAGCTTACACTGCAAGCAAGCTGCAAGGTAGGGACAATGCCAGTCCTTACAAGGGAGACTCCCACACGTTCCCGGCCCAGCAAAGAACATCTGTATGATTCCAGAGGCACCCTCACGAGCGGTGTAAAGTGTTCTTAAATACCTAGTCAGGTCCTGCGCATTGTCTGAGACCAACCTCCGCTCCAGGTCAGGCGCCACATCTACGACCCTTTTATCACGGTCAGACTCTCTGAGAACGTGGTTTTGGTTAATAATTTTTTTCCACTACTTAAAGAAAACAAATAAAGTGTATCTGGCAAATTCTGTTTTCATTTCAGTCCTAAAGGAACAGAACATTAAGTAATTTTTCTTGGCATAAATGTTTTGTTTAGAACCCAAGGACCTCTGCCAGCTAGATATAAAACAAAGCTGGACTTAAATCCACACATGTCACATCACTTTTATTCCTAAAAATTATTGACAATAATTTATTAAAGTTGTTTCAGAAAGACTTCTCGGTGATAATACCCCAAAATTGAAAATTGAAGAGGATTTTTATTTCGTGTACCTCTGACAAGCTTAGTATATGGCAAGAGCCACCCAGACTGCACACAGGCTTCGGACAGAAGCAGCCAGAGGAGGCGGTATGCAGGCCGGGGCTCAGAGGGCAGTGCTGGGGGCGGGGGGGGGGGGGGGCGCCTACGGCTTCCGGGCCAGCAGCTCTCAAACTTGGGCTCCACCGGAGTCACCTGGAGAGCTCGTTACAGGACAGATATTCCTGATTCAGGGAGTATGGGGAGGGCTCCCAGGAATCTACACGTCTAACAAGTTCCCACGTGAGGCCGATCCTGCTGACCCAGGGACCACCCTGAAAAGCACCGTGGAGAAAGGATGGGACAAGCAAAGGTGCTGTCGGGGTGCCAGGGTCAGGACCTCTCTCCCCAAAGACACCTGCTAGCTTGGTTAGGGCACCTTTAAAGCTCTCCGACGGATTATAATGTGCACCCAAGTTACCCATGAGTAGCCCAGGCCAGAGCATGAGCGACTTCCCGGGCTTCATATCACTCACAGACCTGGGGATTCTTTTTTTTTTTTTTTTTTTAAGATTTATTTATTTATGTATTTATTTGACAGAGAGAGACACAGCGAGAGAGGGAACACGAGCAGGGGGAGCGGGGGAGGGAGAAGCAGGCTTCTCGCGGAGCAGGGAGCCCGATGCGGGGCTCAATCCCAGGACCCTGGGATCATGACCTGAGCCGAAGGCAGACGCTTAACGACTGAGCCACCCAGGCGCCCCAGACCTGGGGATTCTTAAGACGCCAACGAAGCCACTGATGGTTCTGGAGATTTTCTCCTCCCACCTTACACGAGCAACGTCACGGGTCTGGCCCGGGCCCTGGGCGGTGTGGTCTGTCCACATCTCTATACTCATACTAAGTTATAAGCTCCACACAAGCAGGGACCTCAGCCATCTCATATGCTGCTGCGCTCCATGCTGGGCCCAGCAGGCATTCAGTGTGGATGTTTGCTGAATGAATACACTGGGGGGCATTACAGCCTTTCACGTGAGGAAGAGTCATGGCCAAATCTGCATTTCACCAGGGTCCTCCAACTGAACTTTCTATACAGGATTTAAAGACAAAAACAGACCTTTTCTTATATTGCAACAATCCTGGAAAAGGTAAAGAGAATATTGGACTGCAAGAAATAGAAAAGGTTTAACATTTTTTCAGGTAAAATCTGTAAGACTCAAAGACAAGAAACATTGCTTACTTTAGAGAGCATCTGTGGCTTTTAATTTATCAATAGAACCCTAATATGTAATTAAGACATATTAAAGAAGAAGTATCAGACTTCTTAATTCTACCTCTGCCCCATTTCTCCTCTTGTCTTACTCTTCATCATGACCTGGATGCTATCTGACCCACAGAATCATAAAATTGGGCCTGCAGGGCAGCTCTCCACCATCAAGGTGAAGTGGCAAATATTGGATCAGACCCAAAGAGATTCTGAAATAACAAGTAAGTTGCATGAGCAAGTGGCTTAGCCCCCATAGCTCCTACTCTGATACATGACATCCTCTCTTAACCTACAGCTATGGCCCCAGGACCCATGACCAGTTAACTTAGAAATGGAGAGCTCAGGCCTGGTGTATAGATGGTTGTATACCATATGCTGGTACCACCCAAAAATGGGCAGATGGGGCACTACAGCCCCACACGAGATGGCTCTAAAGGACAGCGGTGGAGGGAAATCCTCCCAACAGAAAGAAGTTCCAGCAAAGTACCCAGCTGTTCATTTTGCCCAAAAGGAAATATGGCCAGAGATATCATGAACAGTAGCTATCACTCTGGAAGGAATATTTGGGAAATGGTAACAAGGAAGTCTTGGGAGGCAGCATGTGGACAGACCTCTCCAAGGGACGCAGAGTGTGCATCTATTTGAGCTACCTGGGGAGCTTACCCAAGGGCAACTTCATCAGAGAAGGACTGGAGAACCAGGCTTGTGATCAGCCTGCCTCTGTCCCCAGCCACCTGTGGCTTTGCCCCAGGGGCTCTTGAACAGCATGGCTAAGGCAACGGGAGCAGGATTAGGGTGGGCTTAGCAACATGGACTCCCACTCACTCAGGCTGATGCGGCTACGGCCACCGCCCAGACTGCCAACCACAGAGACCAACTCCGTGTCCTCAACATCGTGCCACCCCCAAGGAGAGCAGGCACCCCATGACAGCGTGCTGCTTGCACTTATATCACGTCCTCTCTCTGCAACAGGCAGGTACTCTGAGCAGAGGCTTGTTTTCCCTGCCCACAGTGCTTTTGCCAAAATCACCACCCATGAAATTACAAAACACCTTTATCATCAACAGATACTCCACATAACATTGCTTCTGACCAGGGAACTCCAGCAAATTACGTATGGCAATGCACTCAGGTTCGTAACACTTACTAGTCTGACCATGTTCTCCAGTACTGAAGCAGCGGGCCTAATGGTAGAATGGCCTTGTTCATGACTCAGTTATGGAACCAGGTGTGTGGGAACACCTTGCAGGGCTGGTATATGCTCTGAATCAGTGACCAATATGAGGTTCAAAGTTCAGCTTGGGTGTATATCCCAGGAAATCCTTCCTGAGTCCCACTTCCCAAAGCACACACATTCTGACTAGGCTGGGTTCTCCTGTATCATATATCTCCCTTTATCATAATCATTACTGCACTTAACTAAAAGGAAGGAAGGAAGGAAGGAAAGACCAAACAGGTGCATGAGAATGATAATTACCGGCCTACATATTATTCTCCCTCTGCCCTAAGTTTAAAATGCTCAAGGGCAGGAAATATGTGTTACTCATCTCTGTATTCCAAGATGCTAGCATGGTGTCTGCCCATATATAACAGTTGATAAATATTTGTTAAGTCTATCCCATCAAGCTTTACGATGTATATGCTTTGACACACTTACATACAGGCAATTCTGTAGCAGTCACCAAAAAATCATAAACACCAAGCAAACACATTGCTTCAATACCTCACCTGTTATTTCACTCAACCCCAATCAGTATGTTTAACTTGATGTATTTCTGACCACATCTCTCTGCATCACAGCCGTCTACTCCCATCAAAGTATTCATATGCATACAAACTACAGGTTCTACCTTTTTCCTCTGTACCCCATACTGATCACGTGTGAGATACAAAATAATCATTTATAGAGGTTTCGGTAGATTAGAAGTAAAGGGACTAGTAAAAGAATCATAAAGAAAATATTACCCAACAAATTTGTAGACTTTAGCTAAAGCAAGAATTAATGGAAAATTTGTGGCCTTAAATATATATGTTAGAAAAGAAGAAAGCTGAAAATAAATAAGCTAACCATCGTTCTCAAAAAAAAAAAAGAAAGAAAAGAAAAAATGTAAAACAAACCAAAGAAAACAGAAGAATGAAATAATAAAGAGCTGAAATTAGTGAAATAAAAACATTCAATAAAGGGAGCCAAAAGCCAAAGTCTTGTTCCTTGAAGTGATTGGTGAAGTGGACAAGTTTCTGACACTGAGCAAGGATCCACAGAAAAGCAGCAAACCACCAATATCAGGAATGAAAAGAGCGGTATCACTACAAACACTCCAGAAACTATAAAAACAATGTTATAAGCAGCTCTACACTACAAAAACGAACATTCAGGGCAAACTGAAAAATTCCTGGAAAAATACAACTCATCAAACTGACTCAAGAAGTAAAACTTAAATGGTTCTATAACAATTAATGAAATGGAATCAGCAATTTTCCCACTAAGAAAATACTCGAATGGTTTTATAAGTGACTTCATCAAACTTCATCAAACTTTCATCAAACAGATCACGAATCCCTTAACAAAAGTGAAGGAAGGGAAGGGAAATCTTTACCCAGATGAGGAATATCTGCCAAAATCTGAAGCAAATGTCACTTTCGTGGTGAAACATTGGAAGCGTTCCTTTACTGTCTGACACAAAGCAATGACGCCACATCTCTTCTCCTCGATACCAGGCCGGAGGTACCGCCCGCGCAGCAAGAGGGGAGAACAGGATTAAAGACCTGACAACTGGGAGAGAAGGAATTTCATTATTTACAGACAATGTGGCTTCCAGAAAATCCAAAAAGAATATTCAGACAAATTATTAGAAACGATCAGAGCTGATCAAAATAGTTTACCAGACAATCCACCTACAACAATCAGTATCATTTCTTAACCAGAGACAGAAAAGAAAAATAATACCATTTAAATAGCAATGAGGTATGAATCTGACATAAGATGGGCAAAACCTGCATGGAGACATTTTATGAAATGTTATTGAAAGGCATTAAGGAAGAACCTCAGAACAAGTGAAAAGACTATGTTTATACACAGAGAGATTCAGTATCCATAGCAGATGTAGACACAACAGAATCACAATCCCAGTTTCGATGAGGCTTTCTATGGAACGTGACAGCTGATCTTAAAATTCGTATGCAGCAGTGAAGGGCCATGAATAGCCAAGGTAAGTCTTGAGGAAGGTGACAGTGGGGAGATGTAGCCCACCAGACAGCAAGAAGCATCATAGCTCCAGAGTATATAAGACAGCGATGCAGCACTGACAACCAACCACTGGAGAGGAACAGGAATCCCACAGTCAGACTGAGACAGGAAGTTGGAAGTTGATGTAAAACAAAGTCTGTATTCCATTGAGGAAAGGACAGCTATCTATTAAATGATCCTGGGAAAAATTAAGTATCTACTCTGGAAAAAATCAGACTGGATCCCTACATTCTATCACAAACAAAGCTCTATTCTAGGTAATTCAAAGACACTTCAGGTGAGTCTCTTCATGATCTGAAGGCAGAGAGATAGCTCTTAGAACACAAAAAGCACTAACCATAAAGAGAAAGTTTGATAAACTAGGCTACATTAAAATTAAGGACTTCTCCTTACCAAAAAATAATATAAATAAAATGAAAAAATTAGTCACAAACTGGGATATTAGCAACACATCTAACTGACGAAGGACTTATAAACTACTACATATGACTATACTAGGAAAAGGTAAATGATATGAGAGATGAACCATGAGAGACGATGGACTCTGAAAAACAAACTGAGGGTTCTAGAGGGGAGGAGGGTGGGGGGATGGGTTAGCCTGGTGATGGGTATTGAGGAGGGCACGTTCTGCGTGGAGCACTGGGTGTTATGCACAAACAATGAATCATGGAACACTACATCAAAAACTAATGATGTAATGTATGGTGATTAACATAACAATAAAAAAATTTTTTAAAAAGGTAAATGATATGAGATAAAGAGAAAAAAGTTATGAATGGGGATTTCACAGAAGAGGAAATATAAACAGAGAATTATCATATGAAAAGTTTTTCTACCTTAGTAATCAGGAAAATTAAAATTAAGACTGCAATGTGATTACACGTTACACTTAACTAGATTTAAGAAGCTTAACAATGCCAAATGTTGGAGACACTGCAGGTTAGTGAGAACTTTACCTACCCTCTTGGGAATATATGTTGTTACAACCACTATGAAACCACTATAAAAAGCATCTTGAGAGGCACCTGGATGGCTCAGTCCGTTGAGCATCCAACTCTTGATTTCAGCTCAGGTCATGACCTCAGGTTCTTGGGACCCCACATTGAGCTCTGCTCAGCAGGGAATCTGCTTGCAATTCTCTCTCACCCTCTCTCTCTGCACCTCCCCCCTCTCTAACATAAAGAAATAAATCTTTTTTAAAAAATCATCTTGACATTGTTTTCTAAAGTTGGACATTTGCATGCCTCACCTAGCAGTTTTATTAGCAGGTATGTACCCTAGCAAAGTCCTCGTGCCTCTAAATTCCACAGAGGCACTCTCATAGCAGCCCTGAGTCTAATGAAAATAAAATAAAATACGAAAAACCTGAACGACCATTGGCTGGAGAATGGATAAACAAATTAAGGTGTAAGCATCACACAGTAGAAACCTATGTAGCAGTAAAAAAATAAATGATCTACTATAGGCAACAGCATGGATGAATCTTAAAAACATTAAATGAACAAAGTCCTAGAAGATGATCATCAGTATGATGCCATTTGTATAAAGCTGAAAAATAAAAAGGAAAATGTATACACATTGCTGAAGATTCGAAACATACAGAATAAATGTATAAACAAAAGCAAGGAGTTGATACACACCAAATTCAGCATGGTGGTTACCTCTGCAGAAGAATCCTGGCATAGAATAAGAAAGGAACAGAGGTACATGCAAGGCAGTGGTAATCCTCTAGTCCCTACATTGGGGTGGTGAGTTCAGACATTATTGTATTAAACTTTCACATATATATTTATATATAACATATAAGAGGAAGGAACCCTCCTCCCCCTTACCCTGACACCTAAACCAGGCAAACCCATTATAAGAAAAGAAAACCACATACCAATAACCCTCATGAACACAGACACAAAATTCTAGCAACAGATACTAGCAGACTGAATCGAGCAATACATAAAAAAAGAGCAATATTCCCTTATCAGGTAGGGCTTATCCGAGGAATACAAAACTGGTTCAACATTCAAAAATCAATTTAATCCATTATATAACAGACAAAAGAAGAAAAACCACATGATCACGTGAATTGGTGCAAAAAAGCACTTAACAAAATTGAACATTAATTCATGATAAATACTCAGCAAACTGATAAGAAAGAAATCCCTTAATCTGATAAGGGACATCTACAGAAAAATCTAGAGCTAACATTACATTTAATGGTGGAAAAACTGACTATTTTCTGCTTAAAAGAAGAGAACCAATCACTATTCCTATTCAACATCACATTTATATAGGTCCTAGCCAGTTCAGTATGGTAAAAAAAGAAAAAGAGGGGCACGTGGGTGGCTCAGTTGGCTGAGTGTCCAACTCTTGGTTTTAGCTCAGGTCATGATCTCAGCATAGTGCATCAGGCTCCACACTCAGCAGGGAGTCTGCTTGAGATTCTCTCCCTCTCCCTTTGCCCCTCCCCCTGCTCTCACTCTCTCTCTCTCTCTCTCAAATAAATAAATAAACCTTTAAAAAGGAAGGAAAAGAAAAAACGTACAGAAAATTTGCTGTATTCTCAGATGTCATGATTATAGAAAATCCCAAAGAACCTACAAAACAAGCTTCTAAAACTAATAAATTAGTTTATCAAGTTTGTAAGATGCAAGGTCAACCCACAGAAATTATAGTTCTATATACAAGTGATGAATAATGAGAAAGAAAAAAATTTTAAACAGTACCATTTACAATAGCTCCAAAAATGATATATTTAGGTATAAATACAAAACATTTTTTGAAAACTATAAAACCCTGATGAAAAGAAAGGAAGAAAGACCTTATTAGATGGAGAGGCATACAATGTTCATGGATTGGAATACTCTCTCCAACCAACCAACAGACCTCGTGCAATTCCAATTAAAATCCCAGAAGGACTTTTGTGTATACATTCAAGCTGATTCCAAAACTGATATGGAAAGGCAAAAAACCCAAAAGAGCCAAACAACTGTGAAAAAGAAAAACAAAGTTGGGAGACCCCCCTATCCAATTTTAAGAGTTATTATAAAGAAACAGCAATCAAGACAGTGTAGTTTTGGCAAAGGAAGGGAAAAAATACCTATCAATGGAACAGAATAGTCCAGAAATGGACCCACACAAATGGCCATTTGATCTTTGACAAAGATACAAAGGCAATTAGAAGAAAAATGATAGTGTTTTCAATAAATGCTGCTGAAATAATTGGACATTCACACTCAAAAAAAATTAATGTTGGTCTAAACCTCACACCTTGCGGCACCTTGGTGGCTCAGTCAGTTAAGCATCTGACTCTTGATTTTGGCTCAGGTCATGATCTCAGGTTCAGGAGATCAAGCCCCATGTCTTGGACTCCACACTGGGCAAGGAGCCTGCTTAAGATTCTCTCTCTCCCTCTGCGTCTGCATCCTCCCGCTGCCTCTGCTCACACTCTCTCTCTCAAAAAAAAATAATAAAATAAATAAATAAACCTCACACCTTATATAAAAAGGAACCCACAATGCACCATAGATCTAAATGCAAACTGTTGATCTATGAAACGCTTGGGAGAAATCATGGGAGTGATTTTTGTGACCTGGAGGGAAAGTTTTCTTACATATGACACCAAAAGCAGAATCCTTGAAAATAGAAATTGATAAATGAATTCATCAAAATTAGAAATGTTTGCTCTGCAAAGGCACTGTTTAAAAAAAAAGAGGCTACAGACCGGGTAAAAATATTTGCAAATCACTTATCCAACAAAGGACTCGTAGCTGGAAAATAGAGTAAATTCAAACAACCCAATTTAAAAAAAAAAAAATGGGTAAAAGACTTGAACAAATGCTTTCACCAAGATATATCGGTGGAAATAAGCACCTGAAAAGATTCTGAACATCCTTCTCCATTTGGGGAAACAACCCATACTGAGCTAGAACCACATTAGGACAGCCACACGGAGGAAGACGGAAAGCAGAGGTCAGAGAGAGAAAGACCGACCTCACCTGGTGCTGGTGAAGATGCAGAGCAAGCAGAACGTGCCCACAGCGCATGCAGGAAAGCAGCAAAACACCCCCACCACAGGACCCAACAGTCCCACTCTGAAATACTTATCCAAGAAAAATGCAAACATAACCTAAAACGAAACCAACACGTAATTGTTTACAGTGGCTTTCTTTATCGTTACCAAAAACTGGAAACAACCCAAATGTCCACCAACCTGTGAACAGATAATTGAACTGAGGTGGATGGAATATATCTCAGCCATGAAAAGGAACTACAGATGCATGTCACAAGGTGAACGAATCTCTAATGCATGATGCTCAGGGGAAGAAGCCAGATTCAAAAGGTCACATATTGTATGATTTCATGTATATGAACATCCTGCAACAGGAAACACTGCAGGCACAGAAAAGAGATGAATGATTGCCAGGGCCTGGGGGTGAGGAGAAGGGACTGGTTACAAATGGACCCAAGGAACCTTTTCGTAATGGTGGTCATGTTGTAAATCTTGATGTTGGTGGTTACATGCTGTTTGCATCTGTCAAAATGCATGAAACTGCACAATTTAAAAGGTATGTGCATCATTTACCTCGATATACTTGACTTTAAATACGTATCAGGTAGAGAAATATAAACTCATGGGAAACCGACTGCTTCAAAAGAGGAAGCAAAGTCAATGGTGATGGCAGTGAGCCTGAATAGATTGTACAACATCCATACCAGGGAGTAGTTTGTAGCTTTGAGAAATATTTTTATAAGCTCGAATCTCCTTCTAATAATTAAATCTACAAACACAGATGGAACAACACAGCTAAATATCTTTTAAGAGAATCATAATCTAGAACAATAAGAGTTGAATATATACATATGTCCTACATCCCAAACCTCTTCTTTTACCTTTTTTATTGATCTAAGCCATTGTTCGTTAAAACCAGAGAGGAAGTGGAAGTACAGAGCAATCCTGGAAAACAATTAATTTATCTCACAGTATAATCAACTCGACCTCAATAAAAAGAATCTGAAACCAAATGTTCAAATGAAGAGTATATGCCTTTGTTTTCCATCCAGTTTTTATGGTGTTTAAACAAGGATTTTTTTAAGCTTTGACTTTCAGAAGGTCACATGTGCAACATTTCCCTAAAACTTCGTCTGCTCTCTCAACAAGGTGAGTTTCCTTAATGTTGCTGCAAATCAGGTAAAAGCCATGCCGAGGGGAAAGTTAAATAAAAAGCTATCTCAAATAGCATTTTTTAAAAGGCAAACATCAACCTTGTAAGTATTAAAAGCACATTCTAAAATCCACTCTGATGACAGTTTAAGAAAGCCGCTTTTATGTGCACGGAGCCCTGCTCTGCAAGGTCTTTTAAATGCGAGTGTTTACCTAAAAATACAGGCAAGGGCCAGAATCTGGCCTTGAAGAGGCGCCTTTTGATTGCACACAGTGAACTCAATCTTTAACTAATAAATTGTCCCACACCTTTGTCTCGCCCAAGAAAGGCAGAGGTCTGCTCTCACAAGAACGTACAAGCCTCTTTAAAGGAACAGTGTTTTTCACTCTGCATCTCTATACTTGTTGATTTAGAGCTTCTGTGAGTGACAATGCACATCACCGGCTTTTTTTTTAACTCTGTCATCTGTACTACTGAGTGTACTTTGACTCAGATCAAAGTTGAAAGCTTCTAGAAAGATACACAAACCACAGTGTGACAAATAGCATGCTGTGTTTGACCCAGCAAACAATAAATTACTTTCATCAGCCCAGGTAAAGAATCCCGTGTTTTCAATTCTAATTCTGAAGTCTGAAATGATAGAACTTTACCACATTCTCAAAGACCGAAGAGCTTTAAATAATAAGGAAAAGACATAAGTGAAACTCACATACTACAAGCACTGAAATTTTCATTGTTCAAAGGACTGTGGTTTCAATTTGCCCTTATCTGAAGCTATTGTAAAGTTTAAACGAAGTAGCATAAGTTTGACCAAAACATGTTAATTTGACTCTATTTTCTTAGTTGAGAAATAATTTGTAGCGTGTCTGTGCCCAACCAGACTATATAAAAATGCCTTCGAAATTATTCAACAACAGTACAACCAACTATTCCTTTCCTGCATAAACCTTTACCACAAGGGGCCCCCTAATAAGGACTGACAACAAGAAATGCCCACTTTGCCTGGATTGTGCTCTCCATCACCTGTAACCACCACTATCAGCAGAGACCATGACGGCTCACTGGGCATCTGCTATCTACTAGGCACTGGGGAAGTGCTTTACATAGATGACCTAATTTAATCCCCACAAAAATCCTGGGAGGCAGAAATTTCTATTCCCATCTTCCAGATGAGGAAACGAAGGCACAAAGAAGTTAAATAACTTGCCCAAGGTCACACACATCTAGAAAGTGATAGAGCCTGGATCTGAACCAGTCTTTTACTTCTAAAACCCAAGCTGTATTGCACTCACAGGGTGAGAACACTGTATTCTAACAAACGTATGAGTTGCTGTAATGGCGAAAGAAGGGATGCACTGGTCTTTTATTTCAAATCCTTCCTGAATGAGAGAGGAAAAAGTCCTCCTAGTTTATCCTTACTGAGCACTTTAATTATACGGGTATTCCAACAGAGAAAACTGTGAGTTCCACAAATATTCATTGGGTGCCTCCTATGACAGGGTGCTAAGCTGTGTGATGGGACCATCATAAAGAAGAAAACAAGCAAAATAATTTTTGATTCTGTAAGAATTATGTTTTTGATTTATTTTAAAAATATTGTTTTGGATTCAGATGTCCTGCCAGCAACTAAAAATCAGTAAATCCAAAACATTTGAGCAAAACATTCCACATTCCAAACTGTCACTAATCCTCTATCCCCTACAATGACCCAGAATAATTAGGAAACGCGATTGGTGCCATGTGGGCAGCAATTGATAATCACAGAACAAAAACAGGGCAATTGTAAACTGCTGAATGAAAGCTACTGGCGCTTCCTCTGTCTGCCAGGACAGTGAGTAAGAGGCAATAAAATGTGTGAACGCACTGCGCTAGCAAAAGCCCTCTTCATTAGAGCAAAAGGATCATCTTTACTCTTGAGCAAAAACCGAATGTTCTTGACTGGATGTGCTTAGTGATGCCTATGTTTCATGGCTATAGACATCTTTTTCAAGGGTTATTATAGAAAGTCCTGTAGGAAAAAAATACTTTCAATTCAGAATCTAAAGCTTTCTTCTTTCCACTATGAAATATTGTTTAACGAGTTTCCAGACAGCAGAGCACATTCCCCTGGTCTCCACCCCTCCTGCTGCCCCTTCCCTAACCCTGCTCTGTGGCCTCAGACAGCTCTCCTGAGCTCCCAGATCCCCTCTTTGCAGGGACCGCACTGTCTCAGCACCGACCCGAATGGGTGTTCTATGCACTCGCTGACCCCTGGCTTGCTCCGAGCCCTCGGCAAACAACCTGCAGGAAAGCGGTTCTTGCCCCCCCGGAGCTCAATGGCTCCTTATAAGCTCGTTCCCCTCCCTCCTTTCCAACTCCCTTCCCCAGCCAGACCTGTCCTTCCCGGCCTAGGACGAGTCTTCTCCACCTGCACGTTTATCATCCTTCCGGGTACTTCCTCCCACACTTGGCAGGCCTACGTCCTCTGTCTTCACAGTCCAGTTCTGCCCTCCAAGCCCGCTCCGACCCCACACCCACACCTCCAAAGCCGCAGTGCTGTCTCTGCTCCGAACCCACACCAAACGGACGCAGGCTTCCTCCCTGGCTCTTTGCGCCTGGATCCCGGTTCTTCGTGTGCACATCTTTCTACTTCTTCCAAACTCACATCTCCTTGATAGCTCTCACCAGGTCTCCCTTGTTGTCTCTACAGTTCTCAGTGTCATTCTTTCATAAAACAGGCATCTAATCAGTATTAGTTGAACGAACAAACTAGTCAAACATGAATTTAAAGCTTTCCTAAATCGGTTATGTTGAGAATAACACAGAAGTGGACGCTAATTAAAATAAACATGAAAATACACCCAAACCAAACCACTGCGAGGATTATAATAAAATAGAGCAATTTCAGAGAAAGAGAGAACTAATATTTTATGTATTATTCTTTTATTTAACGGTTCCTTTTTGTATTTATACTAGCATAAAACTCCACCTTTTTCTGTTAAAGAAGTTTAAGCTTGGTAACAGTTCTTAACACGACACTTGTCCCAGTACAGTGTTTATTCCCTCCATGAACAAGTATTTTAAGAGTAAGAATGCTGGCCTCCTGGCTGGCTCAGTTGGTTAAGCGACTGCCTTTGGCTCAGGTCATGATCCTGGAGTCCCGGGATCGAGTCCCACGTCGGGCTCCCTGCTCAGCGGGGAGTCTGCTTCTCCCTCTGACCCTCCCCCCTCTCATGTGCTCTCTCTCTCTCTCATTCTCTCTCTCAAATAAATAAATAAAATCTTAAAAAAAAAAAGTAAGAACGCATCTCAAGGCGCTCACAATAGGACACTCACAGCTGAGGCAGCTGGACCCTTTCAGGCCTCAACTGTATGCATTGCTGTGCACACAAAGCGTGATGATATCTTATAAAATCACACACCTGCTCTACTTAAATATACTCCAAACACTTTCCTTAGCATCCATTTAAGGGTAATAAAGGGATAGTGACAGTTATTATAATAGGACTTAATGTGAATAAAAAGTATAACCAGTCTGCAAGACTGTTGCTACCCAAAGGCTCATAACTAAGAAACAGAGTGCAATCAAAAAGAAATGAATGGACACTTCACTGTGGAAACTCCCAGAGGGTTTCAGCAATGGTGAAAACAGATACGAGTGACACATAGAGGACTCAAACGTTCACAAAAACATTTACTTCCAAATTACCTTTGTCTGTGAAAAAATATGGAGATACGTGAGCAGCAGAAAAGTAGCTTAACGGCCTCATTTTAAACATTTGATCGATGTATTAACAAATTCTAGACTCATGGATTAAGATCTCATTTTAAAAGTAGTAATGATACACTGCATATTTGAAAACTAATGAACAACCATCAGAGAAGTTGTTTTCTTATATCCAACAATCTCACTTGCCTGGACAAAGCAAGTCATGCAGCCAAGCACGGTCGGGGGTGCAAAACTACAAAGACACCAGACAGAGAGATCACAAAACCGGCTCCCGGTCCTCACTTCTCCCCACGCCACACATGGTGCCAGGTGACTCTTCAGGAACGCCCATTCTGATTCCGGGCCCCACCATGTGACTTGCTTTGCCTGGTAGCACACTCGCAGACACACAAGCAAAGGCTTGGAGCAGGCTTGCGCACTGGGGCTTGGCCCCTTGTGCTTCACCATCACCAGGAAGAACACGCCTGGGCTAGCCAGCCGGAGGATGGAAAGCTTGTGGAGTGCGGCTGAGTTGCTCCAGTCACCCCGGCCAACTGAGATTAGCCAACAGCCTGCCAACTCCATTGGAATGATAGCTCTTTCTGGTTTCTTCTTCAGTAAATTGCCTGTTCATACAGTTAAGTGATCCCAGTTGAGACCAAAATAACCTCCACGCTAAGCCCAGCCCAAAGTGCCAAACTGCAGGCTTCCTTGTAAGTCAAGTGAATCCTATTGTTTGAAACCACTGACTCTGGGTGGGAGAGGGGCTGAGATACAGCATTACTGGAAGGACAGAAGAGTGACACTGAATACACCAACGGACTGTTGCCAGACCATACATGACAAAGAACACTGACCACAACCTGTAGCAACCGGCCCATGAAGCCAAACCACAGTCTCTGCAGCAACTGGCCCCAAATGGTCAGGACCTGGCCAGGGACTGCAGCCCCTCCTTCCAACTCAGGACAAGCTAGAGAAAGCCAAATGTGCCCCAAAACAGCCATGCATGATGTCGCATTTCTCTCTAGCCCACTCCAGCTTCCCTGTGCCAACGACCTCCATCAGGGCCCTCTAGAACCTTCCACTTCTCCCTGTGAAGCTTCCCCACTTCCCTGCCTGCCGCTGAGTGTCACTGAGTACAAGTGGGGGTGCCCACTCCCCTGGCACAACAAGCTCTGGATAATTACCTGTGTCCCCATCTGACTGGTCTCTCTTCGTTTCTGTGACATGAAGAGCATAGAGAATTGTGAATATTATTACAAGCCACGACAGATATATGACCAGGAGCCACATGGATGCATCATAAAGTATGATTATAGTTAAACTGAATAAATAATGCCAGATCAAAAAACTACATCATCACATTTGTTCACTTCAACTTTGACTTCAACAAAAGCATCATCTTTTGTCACATATGATTCAGGAGACTCTTCCCCATGTTCCCAGGAGCCTCTCCCAACCCTCAGCCTGCAAACCTTTGTCTCTTGAAGCCACTTCTTGCCACCGTCCTTGCCATTCTCTCTTCTAAAATCATTACCTGGTCTGGGGCACACGGCTAGCTGCATAGGTAGAGCATGTGACTCTTGATCTCAGGGCTGTGATGTTCACCAAATGTTCATGATAATTACTTCTGGGAGGTGAGATTTTAAGTGTGTGCACACGTGTGTGTGTATGTGTACTGTCTTCTTTGCAGTTGTATATTGGTAGAAATGTTATAACAAGGTTCTATCATTTGACAAAAAGGTAAGGGTATTCTTTTAGAAAACCCAAAACTTGAAAGTATACAAATAAAGATCTAAACCTATTTATTCAATAATTTCCTGACAATTTATGAAAGTGAAAAAAACAGAGAAAAGTTTAGAAATGTACACACACCAAACAAACAGTAGGCACTAGAGGACAAAGTAAACATGCCTTCAACATGGAAACAGCCAATTATATAAACCAATTATAGCCAAAATAAAGAAACATATTAATAATAGTACATTAATAGTAGGAGACGTCAACACTCCACTCTCAGAAATGAACAGATCTTCTAAGCAGAAGATCAGCAAAGAGACAAGGGCTTTGAATGACACACTGGACCAGATGGACCTCACAGATATATACAGAACATTCCACCCTAAAACAACAGAATACTCATTCTTCTCAAATGCACATGGAACTTTCTGCAGAAGAGACCACATACTGGATCACAAATCAGGTCTCAACCAACACCAAAAGATTGA